>NC_048533.1:7598375-7901405 GCF_008121235.1 Drosophila subobscura | reverse complement strand
TCTCGCACAGACTACTCTACATAACAACACTAGATGGGCGTTTGAGCGCCTTGGATATAGCCAAGTCGGGGAAGCTGCGATGGAGTGTGCTCACTGGACCTGGACCACTGATCTCCTCCAGCATCCACCGCCTGGAGCTCACAAACAATGGGCAATTCGTTCGCATGATTCCCTCGCTCAGTGGTGGGATATACAAATTCGATGGCGACTCCATAGATCCCATACCCATTACAGCGGAACATTTGCTTAGTTCCAGTGCCAAGTTTAGCGACGATCTGGTCATAT
The DNA here is from genome assembly GCF_008121235.1 of Drosophila subobscura. NCBI lineage: Eukaryota > Metazoa > Arthropoda > Insecta > Diptera > Drosophilidae > Drosophila > Drosophila subobscura. The sequence continues at coordinate 7,901,120 of NC_048533.1, read as the reverse complement.
CGGGCGGCAAGGAGACCCGCACATATGGTGTCTCTGCCCGTACCGGTCAACTGCTCTACGAATGCTCCATCAATGGCTGTGTAAATGTCACGGCCGAGGGTCGCGCCATTAACGACACCATCGAGGACCTCAAGGAAGAGCCGTTGCCTGCCGATGCGGCTGATGATGATGACCACATTAGAGATGAGGCTGGCTATATTGTGGCCCATGATCCGCTGCTGGACGATGTCATTGTGGTGCGCAGGCAAACTCAGACTGTGAGAGCCGTGGAATCCCGCACTGGCATGGAACGCTGGAATTTTAGTGTCGGACAGCACGAGCTGGACATGGTGCGGGCCTCAGAGTGCCATATCAAGCCACGCGACGAGCTGGAACTGGCCGTTCTGGATGTGGACATCAAAGTAGTGGTGCCAGAGGGCATCATCTGCGCTTTCAGCAAGAGCAACCCCCATGACATGCTCTGGAAGTATAAGGTGAGTGTCGGATCACAGTCGGAGCAAGCCCAGTTATAAGCCAATCTTCTGTTCGTGCTTTTGCAGTTCGATCATCCCATTGTGAGTGCCTGGAATACCAATGCCGACGACGAACTGAAGGCCATTGACTTGTTCAGCTCGGCCCAGTGGCTGTGGGACCAGGATGACGACGAGATTCCCAACAACAGACCATCAAGCGCGCCCTCAATCTATCTCGGGATGTATGACAAGCAGCTGTATATCCAGGAGTCGATCCGGTTGCGACAGGAGATAATGGACCAGACGCAGGTCTACCAGCAGCTGACAGGCGATACCAGCCTCATGCCAAAGATACCCTGGAAGCCGATAGCAGCCAGTAGCCATTCCCTGGTGATCTTCCAGGCCGACCAGATAGATCCCGAGGTGATTGGGGAGGAGCCGCCAACGCAAGGAAGCGAGCTGGTGCCATATGATGATCAGAATTTCGCTGTGGCCGCCCAGTCTGTGCTGAATGCCTCGGAGTTTGTGAATGGCAATGGATATTACTTCTTCACTGGATCCAACGAGCTGGAGCAACCGGCGGAGTGTGGCACGAACGAGACACCCACTGGACTGCCCGCCATTGAGGCGCCACCATCGTCTTCGGGCAGCAACACAACTGGCGGAGCAGACGCCTCCGGAAATCACAGCATCAATGATGATGTTGGCTTTAGCCTGGACGATATCGATGCTCCGGTGAAGGTTGTGATCCTCTCGCTGTGGTTCTGGTGGAAGGAGATTGTGGTGATTGCTTTCACCTCTGCGGTTATCCTAAACATATTCATGGGACAGCGGAATCAGCGTGTGGAACGCGAGTATTTGGTGATTGAACGGCATGTGCCGGTTCAGACAGCCATCGAGGCGACTGAGGCTTCCACCCGGGCGCTGCTCGGACCCGTTGTGCCAATGTCACATCATCATCATCATCAGCAGCTGCAGCGTGCTGGCAACCGTTTTAGCTTTCCGAGCAGCGGATTTACTCAGCGTTCGCTTTCCGAGTCCACCACACACTCGGGTGAGCATTACACCTCACGTTTCCAGACCGATTTTGAGCTGATGACATGCCTGGGCCGCGGCGGCTTCGGTGTGGTGTTCGAGGCCAAAAATAAGCTGGATGAGAATCACTATGCTGTCAAGCGGATTACGCTGCCAAATAAGGAGTCATCCCGGCAGAGGGTGCTGCGTGAGGCCCGCACTCTGGCCAGCTGTGAGCACCACAATATCGTGCGTTACTTTCATGTGAGTTATCCTTGGTGCGTAATCAGAGAAGAGATTATAATCGTTTCATTTTGTTTGCAGTCCTGGACGGAGACCCCGCCAACTGGTTGGCAGGAGGAGGAAGATCGCAAGCTGCTGGCCCACGAACTCTCCACTTCCATACAAATCGAAACACCTGACGAGAGCACACTTCCCTCGCTAGCCGATCAATTGAAGGAGAAGCGGCATCAGCAGCTTCTGTCCTGGGTCTCGGATGCGGCTACTAGCACAGCCTGTAGCCAGGACTTTCTCGGCAATGGCGATACCAGCGGACTCAGGAACATCAAGGAAGAGTATGACGATGATGAAGAAGAGGATTCTCTTATTGAGTTTCGCAGTGAGTCGCAGTCGGCAGCTATGCGAGCAGGCGATCAGGAGCAGGAGGATGGTTATGAAGAGGATGATGAAGACGATGAGAGTAAGAGGGTAGGACCACTGCATGGCAGCTCCGTGTCCATTGATATCCACTCTGCGTCGTTTGATTTGAAGAACATTAACTACTCGCAGCATCAGTTGGTGTCCAACTCTTTTCAAATCGAATCCGTACGCTCCAAGGGCAACGGCAGCGACGATGCTGGGGATTCGGATAGACTCCGCAAGAAGCCACTCACCCTGGCCCTGGCCCAGAATCACAATCACAATCATCAGCCAAATGGCAGCCATGGCACTCCTCCGAGTGCCACCATGCAGAATGGAGTGGTGTCCAAGCCCAGCAAGGTTTACCTCTACATCCAGATGCAGCTGTGCCGCAAAGAAAGTCTGCGCGACTGGCTGCGGGAGAATCGTACCGAGGCTCGGGCGTCGCACATTGCCGACATCTTCCATCAGATTGTGGATGCTGTGGACTATGTGCATCTGAAGGGTCTCATTCACCGTGATCTGAAGCCAAGCAATATATTCTTCTCGCAGGATGGAAAAATTAAAATTGGAGACTTTGGCCTGGTAACCGACATGGCGGAAATACCCAATCTGGTGGCCAAATGTGGCGATGAGAGTGGCCTGCCATCCTGTGCCCGGCACACGCAGCAGGTCGGCACCCACCTGTACATGTCGCCGGAGCAGCTTCTGGGACGTCACTACGACTACAGAGTGGATATCTATTCGTTGGGCCTGATCTTCTTTGAGCTTCATGTGTACTTCTGCACCGAAATGGAGCGCATCAAGACACTGCGTGGGCTGCGAGAGGGCCAGTACCCGAAGGACTTTGCCAACAATTACCCCGGTCAGTATGAGCTGCTCCAGCAGATGCTGTCCGCTAATCCAGATCAGCGGCCACAGACGAAGCAGCTGAAGAATCAGCTGCACGATATTCTGAGACTGCCCGACCACCTGGCAGACGGCCGCACAGAGCAGGCGGCTCTGGCTGAGGCAGCTCGTCGCCTGAGTCGCAGCCGTACCTTCAGCAGCTCCAGCGATCATCAGCAGAATCAGAATCAGCATGAGTGATAGACGACGGCCCGAGGCAGAAACCAATTTCAGTCATCTGTTAACATTTCGTTTGTAAGTTATGTATTTACCAAAAGTGTCCCATCGCCGTTTCTGTTTTAATCATCCACTCACCTGGCTATGCCTCGTCCGCAGACCTCGGACACAACCACAAAGTCAGAGAATCATTTATTTGGTAACAGTCTATTTAATAGGTTTTGTATTACGTTCACCTTTTAAAACTCTTGCGTGTCGCAAAGTGCTTTTGTTTATAAGACTTATGATAAATATACACATTGATGTACTCCCAAAAAAAAGTCGCTAGAATAAGTTTATGATTTATGATTTACGATTTACGATTGAGTTGTGCCCCGCCTCAAATTGTTTGTCCAAGTTTGTTTCTACCGAAGTAGCGCCCCCTTCCTGATTTGTGGTATCAGCTAATGCGAAAGTTTGTTTTTAGAGATCTAGGTGATAAGGAGAAATAAAAATGTTTAAAAATACAAACAGTGGAAATGTTTTCTAATTGTCGACTGCGATAATGTTGAACCATAATTGATTTTATTAATAACATGACATTGTCAGGTGATTGTCTAGGGGAATACAGGTCCGTTTTGGTATTTCTAAGGGTTTTGGGCGCTTTGTTGAAATCAGCAGTGGGAAGGAGCTCAACTGTATGCAATTTTTTCGAATCTTAGACATTCTCTTTTGCAGCATTCGCTTGTGCGTCCACAGTCCGAGAGCAAAGACGTTTAAATAAAAGATAAACTCCATATTCATATTTTGTATCACTTTATTTTGTGTTTTATTAGCGTCTTTTCGCGCATTTTCCAAAAACTTTCTCTACAGTTCGAACGATTAGTCGTCGAATATTCATCATCGGTAAGTACACACTGCCTGTGCACATTGAGCACAATTTGTTTGTAGACAATATTCGGGTTGGGGCTTTTCCTTTTCTTTTTCTTTTGTTTTTAAATGTATATTAAATTGCTTAACATTTAGGGTTTCGGTGCGTTTACGAGCTTCTGTCCGATTAAACATTTGTTTTCTACGCTTCATTGCATTTGATTTACAAAAATGTAACAGAGATCCGTTTCAATAATATGAATTTTTTTAATAATAGGCATCTAAATTTAGCTGCTGCTGCTGCTTTCACTTAACTTTAATTTGATGGCTCTGAACAAACAACAAGCGGCTGAAGCATTTGATTTATCAATACATTATTTAAATGTTTGAGATTTTAATTTGTTACATATTGCTACACTTACATTTGTATGAATATTTTCCGATTCCACTTGCTTCATTCGGTTGCAGGGGCAAGGCGTTGCTTAAATTTACAAAAATTCAACAATTGTACATTGTTGCGTTTTCTTTTAATTATTTTTTAATTTCCTTTCAACTGTTTTAGCGTTTAGCATTTTTATTATTTTCCAAAAATTAACAGCCATTTTGACGAATCCGTAAATGTTGAAAATCAAAGGCAAAAACTCGAACCAAATACATACAATTATATTTAGATTTACTCGTTTATATGTATATGGGTATATATATCATTTAAATGTGTCGATGTAAGTGCTTGTCGTTTGCTTACTTGTCGGGGATATAGAGCCAGATTGTTGTTGGGAATGAATTAATATTTGTTTCAGTGTTGGAAAGTGGTTATTAACACATTTCTCTGTACAGTGCTGGTGAACAAAGAATGAATCGTAATTGGTATTGGAAAATGGGGATTTACAAGTAAGCAACCTAAGCCACATTTTTGACAATGATTTGCTAACAATATATGTATGTGTGTATGTCCTTTATCAAAGCCACAATTATAGAATTTGTATTCGTATTCTATTTATTAACAGTATTTTGTTTTAAATGTTGTATCATTTAATGTGTGTTTTATTATCGCCATTGCATTGTTTACCCTTCAAATAAGTTCTAAAAATTTGTTTTCCATTTTGGTTTTTGTTTTGCTTAATTACGAGTATGTCCTATAACCTTAATCGAACACTCAACTGGGAGTGGAACCAATTTTGGCAGTGCGCCCAGTTATCTACTTTGAATATCAGTTAGATTTAGAATTATTTATGTATACATATACGTACGTAACTACAATAGTTCCGTTCACCCCCATTAACACTTATATTGCTGTAAAAGTCGGTTCATAGCATATATTCGCAAAGTTCATTTTGTTTGAAATCTCTATGTACAAAGTCAGCCTTGATTGCTTTTCTTTTGAGTTGCTTTGAGTTTGTTGCTGCTTGAGGTAAAGAAAGAGAATGGTTCTGTATGGTATGTATTTATTACGTAGTAGACTCGCAGTGAAATCAGCTACCTAGGCGGTGTCCAACAGATAGAGTGATATACATATGTACGTACGTTACCTAACTAACTAATATTTTGCCGCTACGCCACTACGCTACACAAAACACCTCCTGTTGCACCTTATCCCTTATTTCTAGCCTAAGGTTGAACATATTTCGGGTATGGTATGGATTAGGCCGCTATCACTAAAAATAATAACACAATCGTCGGTATTTTGTGCGTTTTAATCAAGTTATAATTCTCTTGGTTTGGATGTGTGTACTGGTTGTTGTATTCATGTGTCTTAAGGCTTCATGCTTAGGGTTCTCTCTCATGCAGAACCCCTAACAGTCATTCACACTTACGAGTATTTATCAAGTATATTTTATTTCTTCTAACATCTTTGAATGTGATGTGCAGCAGATAATTATGATTGAGCATTGTAATGGCATGATTGTAATACTCGTACTCCCTCAAACACTTAAGGCTATTCTATTTCCCAACTTTCTCTTATGTTGGCCTAAAATTACGTACATTACATTCTTGTAATCCAGTTTTGTTGTTGTTGTTGTTGTTGAGACTTGACATTCGCTGACGCTTTGTTTGTGGTTTTGCTTAAGAACTAATTCTTGAAATGATCACAACGTTAAAGTATGTATGTTTATCGTACATATACATATGTATGTATGTATGTGTTTATGTATAGCCTAAATATAGATATTACTTATACGATTCTGGTTTGGTTTCCATAACAAGGTTATTCGTTCGTTACATAAAATGTATTGTAAATTATGGTGGGATTAATTGCCTATTTACGATTCCACGACGAACAAAATAATAACTATAGCGACAGCAATAATAATTAAATGATATTAAAACCTTTTCAATTGTTGTGCATCTTCGGGGATACTCTTATTGTTGTGTTGCATATTCATGTCTGCTGCGCTGCTCTTCCTGCCAGGCTTACGGGCATTGAATTGCAAATGCAAATGCGAATGCACAAAAGTTGTCAACAGGAGGATGATGCTCGTTGGCGTTCTGGCGTGGCTCTTGCTCCTGGCCAAATGTATCTGGGGTATCCGAGGTTCGACTGACATTGCCATGCCATTGCCATTCTCATTCCCATTCCCATTCGCATTGGCATTTAAATGAGCGGAGCTCTTGCAAACAAAAAAGCAATGCGACCCATAAAAGCAGCCAGCGAAATGTTGTAATAATGGCAGACAAAAGCGAGGGCAAAAGAAGAGGGGTGGGCAGGGGAGTCGACACACGGGGACAACTGCAAAGTGTGGCCACTAAAATGTATGCTAAAATATGCATCTGCAGCCATTGCCAAGGGGCAACAATGTTGTTTCTTCTGTTGATGTTGCTGCTGCTTCCGTTGTTGCTGCTGTTGGCCTCAAGGAGATGGCGTATACGCCAGCTTGCCACCACATCTCGCCCCCATGTCGTCGGCAACAAACAGATGCGAAAGTATCCACCCGGGACACTCGTATTTACGCGCTAGATCAAAATGTTTGCTTAAAAAACTTATGCAACATTTGCTAAAGTATTGTACAGCGTCCTTTATTCCTAGTTGATTGTGAGAACTCAGTGCCAAAGCCACCGCCTCCTCCAGCGACACCGCCACCGCCAACGCCACCACTCATGTTGCTCCCACTGCTCGTGCAGCCCATTAGCTCACGGAATACGTCGCCGATTTTGTAGTTGTATCTACAAAAAGAGAGCCAGAAAACAATACCAGTTAGTCTTCCTTGCCAGCCCGCGGCCCAAGCAATTGATATACGAGTGCTGTGTGGATATATCTGGGCATTTGTGGGGTATCTGTGGGTATCTATGGGTTTCTGTGGGTGTACATATATTGATTACTCACTGCGCCGAGCACTCGACATAGCCGCAACGCCAATGTTTGCGCACCAGCGTGGAAATATCCTTGAGCTCCTGCCAGGCCATGACGAGTGTGTGTGATGAAAAAGAAGAGATTCAATATTGAGTGGAAATCTGTTGCAAACTAATAACACGAATGGAGAATCGATAGCTGATAGGCTTTCTCTAGCGATTCTTTAAAAACTTAGAAGTTCGCTTTATATCAGTAAAATATTCAGAAATTATCTTTATACTCTCGAGACTCTGACTGTTTTAACCACTAATAGCGTACTCACCTGCGAGTTGGCCTGCGCCTCAGTCACATTGTCATATTTATTGCCAACCACAATTATGCTAAAATCACGATGACTGAAACTGTCCAAGATTTGATCTCTCATCGAGCGGCAGTACTGCAATCGAATGAATTGCGTCAATTGGCAATCAATTAAAAAGTTAAAAGCGGCATGCCATAGGGGGGCTATCAATGATGATGATGGTGATGATGGACTCACCTGAAATGTTTCCAAATTGCCCATGTCATAGACTAGCACATATGCGTGCACCGTTCGCAGCCCCAGCGGATGTCCGTTGTTCCATTCGGCGAAGTTATCAGCCGGAAATCGCTTCTGGCAAGGATTGCCATGCCAATTGGTGGAGTGTTTGTTTTTCATCAGCATATTTTCGACGAGGACAGCGCCAGCATAGCAGAGAATCCAGGCACGCAGCGACCAACATTCCCCGTACGTGCCCGTAGTACCAGGAGAGAGTATCGTATCGTATGGCACACAGATGTGTCAATACGGTCGGTTGAGTTGTATTTTTGTTTCGCATTATTTTGGCACGCATATGAAAAGCAAATATGGAAAAGCGGAAAAGAGTTTTATGTCATTTAATAGCGGTACACAACAGGCAGATGGATGACATAAATACTGACATATATTACCATGTTTTTGCAGTGAAAAAAAATGCAGGAAAATGTTTATCGAGTTTATGGTATGAGTGGAAACACGAGCTATGGTTCATCAAATCAAATGCGCTTATGTCATTATAAAATGATAACTCGTTAGATAAACACAATTGGTTTCTATACTAGTTGATGTATGTACTCTCAATGGCCTTTAAATTGGTATTAAATTCAACAGACAGAGCGAAGGAGAGAGAGAAATAATCCGAAATAGAATCCACGCCAACCTCGAACTATAAATGGAATAATCCCAAACACGGTAAATCTCTTTGTATCAAATATCTCTGATAAAATGTTTCCTTTATGTGAAACATTTGGATAAATGGCAATGTGGGGGGTCCCCCATATATTCTATTTATTTAGCATTTACTCTACCACAATTGTGGCTGTCGTAATCTTTTTAGTATATGTTGCTCCAGCAAGGGATTTGATTTATCCATCCTTGTTTCTGAAAATTCCCTTAATTACTGCCAGCTTTCTCGTTTATTAAGACCAACTGAAACTTTTGTTCCTGCGGTTATTCCTATGCGAGAGTCACTCTCATAAAAGCCGTAAAACGTAGCAGAACTCTCGTAAAATTACAGTGCGAGTAGTTAATGCATTAACAACCATGTGTGTGTGGTGTCAGCGGTTTCTCAGGCAAAAAAGAAACTACTGCTGCTACGGGAACTTCCCGGACTTTTGCATAAATCAATCCCCAAGCAGTGCTGCAGTTTTGGTGTAAACAGGACCCAAAAGTCAAATCAGAATCCCACCACAGGGTCTACGTTTGCGTCTGCCTTCCCTCCCAAAGTGCTAATGAGCAGGAGATGGAATGAAGGATAGGAGTGGGAATGAGCAGCAGAAGCAGAAACAGAGTCTTGGGATGGGTCTGAGTTTCGGTTTTGTACGCCCACAGCAAGACAGTAAGTAAACGTTATAATTAAATTTACGGCGCAGCATTTTAGGCGCAAACAAAAGTCAAAGGCCGACTAGACAAGAGACTCTAAAAAGAAAAGAGAGGCCAAAGAAGAGACTAGAACATTGAGGGAGGAACACAAACAGCCGGAGTACCAGTACCCCACCACTCCACAGATGGACAGCAGCAGCTGAAGAGTCCGCCAGTTCCTTGGCGCCTGGGCGTCTGGCCCTTTGGGTTCTTTGGCCCCTGCCCCTGTCCCTCCATCAGCATCAACCTCCCCTCCTGTTTGTTTGTGTATTGTGTCATTCTCCACTGGCTGGCAGCCAGTCGACGCCACTCCCGTCAGGAGGCAGTAACTTAGCTAGATTTACGTTTTTGATTAAATTTCATTTAATTTGTGCTTTTCCCCGGCCCCTGGACCCTGGCCCCTTTCCCACAGCCTTGTTAATTAACGGTCTGGGCTGGATTGGGCTGGGCTGTGTGTTGGCCTGAAATGCGAGCAGCTCGTTAGCCAGGATGTACTCAATGTCTGTTTCGTTGTAATTGCTGCACTGTTGCTGTTGCCGCCTTAGATTGGTATTTGGAGCTCAAGTGGCGAAACGCGTACTCCTACATACATATACTGCACAGAATGCAGCTGAAAGGACACGCCAACAACTTGTACACAAAGGGAACTAAATGAATTAAATGCCACAAGTCTGGATGGATGATGGATGGAAAGTGTTCTTCTTAGAAAACTCTGTTAAAATATATCTAAGTAGGGTGCACATCCATTCACAACTGTGAAATATTTTTGAACAAAAGTTTGCGTCTGAATACATGCCCAACAGGCATCGTTAGTCCAGGTCATTGAGTTCCCAGTGCCGACCTGTTCCCATACTCTGGGGGCTGTCGAGGAGAGGGCTCTCAATAAATTGTCATTTCAAGTTGCTGGACTTTCGCAGCGGAGGCCACTTAGAGTAAACAATGGCTAACTAAATGGCCTAGCCACTCACTCACACAATCACAGACAAAGACATACATATGTATATGTCTGTATATATGTATGTATGTATATACCTAGAACAGATGTTTTCTCTTTCATCCCTGTATTATGAGTGTGGCGAAAATCTGTTGGAAAATAAATGCTACGCTGCTTGTACAAGTGGAAACCATTAAGGTGGGCTTTGAGTTATGACTGCCAGGCGGCAGTGCACTTGACGATGAAAAATGTACCACAATAAACAGGAGGCACCCCAAGTCCTCTCTTACCAGCTCTTACCAGCACCACCCCGCTGACTCTTTTGGCCTGGCTCTTAGACAACCGTCAGAGCCATTTGGTCAACACAATGGAGGAACAACAAACAAACAAAAAAACGAAGTATAATAATGAATGAATGAAAAAAAAGAACTGTACTCGAAAACAAATTCACGCCAAAATGGACATGAATAAGTTGAAAGGCATTGGAAAGGTGGGCAGTGGTGGCAGAAGGGGGCATGGCAGTGCCGTCAAAAGAGGTTACATGAACGGGGAGGAGGAGTGGTAGCACGTAGTTAATATGACAATGGATGTGGCTGGCCGACTGCCGACAATCCCCCCGCCCAGCGACTGGCAACTGCTTTTTGCTGCCTGTCAACTCTTTTGCATCGTTTGCCATTTCAATGCAAATTTCTTTGGGTGTATACTAGTATCTGTGTATGGCCGTGTCCATGTATTTGGCAATGCTCGGATATTTATAGCGACTATACAGAGACTTGTCCCTTTGTTGTGCCTGGGCTACATTGTCAGCACACTCACTTGGCCCAGTTTTGGTCTTTGTGCTGCTATCCCAGCTAGCGATCAGAGGGTATATAAGATATACCATCAAGTTGCGTAACAAAACCCACAAAACACCATGGGATCTCTGCACTGAAGAAGCTCTGATGGTAGGACAAAGACAGTGCCAAGAACATTCTCGCTCCTATTAAGTAATCCTTTTTTAAGGCTTTTATGGGTCCAATTCGGTAAGTGAAATCTGGAACTATCTAGCTGTTCCATGGAGCAGTTATAGGACAGTACCTAAACGACTATTTGCTCTAAATTTTAAGTGGGCTTCTTCGAGGAAACCCATTCATATGTGAAACCCACAGTCACATCCTCTTTTTAGCTGGCCTTTCCTCTACTTTGCATAGACAAAAACCAGAGAGAAAAACTTGCTCCACCGCCAGTGTGTTCCCATAAATATTTTATGATTGTTAAACGTGGCAAACAAACACATTTGGGGCCAGGGCGTGAGAGTGGAGGAGAACTGTACAGAATGGAGAGATGCAGGCCAAGCCGCAGGCAGACACTGGGCACTCTCCTTCAACAATTTCGGTGTCAGTTTGTGATTTGCGGTTTGACCGAAAACTGTTCTCTAATTGCCGAAGTCAGTGGCGCAGTCCTTGGGTCCACTCCAAGCAAGGGCTGGTGCAGACCAGTGCCCTGAGCTTTCAGGTTTATGCAGAGCAAACTGCCCCCAAAAGATAGACAGAGAGTAAAGCCACAGACAGGACGAACTTTATGGGCAGGCCATAATTGCTCCTCCATGCGAATAATAGTACGAAATGGGGGGCATGACGACGTCAAGGACCTCGTACGACAGCAGACACGTTCAGGCATTTGAGCGAAGGTTAAAAATTGATAATATCTACCTAAAAGTATGTACATACATACATACATACATACATATAGTCACAAAAACTGCCCAGCAGAACCACTCTCCTGTGCTGTCGGTGGGCATATTAAAAATTTATATACATGCAAGCGAAGACTTTAATAAAGTAAAGTAAGCAAAATAATCACCCAGAGATGACCACGAGAAGCCACCGAACAGATGGGAAAGAATTCGAGACGTTTGGAAATACTCTTTACGAAAGTTTTATTTGCGGAAAGTTACTGGAACCCACTGAGGGGGTTACTGGGGAAGATTCCTAATTTAAGGCCAGAGAAGAATTTGCAGTTTAAGCTTGAAAATTTTATTTTACTTCACTCAGAGTCTGTCTCATGGTTTTGTGGTGAGACTGAGTGATCCTGGAACAGGGAGGCAGAGGTTCGGCTCCTGCCAGATACCACAAATATTTTCTTTTCTTCATTTTCTTCATCAAATTACTCCAACGTATAAAATGGATCGCGCATTGGTCCCACCATGAGCCCAAACTTCGATTCGAATTGTGAACATCCTTCAATTTCAATTTCAGTTTCAAGTTTGAAGTTTCGAAAAACGTAGTAGGCCTAGAAAAGGCAGTTTAAGTAGAACATTTTGACACCGTTTCATCGCCACCGGACATGGCCTAGGGGGTAGAGATGTTGCCTGCCAAGTGTCCGGTCCTGGGTTCGATTCCCAGTGTAGGCTGCGTACACTTCTGTCATCAATGCCTACTACACACATACAATGTCATCAAATAACACAACAAATACAAATCACAAGTAATGAAATCAAAATTTAAAGTAAAATGTAAATAATTTGGAACAAGTTCAAGTCAAAATTGTAAAGTTAAATAAAATGTTTGCTTTTTCAAATATAATTTAATTTTGATTTTTTTTTTTTTGGTAAATTCTGCTTTTTTTTTTACTTCTGAAGAAGTGGTTAAACTGAATTTTTGAGTGATGGGCAGGAGGGGAATGAAAGGATCTTTGCCGTGACACTTTTCTTTCAGTTGCTCGATTCTAGTGGGCTTTGTTGTGTATTGTTCGTAAGCAATAATTAATTTGTTCGAGGCTTGGAAGCTACTATTGGGAAGTTTATTATTATTATTTGCAGACACAACTGTGGACAGACATCAATGGGATAGGTTGTAGAAAATGATGGCAACAGATAATTCCCAATGCGACGCTTAATCAGCAGTATCTCCATGAGCCTTGCCAGCGGTTTGAATTTTTCATAGAAATATGTACAAATTTAGAGAAATTATTTAAAGAGATTCTAATTGCCCGTTTCCCAACTCCATACAGAGAGAACAGAGAAAAGCTGAAAGTCGGAACCACATAAACATTTATTTTTTTACAAGAACAACAACGAAGAGGGACGTGTGAGATGCTTTTTACGAGTTAAAACTTTTATAATTATAAATAGTAATTATTATAAATAATTCTTATCAATAATTATTATGTCAAAAACTTAAAATTTAAAATTTTGGTGGATCCTTAGAGCAGTATATTGTTCTATTCAATTCTTATGTGCGTCTACTTTAGATGGAGGATATTTTGAAAACAGAAAGAGATAATAAACATTATTTACGGTCCCTGGAAAATCTTGCAATCTACAAAATGGAATTCGAATACTTTCTGCTCTTTTTCCGTAACCAAATCTGATTGCATTGTGCGCAGTCTATGCAACGAAATCCGACCAACCCCTCAACAATATCTCTATGCCTTTGGGGCATTGGAAAAAAAATGAAGAATAATGAATAAAACGTAAAAGCAAAGAACCCCCAAAGAGAGTTCGCTTGTGGCAACATCAGAATCAGCTCCTGGTGCCTGCCATTCGGTTTTTGTAGTTTACTTGTTGTCTGTGGTAAACTGTTGCTCTGGTTCGCTCGATTATTAAAAAAGAAGAGGGAATTCGAAAATGGAAGGGAACCGTAATGGACTTTAATGAAAATTCAGCAGGTAGTACGAGGCACCCATATACACCATTGCCGCGTCTAGACAGACCCCGCAACAGAAAGCTTAAAGTGTCTTTGGATCCGGAATATGCACATTTATGTAACTCGGTCGGTCCTCTGGCAACAGATTGAAGCAGCTTGGCCTCTCCCTCTCTGACAATTTAAATTATTTAATAAATTACTTTGCCCAGCTGGCGTAAAAATGGAGAATTTTCTAATATGTTGGGTTGTCCGGGAAATTCACTGGAAAATTGCATAAAAATAGTTTGTATCGTACACATTTTCATAAAATATTTCCCTTAGCGCTGACAGTGCGAAAGTTCTAACTAAATTATGCGAAAGTTAGGATGTCCTGTGGCTAGGAGAAGGTGCTAGTGCTGCTGCTGCTGGTGCTGGTGTTGGTGCTAGGGATTTGGGTGGTTACACCTACTCACCTGGGGTGGAACGTCCAGTACCATCAGCTCACGTATGCAGGTGTCGCAGACCAAACAGTTTTTATAAATCTTCCGACGTGTTGTCGTCTGATGAGTCTTGGGAAAGTCATGGTAGAAAAATTGCTGCAAAAAAGGAAACACACATACAAAATATTGAATATTATTGTGATTGTAAAATATTGAGCAAAGCGTCGCGAAGGACGTCATGGAAGAATAAATATAAAAATGAAAATTCCAGCTCTAACTCGCTTGAATCCCCTAGAAACCCTGCTCAAAAGCAAACCAAGTTATATGTACATATATATTTATGTTTCTTTCGTTCTTCTATAGTATTTCTCTGGCAGTTTTCTGGCCATATAAGGAGAGAAACGAGTATGAGTAGATGAAGCCGAGTGGTCGCTGGCTTAATTCTGTTTATGTTTCTGTTTCCTTTGGTTTTTGTTTTGTTCTGTGTTGAGCAAACATTTTAAATATGTGTTCAGCTCTGCACTGTTCTGTTCTGAGGTTCTTTTATATGAGGTTCTTTCACCCATTTGCAGGCGCGCAGGCCTGAGGTCAGGTCACACAATTTTTTATCCACATTTTTAGCTTATTAAAATTGTGTGCTCATAAAAGCGGGCCATGGATTTTATGCCTTCGGTGGTCATGTAACCATAAAAATGCCTGCAAAAAGCTGTAAATCTACAGAGCGAAGGCTACTGGAGCCGTGGCGGTGAATGGGAACGGATGCAGCTGATATAAGTGTGGGGTAATCATATAGATTTTATTTAATGTTCTGTGTACTTAATTTGAATAAACTGCAGCTTTTGACAGGGAGGATTTCCCTCTCAAATGTTAATTTAATCGAGGATAATGAGATTTTGTAAATGGTTTATTTAAAAAGATCCACCTAGGGGTTCTATTAAGTCAGGCTCAGGCTCAGTTGTGTTAAAATCTACAGATTGATTTTTCAGTCGGTCTGATATTTCTTTCCCAAATTCAATTTTAATTCAATCAACGCCAAAGGCAATCCAAAGCCATTTCAATTCACAACATCGAATTCTCCACTTTCTTTTTCATTAGTTAATAAATTTTTAGACTCTTTTTCACCAGCTTTTGAGACAGTTTTAAGCTTCAGTAACGAGCCATAACTCTAATACGAAACGAAGCTCATAACCAACACGCGGGACTATTTCAGAATCTGCACTGAAACGTGGTCGAAATGACCCCATTAACCCGCGCAGGGCCCTCGAAGCCAGCAGTTCAGCAGTTCGGCAGTTGGGTGTGTGGGTGTATTGGTCGAGACCATCTAATTTTGCCCTAAAAGCCAGGGAGAAAGAGAGATGAGATGCCAAAGCGAATCGCACTCAATGGGAAAAGTATCCCTGAAAATAAGGCAGAGGCCGGCGAAAGGCATTAAATAAATTTTCCACCAAGAAAAAAAAGTAAGTGAAAAGGAAAAACGATAATGAAAGAAGAGGAGTGTGGGTGGGCGTGTTCTGTGGCTATATGTATCGGTAGGTGGATGAGTGTGTGTGTGGAGGATGAGTTGAATGAGTGACAGGCTCAAAGGATATTTAACGCCTGATTGCATTTTAAAGTGATGCCTTGTCATTTTCTCCAGCTCCAGTTCCAGTTCCAGCCATGGAGCAGCCCAAGGAACCATCGTCGAGATTGCCAATTCACGATTATCCCACATGATGTATGTGTGTGCCAGTGCGGGTGCCTGATAAGTTGGCTAATAATAAAGTCAAGTGAGAATCATTTTGAGGGCCATTCTGACTCTCATTCTCATGTTCTGCTAATATAAATGCAAATTCTATGCTGTCAATCAGCGGTTTCATTGTTGGCCCTGCAATGAAATCAAATGCAATTTATGCACACGACGATTCAATTACCCAGGACCGAAAAGGGATATCCGCCAAGATGGTGGCCAGTCGTTGGAACCGTCGCTTCGGAAGCGGAAGTGGCTGGCCAGCATTAAAGGGTTGCCTACAATGCTTTTAGAGGCCATTTTAAATTATATCCTGCACACACACACACACAGAGACACTCTGATGATTCCCATACGGAGGTCATGGGGCATGGGGAAAAGGGGTCACAACGCATAGCGCAGATGCCACGCTTTTATGTCCCAGCGCCGCATATCATTGAGTTTTATTTTTATTGAACTGGTAATTGAATAAGAAATGACATTGATGGTCGTCTCCATCTCGGTCGTGGTCCCTCAGCATCCGTGCTATACTGTTCCACTCTCGCACTCTGTCTCATGGCCGGCTTTGCGCCTCTTTATGCTTCTTGCTGCGCCATAAAGTGCGCTACATTATCCGCCACATAAATAAGCAGCGACCGGGCGGGCGGACGGTCTCGAGCCGAAAGAAGCTTTTCGAAATTTACACAAATGGTTATTCATGGCATATACTTTATGGCTTTGATGCACTGCATTTTATTTGGCTCTTTTATCTGCAAGAATTAGCTCAGTTTATTCGAGAGTTTAGTCAACCAATTGAGTCGGAGTCAGGAACGGAAACAAAAAGGAGTTCAAGGTGGCAATGATAAATTTGCATTTCAAAATCGAATACGAATACAACACATTCATCGCCTTTTCTCTCACATTTTAAGCCTCTCTTTATTTTCACCTCAATACTTTCGCTATGTCAGAGACAATCAATCTACAGTCTTGAATATTTTTTTGTAGGACAATTGTATTCCAACGATTGCTTAAATATTCGAATATGGATAGGCACGTATTTGGTAATTTGATTTCACATGTATTTCCTTTTACACAGCCATTACATTTACAGAGCAATCAAGACTTCAGACATGTTCATGCTCTCCCTACCGGAAACTCCCTACCGCCACTTTTCCGACCATTTCCCATCACAGCTTGACCGCAAAACAGCCATTAAACAGGACGTAATTGATTTTGTAGTGCTTAAAATGCCATAAAAATGCACAAATCTCGCATTACACACAATAAAAAGACATCCAACTGGGAAAGAGATGGAGAACTGGCACATGGACATACTGTGGCTTAGAAGGAGGGCAAAGCAAGGGAAAAGGGACTGGACTCATAGAACAGATCTAAAAGCATGAGCGGGCTTTAAGGCTAATGCACAGACCTAACACAGACAAATACACGGACAATCGCAGACATTAAACGCAGCTGTAAAACGCACCCAGAGAAAACAAACGTATGGAAAATAATGAAGAGCAAAGCGAAAGCAAATGGCAAATGGCAAAGCAACCCGGAACTCAACTCGCAACTGGAACTAGAACTGCCAACTGCAGTTAATTGAATTTGCCAAGCAAAGAGTCGTGCATACAGCATGGGCAAGGGCATGGGGGAGAAGTCTGTAGGGATGGAGCAATCTGTTGGAGTTTTCGCAGGGGGAAGAGACTACGCTTATACGCTTTTTAAAGCGATTACAGGAATAGAAGACATTGTGACCTACATCTAAGGATTTAATTAAGTTAGATCTGAGTTAATAATGAACGAGGTTACTCATGGTTGACATGGTCTATGTCTTGTGATGTCAGATGGCACATAAAGTGTTCTGTGAGCTCTGGAAAAACCTGCAATAAAAGGCAACCGGCAATAAAAACTCTAAAAGCGGGCTGCAATGGCTAATGGTTCAGCATAACTTTTATATTTAATTGAGGAAACTTTAAATAGATATAAACTCTACGAATGTCTGGACCAGACTTTCTTCTCTCAGCAACAAAGACAAACCTCTTATGACAAACCTCCCATTCCCAGATGATATACCTTTCCCATCGAAAGTCTTCTGAATGTTGAACACATATGCGTTTTTCTGGATCTGTGCCCCGCCATTGTCTAATTACAAAAGATAAACCACAAAAGATACGATGCGAAGCGCAAATCAAATTAACGGCGCCCCAGACGCACACAAATGCAATTAGAAGAGCTAACACGTACAGGCCAGAGAAAAGCTTTCGGGTGCAGGTGAAACGAGTCGGGCGCTAAATATCCTCACCGAGAGGCAGCTGCTCTGGGACTGGTCTATTAAAAAGTTTGCCGCTAAACTGATGCTCCTGCTGCTGCTCTGCTCCTGCCACTGCTGCTGATTCCGCCCAACTTTTCAGCTTTCATCGGGCTCGCCGTCACCCCATGGCCACATTAATAATTTAAAGCCCGGGCTGTGGCATGAAAAGTGCAGTCCTGCCTATCCATTGTCCCACCTAACCCCATCCCTGGCTATGGCATATAAATGTCCACACATTTTCAAAGAGAAAGAGAGCGAGCTTTAATCAGGAATTGTGTTAATTGAAAGTGCAATTTGTTATTGAAAAATTAATTAATACGACTGGGCAACAGGAATCCTTTCTATGCCATTCAGCATGGGATGGGTGTGATGGTGAATGTTGAATGGTTTCGGTTTGAGGATAATGACTGTTATGGCCATTAATTTTAATTGCATTACAAACTGCAGTGCCCTTAATATGTCTATACAAACATACAAAGTATTTAAAGCTTCAAAGGCAATTTCGAATTAATTGTTTCAATTAAGTTGCGATTCTAGGTAAATGTTCTTTGATATTTGGGATAATAGATTTAAATATTTGTAATTAAGAAGATGTAAAGCCATAAAATCACTTGATGAATCTTCCTCGTTCTTTATAAATTTTCATTGATAGATATACGAATCAATGGCTCACCTGTAATATGCTTGTTTTGCCGACGCCAGTAGCCCCCAAAAATGCGGCTTTAAGGGGGCCCTGCAGCCATGGCGGCTCCGCACCACCCTCCAGAGTGATGCGCTATGCCGAAATGCACTTATTTTGTATATGAAGCTCCATTTCAATTGAGATCTTTGTGGCTTTGTTGGCTGCAATGGCACTGGGACTGGCTTTTGCTTTGGTTCCTTTGGTTCCTGCTCCTGCTGCTCCTGAGGCTGGGGCTGTGGCTGTGGCTGGGACTGGGGCTGCTGCTGCTCCTGTTTTATTAGTGGCTGCTGTTGCTGTCCTTGCACTATCACCGACATAATCAACGCTTCGTGTGCTACCGATCAATAGTTTCTTAGAGTTTGTTGGCGATATTGTACTACTCCACATTATATTGTTATTATAATTGCTTGTAGTATTGTTGTTATTCCTTTGCTTTAACGACGCCAGCTTGACTGATTATATTGGTTAATGGTTTTCGGATAGAAGAAGGTCCTCAAAGCAGCAGACTTTGGTTCAGTATAAGGGCGGCGGTCGGGTTAAAGCTGGATTGATGGCTGTAGCTGTGGGGCAGGACAAGGCATATTCGAGTTTATGACTTGCTTGAGGGATCTACAAAAGTGATGAAAAAAAGAAAGAAATTTTTAAATATATCTCTATAAAAAACTTATTTTTCTGCTGATCAATCTAATTTCTAGAAATATGGAAAACAAAATTTTTTTTCTAAATTTCAGTCTCTATCTCAGATGTAATATTCAATTGAATAATTCAGTTATTTCCATCAATTGAATTTGTTTCCCATCTGATTGGGAACTCAATCAAAATGCATAATATAATAATTTAAATGGAATTTCCGCAGCAATCTGACAGCTACACCCAAGTAAACACAAATCAATGGCAGTCCAATAAATTTCTAAACGAAAATTGCGAAAAAAAATACAGTACCAGTGTACTGTACCCCCAGGAAAATTGGATCTTCTGCTGGCAATCAGCTGCGACGCTGCTAACTAAATTTATCGAGTCGCCAGCGGATATTGCACATTGATTTCATTTTAATAACATAAATATTCCCTGGCCCCGCTTTTGATTTGTTTGTGTTGTTTTCCCCCGGTGGATTTTCCAGCGCGCCTGCTCGCTCCCTCTGCCAATAATAAATTTCAAATTTCACATTTCACTTCCGCTGCACAACGGAAGTTGATTTCTGGCTCTTGCGCTGCCACCGGCCGCCCGAGGGCTCATTTTCTTTGTGCCTATTTTCCGCTGGAAATGGGGAAAAAAACAGAAAAACATTAAGTGAGGCGTGAAAAATGTTTGGCAATTCTGGTTCTGCCTCTCTTTTTATTCTCAGTATTTGGGGGGAGGGGTGTGGGGAACCACCACGGGGTGCATGTAAATTACACGACAGCAGCTTTATAATTAGAAAAGTTTGGGCGCTTCTTCGAAACGAAATGAGATTGGTCGCTGATTAGCCAAAAATATGTTAATAGACAGAAGGGAAAGTTGGGCGGCCATGTTTTTGGCAGCTATCTAAAATTGGTTGATACTTAAAGAGGGAAGGAGGGCAACGTTTCCCTCCTAATTGTTTAGACATCTGCCAACAGCTTCATCTATCATCCGACCACTCAACGCCTTCGCATGGCAGGCGGTGGAAACTTAATAAATTTAATAACCGCAAAATATGCCGTGAGCGAAATGAGTGGGTAGACGGGGAGTGCCAAAAATGCCAGACAGCCATCAAATCGTTGGCCTATTTATAGCACCCCCCACATTTACAACATCTTCTACATTTCCTACAACAAGGAGCTCTCCTTTCGTTTACCCCCTCGCGCCAAAATTCCATGCGTCATCGAGACGACGCCCACACATAAGTAGGTGAGTATTGTTGGGATGCCAGGAGCAAGACGAGGCGGCTGATTTGATTTGATCTGATATGATTGAGGGGCGCCCCACCCCAGCTTTGTCCCGCCATGGGCGTGGCACCATCACCAGCATCAGCGCCCACACACCCATAAACAAAAGTGAGTCACCTTCTGGGACGGTGGGGTGTTGTCTTGTGTTTTTATTTTTTGGAGGCCATAAACCAGAAAGATTTGAGTCAAACTGTACGGATACTCTGACTCGGGCAATGATAGCTGGTTGAGCAGATTGGATGAGAGATAATCCATACAAGTGGGGATGAAGAAGGAAAACTTATCGTGAGCAATAGATAGCAAAAAACTAAAATTAAACACTGAAAAATAAATTGAAAATGCTCGTAAACATCAAAAGGTGAAGTTGATGGGAAGAAGGAAGCATTAAAAAATGTAGAAATTATGATTACTTCTGAAGAAAGAGTAGTACAAATATCAATCTACCAATTGTTGTTGCTAAGAGCGATAAGTGAATCTTTAAAAGGAACAAATAGCAGGGGAAAACAATTTATGATGTAAATAAATCGCAAAAGTGCTGGCTTTCTGTTAAGCAACCAGAAGGGTCTATAAATAAGGAGCACTTTTAAAGTTAACGTCCATACAAACAAAGACAACAGAATTTCGACTCAAAGTTCCATTACAGCAGCAAAAAACTAAGAGAAGACCTTGGAGCAAAGAAGTGTCTATCTCTGCGAATAAATCTACAATATGGCCCACATAAATCTGAGAGTAAGTTTGTTTCCCAAACACCCTTTAACAGAGTCTTAACGCAAGAACTTTGATTAGATTCTGGGTAAAGCAAAGTGAATTTAATTTGGAAAACAATACATTTGGGAGCGCATAAGGGGCATTCCGAATGGGTTTCCCTTTTGTTCAAGCGCTCGTTGCTCATACGCCCCGTGGCCCGGTTGATTGATACGCTCTCGGAAAACGTACGTAAACAAGTTTTTGAGGTTGATGTTGTCGAGACACAAAACCTGGCAATTGAACATTTTTCACTTTCTTTTTTCGTTTTCTTTCTGTTTTGGCAACACTCCAAAAAGAGTGTAAGGGTCTCTGCGCGACTTGGCCTTGGATACAAAGTCAGACAATTGTAGGGCCGTTATTGTGTTTCTGTATATTGTAATACTTCTATCTGCCCCCGGACTCGGTTTCAGTGCTGTCCACATTCGCATCCGCATCCTCCATCCCACATCCCACTCGGCGCTGTTACAGGAATGTTTATGCTGACAGGCTCACGCAGGCTGTTCCCCGACGGAGTTCGACTGCTGGTACGAGTGCCCGGGTCCAGGTCCGAGTTACAGACCCATTCCGCATCCGATTCCCACTCCCCTTCACGACCATTTCATGGCCTGTCTGACTTGCCTTCCGTTTTCTTCTTTGGCTTTTGTTTTATGCCCCACTTCCGCCTTGTCCTTTTCTCCTCTCACTCTTTTTGTCCCTCTCACTGCTCTGGCCATTGTTTTTTTATGCTACGTGCCACTAAAATTTTATTGGTTTATTTATTGTTTTTAGAGCAACTTTCCACAGTTGTGCTGCAGAGGGCTTTTGTCTTTTGTGTACAGTGCATTAAGCGCTCAACGCGGAGACAATCAATTAAAAGTTGTAGCCATTTTAATTAGCGGGCTCATGCTTGAATTCACCTGACAGTCCTTGAGCCACTTCAAAGAATAATTTCCTCTTCAAAAAAATACACTCAAGCATTGCGTGCCTTTTTTTGCATACAAATCAAAAAAGCTGTCAAAGGAGCAGCAGCAGCAGCAGCAGATCCCATATGCTTCTTGTGTATGCACATGGACAACTATTTTGGGGGGGATGGGGCGTTGCTGACATGTGCAGACAGGAGCAGCAAGGACGCCTATCCAGGAGAGACAGAAATACGGCATCCTGGTGGCATGCAAATGTGTGTGCGGTGTGTGTGCTTCCCCGGATAGACAGACGGAAATGAAATGTGTGACATTTGATGCCACCGAACTGTAGCTTTTGGGCGGATATTGATTTTGTTGTATGCACATTTTTCACACTTTGTGTGGCAGCAGGGAATGAGATGGGGCAACATTAACCTTCGTGTTGGCAGACAGCAAAGCAAGCAGGCTCCATGCGACACGAGTCTTATGTCAAATCAATGCTCAAAATGTTTGATATTACATAATATTGCATGTTGTGTGATAGGTAGAAGATGCTCTGCCATGTCTTAGCTCTTTTATACTCTTCCACCTCCCATCTCCCATCCCTTACATAATCTCTTAAAACTACCTTAAACAAAGCAATTTGCGCCATAATCCCTTGACATTAATTCAAATTATGATGGGAATAAACCAGAGCAGAGCAGAGCGTTTAATCAAAATGCTTAAGTGAATCTGTGGAGATGACGAAGTGAATCCGCTGAAATGACAACGAAGACAGAGTAAGCGCCAGAGCGCGATGACATGTACTCGCTTCGACTCCTTCCTTTATGTCATTTGCATTTTAAGCACACCTCTCTTTCGCCCTTTCTCTTTCTGTATCTTTCTCTCTAGCTTCGTCTCTGTGCGTAGTATTTCATACAAGCTAATTTTTTTACGATTATATGCGCTTAATAAACGCCAACGCCAACGCCATCGCCCGTGGAGTCGCAATGAGGGATATCACGGAGAGCAGGACCACGGAGCCTCCGGAAGCCTTGGGAGCAGCCATTCCGGGAAGCACGAGCACGTGCTGTGCCCACTGCTTAGTCAGGGGCAATATCTAAACCAGCGCAGCGGAAGCAATGGCAACGCCATCATCAGCACCAGCAGCAGCAGCAACAGCGCCGGAAGTTGCCTTCCACACACACACATACAGATACATAGGCATTTAGAGGGCTGTTGGATCCCTCACGGACCTAAGGATAGTGGCAACTCCTGCTGACTGGGTTTCTTGCTTTTGTGTGTGATTACACTGGTTAACAGTGGTTAACTTGGGCAGTGGAAGGAGGTACATTTCTATTTACATATTCCAGCGTCTAATAGAATATTTTGTATTCAGCAGAGATTGATTTTCTAATATTTAATATACACAGTAACACTCACAAAACTATTTATAAATCCAGTCTGTGCTTTGCAGAGTATAAGGTTATGGGCCAGTATTTGCGTAAGTCGGCAGGTTCGTGCAGCTGCAGAGCCTTGGCAACTTCTCCCCATTGGCAACTAGATGGTGCCCAGGCACAACGGAGGCTCCAGTCAAAACACTTAAGCACTGTCAATGTGTTTGGATTTCGTTGATTTCAGCTTGCACATATAATAAGAGACCCGCTTAGAGGGGAGGGTAACAAAACGTTTTACTCCCTTTTATGCATACATTTGTCCTTGGCTGCGAGAGAGGGTGTCCTTGCCGCGCGTGTCGCTGTAAGTGCGCGTTTTGAGTGTTCAGCAAATACGCGAGTGCTTGGCATGGCTTACCGCGATGGAGGTGTACCCCATGTACATCCACATCCACATCGACATCCACTTGCCGAACAGATAGACAGAGCAGACAGACAGGGAAAAGCAGAGTAGAGCCACCAGCCCCTTGATATACTCTCGGATTCATTTCGCTTCTTGGCTGTTTTGTTTAGCTTTCGGTTTAGCTTGACTCAGTCTGTGTCTGAGAGGAAGAGTAAGAGATCCAGAGAACTTAACACTCTTCAATCGACACTGTCCGAATGCGAATACGAATCCGAATCCGTCTCAGCTTCGACTCGAATCCAAGTGCAATGGCAAATGGATTCGCAACTGGTTTACTTTTCCCTTTCCTCCCCCCCCCGCTTTCCCTTATTGCCGTGAAAACTTTTCCAATATTTCAAGAGATTCCGCCCTTTATTTATTCCCCCCTGCAGCCCCTGCAGCACCTAAAAATGGCGAGGGCTACTGCAGCTTTATATAATTGAGTGGAAGGAAGCAGCTTTAACCGCACGAGTTAACCGTGAAGAGGCGTCTAAGTAGGGGAGGGAGAAGGAGGTAGTGGGGCATTAGGATTGTCCATGGTGCGGTTTTCTATGGCGGTGTGGATTTGGGCCACAATCCTTTCCTTTTTGCTTCCTTTCTCCTTACATCCCAAAAACTAGGCTATGGTTCTTATTTATTTTAAATATTCTCTATTGTGCTTGATGCCTGGCAGAAGGGAGATTGCACAGGCAGCTACTCAACTTTTGAGCTGAGTCTGGATAAGGAATGTGGGGAAAAACTTGAGTCCCGGCTTGTAATGAAATTACCGGATGAATGCGATTTGTATTTTCAAGTAGTATTTCGGGATTTTCCCTTAGCTGATTAAGTTTTTCCTTTGATATTACTTGAGCGTTTGCAAATATTTAGTTTCTAACCTAAATATGTATATAACATTTTCTTTCGATATATAAGTCAGATAAATTGCCTTCCCAATTGGCCAGTACATAAGAATAGTCATAGAAATAATGCGATTTATTCGTTGTCGTTTAGTCTCTAATAAAGCCACTCAATAATTACCCATTAAATAAAATTACAATTAATACCTATAATTATATATCGACCCTTCATTAACCCCTCAACAACTATTACAATGTAATTTATTCCAATTGTCACTAATTGATTCGGTAATTTGTTTATTGAAATTATCTACGAATACGATTGCCGATAGTCACGCCTGTCTCATTTATGTTAGTACAATGTCAGCCCCAGCCACTCCCCCTACATAATAGTAGGAGTACTCAAGATTATAGTACGTGTTGGCATAACCATAACAAAGGCCCTGAACAACACTTGCTGATCATAAAAATTGTTGAAGCCAAGCAATCTACAGATGGTCCACCCATGGGCCCGCAGGCACGGAACGTTGAAAGACGAGCAGCAGATGTGGATGTGAAAATCCAAATAAAAACCCCAATGCTCGACATGAACATGCACGGGGCGGGGTATGGGAGTCAGGAGGTAGAAATCAGACGAGAATTTCCACGTTGATGAGCCGGATTCATTTCAGTTGCGTGCCAAAGTCAACGAAAGGTGCGAATCGAGGGCGTTTTGTCTGTGGATGCGTCTCTCTGTGTGTGTTGCTGTGAGTGTGCGTGTGTGGGCGTGTCAGGGGCCACAGAGTGGAAGAAGTTCCCTAGCCAGGCCAGAGCAATACGAAACTTACAGTTGACCTGAAGGACATCATTAGCAAGGACTCTGGCAGCTGTCATTTTGCTCGGAAATTACGCATATCCTTTTGAGAAATTGTAGCGGAGAGCGGCATAATGAAGTCAAAGCTGAAGAACTGACAAACTACGACAAACACTTGAGAATTGTCCTCAACCGGAAAGGACAAACTTTCCGCCAACTAGCGGTAAAGTGTTGTGTTCTCCTTTCGAATGCCTTCAGATTAGCCACACGGAACGCCATGGCACGGCACGACCCATATCGGTTTGGCTCTAGAGCGGGCTTTGGGCTAATGTCATCAAATGACATGTCACTCAGTCTTAAGCCAAACCTAAAGGAAAGCCGATTGCCTACACACACACACACATACACACATATCCTTTTTGGCATACACCGATAAGGAAGGACGGAAGTATGGAAGCGGATCCTGGGCTGAAACAAGCTTATGCAAAATTAAATCATTAAAATGCAAGACAGATGAAATTTTCTTAAACTGTTTTGCGCACGAGTTGATGCCAAGTCACACATACCAATGCAAACAAACCCCACAAGACCAACACACCCACACACACACACAAACACACAGCAGAACATCCACAAACACCCCCACACACACACACAGATACTGGTACATGTTTTCCCTCAAAAGCATCTCCATCCACCACATGCTTGTGCCTAAGTAGATATTTCAACGGATTTTCACAGCAGCTGAGATAAAAAACAACATACAGAAAAAATATACAACACAAATTTTAAACGTTTTAGCAATGCAAAAGGAAGCGGAAGAGGATGTAGGGATGTAGGGTACTTTTACTGGTGCTGGTTAATGGTTAGGGGCATGTTTAGACGCGGTTGACATGAAAGTCAGCACGAAGGGCCAGAAACCAAAACCAGATACAAGACGCAGAGACAGCGCAAAGCAGCAGATACAAAATACAAGAATATAACATTCAGATGTACGACAGTGTGAAACATTAAAATTAAAGCTACCCAAAGACGCGACATGCTTTTTTTACGCTATACCCATAAGTGGGGATTGCGTAAGAATACGGACCGAATTAGAGAAAAGCATATGGGGCAGAAGAATCGAAATTAGCAAGGAATAACAAGCCATTCGAATTGAATTGAATTAAAGTAAATTATAGATCAATAAGACTAAAATACATTTATTAAAGTATTCTTCTTGTTATACACTTAACTTTAGAAATTCGATGACAAACACACAACATTGACTAAGTAATTAAACATACACCCAAAATTGAGATGCAACAAAATGGGACAGATTTAAATTCAATTAGAATTTAATCCCACAAAAGCAGCTGCTATAAATAATTGTCCAATCATTTCTAAAATAGTCCATCACATTTTCAATGACTTGTATTTAATTATTCATCAATTTAGATTGTTTTCATTTGAAATATTTAAATATCAATTACACTTGTGACCAATTTAAAGCTGAACATTATTCTATTAATATAGATATAAGAAAGAAATCTTCTCCTTCGATGGCACTTTTCTAAACGTTTACTTTTTGGCAGGCGTAGGAGTAAGTCTGTATGCCAAGCGTCTTTTGTTGTCTTTAGTCGGGATCTGAAGATGTGCTTAACGTAGAGCCCACGCCCCCACCAAAATGGAAAAGAACAAGTGTACGTACGTGTTCCAATGGAAAGCCAAGGACCCAGGAGCCACACAACCCAACGCCCCAACCAAAGGGCGGTTGAGAAATTAAATTCTAGTTACGCCTATAGAATTTAAAAATAGCAAACAATCGACGGGGTGAGCCTGGCGGATACCAGAATACTGGGATCCTTGGATGCGGTTGTTGAACGTGTTCAAATTGCCGAAACGCGTCGAAATTATGTTGATGTTGTATGTACGTGTCCCGAGGGCCGACAACAAATTGAATATGTATTTAAGCAATTGGCAAAGCATACCATAAAACGGGGAAAAGGGAGAGCAAATCATCCTACAGATATTTTTAACACAGTTTTGAGAGCATTTCATTCTTTAATCCATCATCTAGCATCTATGCGATTCGTTAAGAAACAAACTTTAACTTTTGGCATCTCATTGTTCCACCATTGTCAATGGCTTCCATTTTTTTTGCCTTTCTTTTCATTAATTTTAGATGCTATATGTATGTATATTTAGGGTCCACGACAAGGTACCCGTGAATTTCTTAACAATTCCTGTTCATCTTCTCTGTCACTTTTAATGAGTTTTTGTGCAAGACTTCTTACTTTTTTTTTAGCTTTTCTTTCTTTGCCCTCCTAAATTTGTTGGCAACAATGTCAGCGAAATTGTCACCGCTTCTGATAATCAGGCCAACCAGCCCCTAACAAGAGGGACTAGACCAGGAGGTGGGGAAGTGGGCGTGGCCATGACGCATTGTCAGCATGATTATAATTTCCATTAAGACAATTTTGTATGCGAGTCTTTGGGGAAGCCAGCACCAAGTCATATTGAACTAATTTGCATCCCAAGGCGAGGGAAACAGTAAAAACTCAAAAGTCAAGCCATTTTTTCGGAGTGAGTTTCTCGGTCTTTGTCGGAATCTCTTCAAAATCTGAGCAAAAACAGAAACCACAAAACAAACAGAAAAAGGCTTCAGAGAAAGTGGCTGGAAATTTGCATATGACTAAGTCAGACTTGACTTTTGTAAGTGAGTGTCTGCAGAAGATGGCTGCCATGGGAGAGTACGGATAAGTGCATACAATTGGTCCAGAAAAATCCTACAAACTGGCAGCAACAACGATTGTTTTCTTGCAGCGAATGATTGTATAATTTGAGTATATTTATTGTGTTTTTAAACTAAATAAAAAAATAGAGAAAGAAAATTAGAGAATAATTTTAAAGGAATCTACTGTTCGCCTAAAAAATCTCTTTACTACTTTCAAGGACCTTCTAAAATCTTCAAGCATGTTCCTAAACCAAACAGAAATCAAATATGGTATAACTTTTCTACACACATGTGCCATTTCTAAGAAATTCTAAGAAAGATGAACAACATTTGGTGGGATGCGAATTGAAAACAAATGCTACAACACCTCCAAAAAAGGAGGTTAAGAAATACCCTCATAAAGGGGTTATACAAGAGGGATAGAGAGAGAGAAGACTACAAAAAGGAGGTTAAGAGTAGGAGATGGATGGTGAGCCAGACAAAAGGCAAGACAGTTGTAACCTCAGCCAGATGACACTCAAGGCATCACATCACTCATACGCCATGTAAGCAGAACACTTCAGCTGGGACTGGGACAGGGACATACTGGTACAAAGCTGGAAACTGGGACTTCGACTGAAAACTGGCACTTCAGCGAGCACACTGGGACATCGGATGTGGTTTGGAAATTGTCCTGAAAGGGTGTATGTAAATGATTTAGCTGTCCAAAAACTTTTGTGGCGCCAACAACAACCGCACAAAGGAACGAGGAAACTATGAAATATGCGAAGCATGTGCAGACAATTTGGTCATAACCTTTGACAAGGCATCAAGAAACGGAGCAACCCAAGGTAGGGATAACTTCTGACAGGAAGTAAGTTTTCAATTGCCATAAAAAGGACACGGGACACGTGAAAAACGAGATGTTGATGAGGCCACCAAAGTGTGGCAAACAAAAACGATATAGTAAAGAAATCAAACAAAAGAATAAAGAGCGAGTGATAAACGAGCGACCAATGGAAATGGGAAATGGAAAGTGAAATGTGATAAATCAGTTAGCAGAGGGGACTGCCTCAGTTTTCCTCCCGTCTCCCACTTAACATGGCTAATCAGTCTGAGCTGCTGGCCAAACTTTTCCATCATACAAAAGTTTCAGAATGCTGGAGGCAGAAGAGGCAGGAGAGAGGCTGTGTAGGAGTTACTGGAAGTGGACGTATCAGGAGAGGGTATAGTGATGACGCTGCTTTTATTGCTGTTAGTTGTTGTGGCAGCATTTTAATTAAAATTAATGCGCCATAAGCTTTAAATTAATGCTGCCTTTTCCTGTCACCCGCTCGCCCCTCAGCTGCTGAGAGGAGCAGGCTGTATGCCAAAGCAACCATAAACGAAGCATTATTGCATGCGTGTGTTGTATCTGTGCGAAGCTATAACTACTAGACACACGCACCCACACACTGATGGAGGGAAAGCCATACATAGAGAAAGAGATAGAGAGAGAGATTCTATGTTAAGCCGGCTTTTGTTCGGCTCCTCCTGCTGCTTTTTCTGTTGTGCTCACACTCGCAACGCATAAATAAGAGCTCAGGGTACGGGCTGGATCCACTTCCGCTTCCGGTTGTCAGCCATGTCGCCACCATACCGCCGCAATACCACACCACCCAACCACCACGCCACGACTTGCCATGCAAATCGTCCAAGTAAACTCCACATTAAAATTGTCAAGGCGCCCATTCATTTTATTTTATTGCAGTTTATAAGCAGCAAAATATGTAGATGAGTATTAATTGTGAGGGTTTTCTGTGGCTCTTTCCCCTAACCCTAAAAACCATAGCTGATGGGGTTGCTTTTAAGGGTTTATTTTCGACGGATAGGGTGAGGGTTGAGACAACATAGTTACCAAATGAATTGGTTGGGATTTAAGGAAAGGATGGAAAATTAGGAAAATATTTTCGTGAATCTAATTGGGGGTTTTTAAAGAAGAAAAGGAAAGGGAAAAATAACATATTTAACTATGTATTTTGCGTACATTTATAACAAGCACTGTATCTTTGGGTATAATAAATATCCGAATTGCAAGTCCTTTATTTGGCTAATTTGTCCATGAAAATATTTATTTGCAGTTTATTTTTACAAATTTACCTAAAATGTGACTACATCAAAGCTATTTCCATAGTTTTCGCTTAAATAAAATGCCTCTTTTCAAATTATGAAACAATTTGTGGAATTTTTGTGGGAAAATCCCTGCAAAAATATGCACTTGCCTGGTGTCCTGTAATTACGAAATGTTCATAAACAGTTTGGTCATAAATCTAATAAACTTGAAAGCATTCGCGGAACTGCTGCATAGATAATGGAAATGGGCACAAAATGTGGCACAGCAGCAGGCAGATATCTTTTGCTCTATTTATGAGAAAATTATGTCGAGTGCAGATGAAACAGTAGTTGGCCCCCAACAATGGGAGGACCTTGCACCATGGCAGACTGAAATAAATTTAATTGAAAGTGCACATGGCAAATGGAATAAGTATTGCAGCGACAGGAGAGCAGAAAAGGAAGAGCAGGAGCAGAAGCCGGTCTAAGCATGCCAATTGAGTGGATGCCTCACCTGACAGGTAAATGATGCCAATGCTGCAGAAATGATGCCCATGCGGATCCCAGGCAGGTTGCATAATCAATTTACCAAATTAATCAATTTTAAAGTGCAGCCACCCCCTGCACACTAGCGCGCATAAGTGATGCCAACGTGGCATCTACCTTGCCTCGATTTGTTACCAAAAAGTTTGCCATCTCAGCTGCGACTAATTGGAAATTAAGTGTCAAACTGTATCATAAAGGGAGCAGAGCGTGTTGGGTAGCTGCCAAAAAATACCCTCGATTACGAGAACTAGGGGTCAGAACTTGCTGGCAAAACAATTTAAGAGCCAAAAAAAATCTTCCCTATGTCGCTCCACTACTCGCATATTGCAACTGAAGTTGAAGGCTTGACAGGTTGTGGCAGGGCCTTGTCGAGGGTACTTCTCCGATTGGGTTTACCGTGCTAATTTAATTTTTGTTTGCCCTCATGCGAAAATGTCATGGATTTTAATTAAATTTTTTTGTATAAACATTGATGCAAACTTAATTGCTTTGGAAACTATTATTTATGCTGAAACACCGAGCATCTAGCGTTTTCCTAGATATATACATCTAATATTCCGTCAGTTTGTTTCATTCAGTACACTACACATGGGGTATTGACAGCCACTAAAATATATTTTTTTACATACACATTTCTCTACTCGAATGATAGAGTAAACCACACTTTAGAGCCATGTCTGTGCTGGGAGCAGTATCGGGCGGTGACTCTACATATATGACTGCTGAGGGTCTATCGTTCAAGACAGAACCAAACTTCGTAGAGTCTTGGGACGCTACAAAACCCTTTGTTTTTGGGGAGTTACCAAAAGACACCAAAGGCTGCTGTAACGGATTTTGCCATACGAAAATTGAGACACCCCAAGAAGAATTCAAATTCAAACCAAATAAAATAGTTGTGGCCTGGAAGAAGCAGATCCAAGAGTTCGAAAAGAAAGAAAAAAAGCAGAATCGTTGCACACATGTGGCGTCTAAAGTGGACACAATGGACCCTTTGGAGTTCACAGTGACCGAAAAGTATCGTCTAATCGAACGTATCGGGAATGGCTCTTTTGGAGAGCTCTACCGAACCATAGACATCGGGAACGGCGAGGAGGTGGCAGCGAAGGTGGAGCTTGTCAAGGCGGCGCAACCGATGCTGGAGCGTGAGGCGAAGATATACAAAATTCTTTCGGGGGGTAAAGGAATCCCCCAAGTACGATACTACGGAATCGAGAGAGATGTAAATGTCCTGGTGCTGGATCTTCTGGGACCAACTCTGGAGGATCTGCTGAACTTTTGCATGCGCAGGTTCAGCCTCAACACAATCCTGGTGCTGGCCGAGCAGATGCTGGCCCGCCTGGAGTTCGTCCACCAGAAGTGCTTCGTCCATCGCGACATCAAGCCAGAAAACTTCCTGATGGGTCAGGGCGCACAGCGCAATGTGGTCTACCTTATTGATTTTGGCCTGGCCAAGAATTTCTACAATCCCTGCACAGCGAAGCACATTGAGTACAGGCAGAATCGGGAGCTGGTGGGCACACCGCGCTACGCCTCCGTCCGGGCACATTTCGCCGAGCAGGGGCGTCGCGACGATCTGGAGTCATTGGGCTATATTTTAATTTACTTTTGGCACGGTCGACTCCCCTGGCAGAGCATTCAGTCCAATTCCAGGACACAGAAGTTAGAGCAGATGGCCGAGATAAAGGCCAACATGCCGCTGGACAACCTATGCGCCGGCATGCCAGACGAGTTCTTGATGTACCTCCGGTACGTCCGCTGCCTTCACTTTGACGAGATGCCCGACTACATGTATCTGCGGCAGATGTTCCGAAATCTTTTTTGCCGTCGGAGGTGGACCAACGACTTCTTCTTCGACTGGGTGGACAAACAGCTCGGTCCAGCACCAACGCGACTGCGTGGCTAAAAGGGATAAACAGCAGATCATGAAGAAGAACCTCAATTGCTGCTCTTGCAGCTACCACAAGTGCAGGCGTCGCATGGATCACCAGAGAGGACAGCAATAAGGAAGAAAATGATCTCATTTTCCGCTTTCCTGTTTTTATTGTTAATTAACTGGCAAGGAACGTAAATATAAATTTCGCGAGACCCAACAATTCATCGATTCTAGGGGGGTTCCTTTGTTCGTCAAATCAATGGTTCGCATAATTGGCCATCCATGCCAGGACCCACACAAAAGGAGTAACTTCTCTGGGGCATCAAACAATGGAATAAACTTTTGACTTGGAATGTGTATGGAACATGAGGATACCCTGGCCACCAAATGGTTAGATTTCTTTATAGACAGTAGGGAAAGATCCCAATGAATCATTATCAAAAATGGGATTGACAGTAAATTGAATGATAATCTGCTGATAAATTCCCTTATAATTCTAAAGACTGACTGCACCACTACCACCATTGATTGACATTCCAGAGCATATGCCTCCTTGAGACATGTGTGTAAGAAAGTTTACTGGCAAACTATGCACACACAAACACACCCGGGCAGACAGTTCATATGAGCAGGAAAGGATGTTAATAAAAGGGTTAATTATAAGGCAAGCCAGGATACGCTACGAGAGTATGACATGAGTCGAGGATAAGGGAGATTCCCCTTGAGCTGCTTGAAAGGAAATAAGGTCAGAAGCAGCCCCAGAGCCACAGGCAAAGTAGTTTGCTTAGTCGCGCTGCAATAATGTGGACACACACACATGTATGTCTACAGAGGGTAATACATACATATATGTACATATATATATATATATGTATATACCGGCAAATATGTGCACCCACACAGCTGTAGAATTAACTATTTGTTGGCCCAAAGGCGATTCTTGCCCAAAGGCTCTGTCTGTGGCTCCCGCTCTGGCCTGCGATGATGATGATGATGGCGATGTTGGGGGTGGAGCAGTGGATGTTGTAGTGTGGGGAGTGTGAGTGTGCATAAATCTATAAATAACTCGGTTTCTCTTACTTTGCGCAGACCTAGACGCTGCCACGCCCATTTGGCAGCCTCTGTGCCTCTGACTAAGAAGCGACTTGGGAGTCACACACTCTCACCCACAAACACACACACATGCCGGTCTCCTGAGAACTTCAATGCATGCCTAATGGTACACTCATCCTTAAACGCGAACACGCACACACAAAAACCACCCAACACACATACACTCTCACAGCATAAAACTCACACATACATATATACACTCTCATATAGGCACATAATGCGCTGAAGCGTAAAAATATTTGCGGGCTTTTGGCTGTATTTATACCCTCTGAATATGTGGGTATAACGATTCACCACAAAAGAGCAGCCCTAAAAATCAGAAACTCAAAGTAACTCAAAGTGGATTTAAGTGACAATTAATTCCAAGGAACCTTGGACCGATCGTCTCGAAACTAGACAAATCTACAGAACGCTGAATAGACTGAGCCTCAGCCTGAAATATAACTCTCACAATAGTATATTGCATTGACAACAACGATGAACATTTAAGTGTATCTAAAGCATCGACGTCCCTAATTTGATTCTTCTTGGTTCTCTTTTTGGTTTCCCGCATTTCAAATTAAGTTTTGGTTTTTTTCTTGTTCGCCATTGGGGCAAAATTGCTACAAATCTGTGTTTTATTTATAAGTTGCCACTGACCGAATGAGCGGACACATTATGGATACCCCCTGGCAAGGACTGGGAATGGGGTCCCCAGTGATGGCTCCTCAATGAACTTCGGTGACATTCAAATTGGGCAGTTAACGAAAATTGTGCAATTTGAGGGTCAATAACGACTGGCGATGTGATGCGATGCGTTTCGATGCGAGTGTGGGCTTTGACTGAGTGGCCAAAGTATATCTTTGTGAATGGGTGGGGATCCAATGGGATTATTACATATTACAAAGGGTAATAATAGTATGGGTAGGCAGCTGTTTTCTTTTCTGAACTGAATTTTGTGTAAGGCAAGGAGTGACTGGAGCGACTGCAAGGAAAAACACTGAATAAACTAGCAGAACAACTAAAGAATAACTTTTCACATTACAGCAGGTGAAGCACATCGTGTGGAACATCCTGATGAGTATGAGCTATCTATCCAAAATCGTACCATCGCTGTAAGCTCGATGTTCCTGTTCATGTTCATGTTCATTCCATGTTCTCCAAAACCAAGTCCAAAACTACTCCATTAGATGTCTGAGGCCAAGGTGCGACATAGAAAAGGGAACCACAACGTTGATAAAATCCTAGCCTTGCCCCATCCTCCATGTGGTTTATAATATAGTCTCGCATTGAGCTATTTTGCCCATCATTGTTGTCAAGCTCCATCTCTTTTATGATTGTTTCGCAGCTAATGGGGCCAGTCAATTTCAGCATTTCGAAGAGTAAACTTCCCAATTGATTTCTCCTATTAGAATTTTAGAGAATTTATTGAATTACCATCAAAAGGCTAATACTAACAAAGCCATTCTCCTAGAATTTGGTTAAATATTAAACTTGAAAATTATATTTGATTATTAAATTCACAGTGTGTGATATTCACTAGAAGAAACAAC
Organism: Drosophila subobscura; assembly: GCF_008121235.1. Lineage (NCBI taxonomy): Eukaryota > Metazoa > Arthropoda > Insecta > Diptera > Drosophilidae > Drosophila > Drosophila subobscura. The sequence continues at coordinate 7,865,385 of NC_048533.1, read as the reverse complement.
TTTTGGAACTGATTTAAACTATGCTCTCTAGAATATTGTTCAAGAATTGAATTTCCACTGCCTGCTTTGATGTCTCATTCAATAAATTTACACTTATTCTAAGGTGTTTTCAACCCATTTAATTGCACAAATAAAATGTTGGCCATTAATTATAATTTACTCAACAGCTATACCATAGTATTGTAGCATTAGAGCGTGGAAAATGTTTGTGCCCTTTGGCCAAAAACAGATTGGAGCGTAACCCAATTAAATTCCAAAATCCAGGTGAGGAGAATTAATATTGTGTGGCCAGCATTTAAGATTATTCCGACATTATGCAAGCCGAAAATGTTTAATCGCTGTCCTTTTATTGCTGGCAATTAATTATACACTCCAATCGACTGTTAATTACGGGAAGGACAGAGCCTACAATATTGTGAAGGAAATTACTCTTGTGGGGATACTTCCACTAAAAAAAGGGTGCTGTAAAGAGGGAAAGAAGCTTTGTGGATGTCCAATAAATTAAAATGGAATATTTTAAAGCCTCTTTGCTCCGATAATAATCAATGAGTCTCATGCACATATTTCTACAAAAAAAAAACCAATTGCCTTCAGTGCCAGAACTCTGTCTTCTCTGTCATACATTAAATAATTGAAAAAGTGTTAAAAAATGCACAGTGAATTATGCTGAAAGGAGACCCTATACAGGGGACACTTGTTTATGGGTACATAATGTCGGGGACTGGCAGATAAACCCGTGTTGGGACCCGGGTTGGGCCTCACCATATAAATGAAGTCATAAATTTGCCTTCACTCACAGGCGGGCACACAAATACACAAATCACTAAGCAACACACACCAGCACACCAGTACACTTAACACTCATACACCAGCACACCAGCACACACTCAACACACACAGATACAGAAATGGCAGCGTACATACAGTTGGCAAATTCCATTGCATAACTTTGAACGACTTTGTGGCCATGTTTCTTGGTTGTTGCTGTTTCTGCCGTTTCTGTTTCTGCTGTTTGTTGTAATGAATGGTCAGCAGCACCAGCAGCTGTTGCTGTTGCAAATCAGTCAACATGGCAAATGATTACCATGGCCAGGACTCAGGGCGCTTAGCGAGAGACTGAGACTGGGAGAGGCAGAGAGAGAGTAATCTCCACGCTGTCGATAAGCAGACACTGCACTGCCGCTAGGGCCGCGGCACATGTGGCGTATGATTAATGCGTCTGCACTGAGCTTAATGTCCTTAAATGCGCATAAATGATTGCAATTGCCCTTTTGGCTTTGTGTCGTGGCTGCTCTGTATTCTGTGTTCTGTGTTGTCGCACACATCTCAATTCCATCCCCATCCCATCAGCGGTCTGTCGTCTGCCGTTAATGCAACGGAAATCGCATCACGGGCGGCGGATTCATGTGAGGCCCTGCCCCTGGTGTGTCGGTCGGTTGGTCCATTCATTTGATTAAGTACAAGCGACTCCCAAAGGCTGCACGCCCAACAAATGCATTACACTTGTTACTGCTTTGGGGAACGGATAGCAGCTTTCGCTTGCACAAAGAAAATCAAGATTTGTGTGTGGTGTTTGTGTGTGAATCAGAACTAATGTTGACTGCAGTTGATGAAGACACAATGGGTCTTACGTCTTTGTAATGCCAGGGGCAGATATTTGGAGTTTCATCAGATGAAGAAGGGGAACGGTAGTGATTCTTAGAGGTCTATAACAAAAGCCTTATAACAACCCTCGATTATTCTTGCCCATCTAAATACTGAATGCTTGGGGTTTAATTTAAATATAACCCGCATGCAATTTACTAGCCCACTTAATCAAGACCACAATTAAGAGAACAATTTTCTTGGCCACGTTTACTTCGTTACTTCCTCAGCTGAATTCAATATGTTGGGCACACAACGATTTTGGCCTGGCTGTGGCTGTGTGCTTAACTTATTAGCTAATTAGTCAAATATTTGCTGGTTAATCACATCAGTTAATATTCACTGCTACGAGTAAATCATCATAAGACCACCCACGATATCAAGTGGCTTGGCTTGAATACACAAACGGCATTCCCTTTGATTCGTTGAAGCGTCTTTGATTGATGCGCTAATTGAACATTTAGTCGCAAAGGCAGGGGCAAATATTGATTTTATTGACACATCCATCGGGCCGCAAGCCACTCGTAAAAGCAACAAATACAACAACAATACAGCAACAACATTTCACAAAAGTTTTGTGTAAAGTTTTTCCTGGTTGGTGTTGTTGTTGTTAAGCTTGTTTCATTTTATTTATTTATTTTCTTTCTAGCAGCCCCGCAGCCGCAGCCGCAGCAGTTTTTCTCTTTGACAGGGGAAAAGAGATAGAATGTCGCGTGCTGGCGACGGGCAAAGGGGGGAATGGCTTAGCTCTCCTCAAATTGCCTCAATATGTGCCTGTGTGTGTGCCTGTGTGTGTGCCTGTGTATGGGCCAGTGTATGTGTGCTAGCCAAAGCGCTTGGCCATTAAACCAATTTTCAGGCAAACAAAAACTGCGGCAAAGGGAGCGAAAAGAACGAGCTGGAAACAAAATGCCAAAAGCAAAGAACGAGAAGTTTTTGTTATAGCCGAATGAAAGGGGTAACAAGGAGATGATGGACTTTTTGTTTCCTTTGTAACATCCTACTTGGAATTGGATATTAGATTAGCTATTTGCTGATTAGCTTAATTATTTATTTGTCTAGAACCCACCCTTAAAAGTGAGGCTAAAACTTTCGAAAGCGAGTAAAAGATAAGGAAATGCTTTACGCCCAAGGTTTATCTGGACACTCAGTCTTGGCTCTTTATCTTTAAGCTGGGATAAATCTTCTAGAGCAATCCCATGTCCCTGAAATACCCTATTTTTTGACAAACACATTCGCCAACGGCCATTTTAACATTTAACAAAAATGGCTCCTGGCCCCTGCTTTTTGTTTCCCAGTTGGGGAGAACTGCTGCCTTTTCTTTTCCTATGCCAGGGAATGACCCTTTTTAATTGGCCAAAACATTTAAAGAGTTTCACTCCATTTTTGCCTATGTGAAGGCAAAGAAAAAGAATGAGACGCATTGCTAAAATTAGTTTAGATCTTTGGGGGTTGAGTAATGGAAGGGCAGGTGTTGGATTTTGGGACAAAGGATGGGTGACATTGAATTGAAACCCTAAGCTGCATTTGGGCCTTTGTCCGGTTAATTGCCTTTGATTGTCGGACCGTGGCCCGATATCGTTCGCAATTAATTCTCCTTCGATATTCATTTCGGATATCCTATTTCCTTTTTATGGCATTTCTTAATTGGGAACTTTGAAAGTTTAGCTAGAGAAGGCAGGCAGGCTGCTTGGGACAGCTGCTGCAGGTTCCCCCAAAATAGTTGCATTATTAATGGAAATAGCTGGGAACGTGCCAGAAGGAAAACACGGACTCGGACCGAACCTCCTGTCGACCAGGTTAATGACTGAGCTGGCCAAAGTCTTGTGTCCTAAACTGACGTGGCTCTAATTGGATATGCGCGTTGAATATGTCTTTAATTGTGTGCCAGTAAATGCCAGAAGGAAACACTGTCTCGGACAGGTGTTTCCAGTTGGCATAATCCCATAGCCCCATAATCTCCTTAACGAGCTTTGGCTTCGGCTCAATTGCATTGGCCTACAGTGTTATACAATTGAAAGCTGCTAAGAGGCTTTTGATTTGTGAGTACCCTCAGAGCCTTTAGACTCGTTACTCCACTTGCATAGGAAGCATGGAATTTGATATTGATATCACAGACCTTTCAATTCATTTAATGCATTTTCTTTATGCCTTTCCAATGGCTGTCCATTAACAAATTTACTCGCTAGCTAAATCCACATGCAACAGAAAGACGATGATGATGATGCATTTCCTGCCTCGAAAATTGCTTACCTATCTCGGAATTAATAACTTTAAAAGCTCCACCTGACCTGGTCTTTTGGCAAACAAACTTGCGACAGTATAATTTCAAATGCAAATACAAACACAGAGGAAGAGAGGGCTGGGTAAAGGATATATACGTACTGTCGACTGTCGAGTCAGCCATTTTGCATGTCTATTTCAATTTTCAAACTGCTGCACAATAAGCGAGACAAAGAGCCCTGACAAAAACTGTAATTTACGAGACAACTACAATTACAGAAACAAACACGCACCAGACGGGCAGGGAGACGGGGACTGGAGACTGGAGACTGCAGGGGACAGACGCTTTTAATGGGGCCTCAAAGGATGTCGGAGCGGGCGAATCATTGCATGGGAAAGGGACATGAGGATGGGGCTAAAGATGACTTCATTGAGAAATTCATTTAATGCCAGGCACGGTGCCTGGGTCTAGGACGGACACACACAAGAAGCACGTACGCACGCACGCTATTGCTGAACGAGAAAGACCAATAGAGATGAGTAAAACGAATTGGAAATACCCAATGCCAAATATATTTCGATAGTGATTGAAATTAAATGGGGAGTGTTTGAAAAATAAAAAAGCAATTCAAACCAGTCTGCATTACAGATTAGTAATATTTTTATGACTAACAGCTGCAGCTAAACAAATACACCTCACAGATACAGGGTACCAAAACGGGCACATTTGAAAGAGCGAAGCCCATGCCATGCACTGCATCCCGAGGTAAAAACTTCGAGTAACATCGGAGACCAAGTGTGGACTTCCTGACACAACTCTTTGTCTTTCGGCCGGCTAAATGGAAACTTTTTCCCTTGGGCCCCTCAAATGTTATTGCACTTGCAGTCGTGTGTTCGCTGTCTGTGTCCCTGTCTGGGGCTGGTGTTTAAAATGTTTATCAAAAAGGCAAACTCCTGAGCGAGTTTTTATTATTTTCCATTCTTTTCAATGCGATTTAATCCAAGAGTGTATCCCGAGGAAAACAACTTTTGCCCAGCAAGTGCATAAAACGAAACATTCGTTCGGCAAACCAGAAGTTTCTAGTTCTGTTGGAAAAGTTTATTCTTTCTAGGAAACTTTTGCGATGTCCTGCAGCGACGACATGCGTCGCCCAGTAAGAACTTTGCGAAGAAAATGTGGAAATGCAGTCGGGAAAATGGGGACTAGGAGTGGAGTAGGTGTAGCCCCAAGCAATTATACATTTAGTGCCATAATGGGATTAAAGTAGAATGAGGAATTACAAAGTATAATTTAATTGGATTCACAATATTACAAATATCATTGGCTCAGAACTGCAATGTCTCCTTCTCAATCTCGCTCTCGGCATTCCCGAGTACTTTCGCATTCATCTCTTGTTCATCACGTACTCGCCATTCCCATTTCTCTTCAATCAAATGGAAATTCATGGCACTCGCGTATGATTCACAAGTCATTTGAGCTAATGAGTCTTGGACAAGAGTGACACTCTCTTGTTGTGCCACATGATTGGAATATGATTACCCTTCAAATCCTTCTCCTCAAGGAACCGCTTGAACATGGCTCTGAACAGGGTTGAATTCAACTCATCAAGACAAAGATAATTTCCTCTCACAAATAGGTTGGAATTTTCCCCAAACAGAAAGCAATTATGAGTTCCACAAACAATTTCAGCCGGAATTGGAATTGGAATTGAAGGCTAAACTGATTTCCAAAATGTGGCCAAAATCCTTCTGTCAATTCTACTTGGGATTTTTGAAAAGTTTTTTCTGCTTGAAATTGAAATTCCAGCTGCAGTCATTAGAATTTCTCATGATTTCTCCAATGGAATTCGCTTCTAGGAATTTTTGCATCTACCAGACCCAACTTTCAATTAAATTCTCTCCCATTGGTGCCCAAACTTCAGTCGTAATTTCCTATGTACCACACACACCTTCGTGTAGTAAGCTGTCCAAGATTAATGACTCTTTCACACAGCTGCTGACAGGAGACTGCCTCCGCCTCTGCCTCTCTTTGTGTATTTCAATAATTAATGCATAAATAATGATTTACACAAACTTCGGTCAACCGCTGAGTGGACCATGACCACAACAAAAAAACAAAACATAAAGAACATGGAAAAAACAGCATATATAACCAAGTTAGAACAGTAGAGAGAAGGAATTCTCGTAGTACATGGAATGTGAAGAGTAGGAAGTACTAACCTGATTTTTGTTTGTATTGCAATGTTGCTGCTGCTTCTGCTTCCGTTTCCGCTTTTCCACTCACTCTCTTACTATCTCGCTCTCTTCTCTCCCACAACAACAACACTACGTAACAGTTAATCCATCATCATTATGATATTCGTATTTCGTTTTCCTTCTCTTAACTTTTTTCAGTTTCAGAATTTGTACGGTATGTGGCTGTTGGCTTTATTTCAGTGATGTTGCTGCTGCTGTTTCTGTTGCGGATGCTTCTGCTTATGTTGCTTTCCTCTCATGTTGGCCTTTACATAATATCTTTTGAAACTCGTACTAGATTATATTTTTGTTGCATATGTTTGTGGTGGCAGGGCACTTTTGTAAAGGCATTTACAGTCCTCGCATTTTCTATTGTTTTTTAGTCCCCTTCTGCTGCTGGGATAACTATAGTAATTAGCTGCGGAGACAATGACAGCCAGCAACAATCGTTAGATGACACAACTACAACAAGTGGCCACTCCTCCTTTGTTTTTATGGGCTAATGCAAATTTAATTGCGGTTTATTTTGCACAGCTGCTGACGCCCCAACAATAATAGAAAACATAATAGAAGGGGATAAGTTTTAGGAGTACCGAAGCTGTATATACCCTTAGGAGGCAGCATTTCCTCTTATGTATTCTGAGTGAATTTAAAATCAAGTCCATTAAAGTTTTTACGTTGTTATTATGGAGTAGAAAATGCCACAATCTGATCGAAACGATTATGCTCTCTGTGAGAGTATAGACATTCTGTCCTGCATACTTTTGATGGGCAGTGTGCCGTTGCCAATGAAGTTTGTGGCCACATTTTCGAGACCTTATCATGTTTCTTCCTGTGCTGTGCTGGCTTTTGCCCTAATTTGCCACGCCCCAGCACGCACACAGACGCCACAGAAGCCCACATGCTGTGTGTGTGTTCGCCGGGCTCTGCTCATTTGCTTTTCGCCCTGCGCTCCCCCTCCATCATCATTCCACACTTTACCCTCTTTTCCGGGAAACTTTCAGCTCATTTCTGATATGGCTGTGGGTTTTAATGAGCTTCCCTTCTGATTGTGGGGAAAAAATGGGTAAAATCGTGCACTTTTCCAACTGCAAATGGAAGTGGCTGACCAACTTGCGACCTGGGGCAGTAAGTTGGTCAAAATGGCAATGAATGTCAGAAGGAAACCAAGTACCACATCAACGAATGACGATAGAGGCTGCAGAGGGCTGGCGAATTCCTTAAGGTGAACCTGCCAGGCATGTGCCAATGCGGTTAAGCAGGAATTTAGGATTGGTTTCGGCTGTCATGTGGGTTGAGAGCTGTTTAACTATCAGCTAAAACGATTTATCTGTGTGTTTAATTAGGGAAAAAAAACTGAAGACTGCGCGACATAGAAGCAGAATTGTTTATTTTCAACTACAAAATGTTTAGTGAATTTTTGTAAATTTTGTAATAGAATCAGAATTGTGATTATCTTTCTTGCTTAGCAAACATAATTGGAACTATGTGCAAAATGTGCTTGAAAGGCAAGCCCTGAATTCTTTTAGGAATAGGGTGGCACACATTTGTAAATAATAGGAGGGTTTTTCTTTTTCAAGTGCCAGGTATCACTGAATCTATTATTATGAATGAATAAATTCCTGGCAACCCATTCACACACAAAAGCAATCACTGTGGAGAATGCCACTCCATTTTTGCCCAAGTGCAACAGTGCGTATGCGTTATTCAAACTTTGAACAATTGTTGCCTTGGTAATTGCGGGTTCAGGTTTAGGCCAAATTCTGTCGTTGCTTGTTGCTGGATGTCGGATGCGGCTGGCAGCTGATGATAGGGCTGGCTGGGGCTGGGCAGCCTGTGGGTAGCAGCTGTTATCACATCCTAATGCTAATGCGATTTTCATTGTAGCTATTGTAGCTGTATTGGCGGCACGGCACAGCATCCTTTTGCTGTGCAGGAACCAAACAAAAATCATAGCCTGCTTATGAGCGCCGAAAGGCGGCATTGCGGATGCTAACGATGCCTCTGGCTGTGTGCTGCTGCTGTTGTTGTTGATTTTACTGCTGCTGAGCCGTTGCTGCCGATGATGATGATAGCTTATGTAACTAACGCTGCATAAATCCGTGAACACACACACACACACAGAAACAGAGAGGAAAGCGAAGGCAGAGACCCCCAGTATATTTTTACTTTCTTTTGCTTAACTATTCAAGTGACATTTCTGTTGCTTGCCTTTTTTTGTAGCCACTCCTGAATGGGTGTGCGTGTGTGTATGTCTGCAGCACTGATAATTCTTTTGGCGCACTCATGCCTCACGCCTCATGGTTCGTGCCCCATGGTGCTGCGTGCTTTTAACACTAACAAGCAGCAGTAACAACTATACCAGCAGCAGCACCGATGCCAAAGGAATGGACACACACACTTGAACAAAGGTGAGTTGGAGAGCAGACTCTTCTTGGACAACACATAGATACACCAACACTTACACTTGCACAAGCACTTCTATTTGCAACACACACGCACACGTTCTCTTAGATTTGGCCCGGTTCGAATGGCTCTGGCTTTGGCTCTGGCTCTGGCTTTTGGCAGCGATTGCGATTCCGTGGACGTTGCTGTCGACTGATGCTCTTGCTAATGTTCATCTCACGTCGATGGACCATTTTTGACTGCCTTCAAATCGAAGTTTGCCTGCTGCCTGCCTGCTGCTTGCTGCCTGCTGCCTGTCTGTCGTCCTCGTCTCGTTGTTGGCCAAAAGCGAGCAGAGCGCAGAGAGCGGGTTCAGAGAGCTGAGCGAAGAGAGAATACCCAAAGAGAGCAGAACCAAGCACAGATCTCAGAACAATAGGTGGCTGTTGTTTTCTCTGCTCGATTCTGGGAGAAATCTTTGCAAAAATGAGAGATAGTTCAACAAACGGACGGAGTAAGAGAGCGTCCAAGAGAGAAAGAGAGAGAAAATTCCAAGAACTTTTCTCTTGTTGCATTTGCAAGCGCGTAACGCACGTGAGTGGACAGTGCTGCCAGATTATTGATAGATTGGGAAGATGTCGAAATGGAGATGTCCATTTGAAGATGTGCTGACATTTGGACACATGAAATTACAGAATTTATTTGGTGAATAAATAATTCAAAATATTAGTTTCTGTAAGCCAATTCTATCTTCGACCATTCCGATTTCTTCTTTAGGAAATTTCAACATTTATACATTTGTTTATATAATTTCAGACATGGTGGCATCCCAAGAAGAACTCTCATAAAATGTCTTCTACTTGTGTGCTTCTCTCTCCTGAGGGCCACTCTCCGCACATGCGCTTTGGCCACCAAAACAACTTTGAATTTTGCAGCAGAGCGACAAACATTGAAATGTCTAACAACAAATATATAAGGACATCTACATACTCGTATAAATATATATAGACCACCACAAGACCAAAACTCGCTTAGTCGCCGCGTTGACAACTTTGTGGCAGGCAACAAATAAACACAGACACACGGACAGTATGCCAACCACATGGCGTGGTATCGTGGTAATGGTCTGAGAGGATAGTCTAAGAGATGGTTAGTGCAACGTGAGAAGGATAAAACAGAAAAGAGAACTAAAGATGCATTGGCATTCTCGGTTCTAAGAAGTGGTCGAACCAGTGACCTGAGCATTGACCCGCTTAGACATCACAGAGATTTATCTGTAGCAAGCAACACGAGTACCTATAGGGAGAACAAATAAATCTAATGCTAAACTTTTGACACTGTCGCAAAGGCATTTCCTGCTTCTCGCCCACGGCCACTTCCTGCTTGAATCTGTCTGGCTGTCAGCGACCAACAAAAGGAGTGACACTCGCCGAAGCACACACATTTATCTATTATATACATTATACATATATATATTTCTCTGCTACAATTTATGACCTCCCATCACCTTTCTATGGCACCCAAAAAATCTTTCACAGCTACGAAATAAATAATAATAATAAATTTTTTGCGCTTTTTATGTGCCACTCCGTCGCTTGCTCTTTTGGCATTTTTCACATTTCTTTGCCATTCTTATGACAATGTCAACATTTCTTCTTGCTTTCTCTAATGGCAGGACAAACATAGACACAAACACACACACACACATTGGAGCGCACAGAATGTCCCAACGATACGTACGCACACTTGTACTTATGTATTTTCAATCGGTTAGCTGTTGTTCATCCTTCTTTTGCCATGCATGGAAATAAATTTTGGTTGAAGATTCGCTTAGGTTGGGTGTGCCAGGCAGGACGACCTATGGCTATGGGTAGTCCAAATATAAAGCGAATAATTTCTGACGCTGACAAACACACACACGCTCGCACAGAAAGGACCTTCACGCACACAGTCTCACAATTGTTATTTTGGCCATTTTTTGTTTGTTTGTCATTTAACAGATTCTTGCTCCCCTTGCTCTGTCGCTGGCTATTGATTTCTAATTTTTCCTTCGTCGGCTTAATGCCACGCATTTGTTCCCACTCCACCACACATAGGTACATACATATGTATGTACATATGGTCATATATACGAGTGTATGTGCTTGTGTCGCATTGATTTCGTAATTTATGAGCAATTTGATGGATTGCGCAAATAATTTTTTATGTTTATTTTTGAGTTTTTATTGTTGCGGCCGACTGTGTGGTTCTGTTCTGGCCGGGGCTTGTGGCATTTCAAATGCTGCTCTTTGTGGGTTTTTGGTGGGGAGTCCCAGTCAGCCTTTCGTTTTGGGCTTAAATGCGGTTCTAATTTATGACTGAGTAAGTGAGAACAAAAAGTGTTGCCTACTTTTGGGTGGCACTTTTCAGGATTAAAGATTGGAATGGATGAGGGGTTCTTTATTTTGATGAATTGTTACTTCATTCTGTTGCAAACTGATAAGAAAATAATTAAGTGCAGAACACAATCTCTGACAAAGAAAGAGATATTTAAGGTCAATGGAATGGACAATAGTTAAATCACGAATGCATTTAATATTTGAGAAAATCAAGGGAGGGTGAAATGTAGTCTATAACTGTCAAAATTAATTTGCAATATAACAATTACAAGAATGCTTTTTAATTATTATAAAAGATAAAAAAGAACAACAACAAAATAAAGCCCCATTAGTATACTTGAATGAAATTGAAATATGAAATGAGTGTACAGCCACTGGGCATTTTTGTTTGTTCAATAATTAATGTTGATACAGGGCGCAGAACAGATACGACTTCCGCGGTTAGCTAATTGAGGCCAACGCATCTGTGTAATTAAATTTTCAGTCGAAAGACCATAAAAATAAATCAACAGCCCACAAAAAAGAGAATATACGGGAACAAAAAGTGGCGAAAATTTCATGTGGGAACTTGGTTAACATGGTTGAAATCGGCTCACTTGCAGGGCCAATTAAATGTTGAATCAATATTGTTAAATCCCCCACAAAAAAACACACACACACATACGAGCCTAAACGGGTCCTGGTACATAGGGGTATTCACAATTTAATTGGTGTGCGTGAGATCCCAGCATTTGAATAATCCATGAGCCAGGCAGGTCCTCCGATGCGTGTATGAGAGCTTATACACACGTGTATACCCGTACAGTACATTATATTGAAAGCCATCTGAATAGGAGGCTAAACTATCTGCCACAGCACCCGTATCCACTACATCCTGAACATTTACAACTACATACAATCGAAATTCGTTTTGGCAATTGCTTTGTCAGCGTTTAAACACGTCGCCGACAACATTTTAATGTTGGTTAAAACTTGTTAGGGATGTGCGTCTACCACACATGAATGGCAGTTGGCCAGTACTTTTAGTTGTTTTGTGCTTTCCGACCTCTAATTTGTGTTACTAAGCATGTACCTATTCATTTAGGCCTGGAATAAATAAAATACAGGATGCCTCAATAGGGTTCACATTCATTGGGTGTATCTAGTCTGTGAGTCCTAAAAAGCTTTTTATCTAACAGTAGTAATCAAAATAAGTTTAAAAAACAAAAATCCTTTAAAACTTGTACTATCAAACACCTCTTAATTTGCGGCCTCTCTGCCCTGCCCAGGAGATTTGATTGGAGATTGCTGCCTGGCTGAACCCCTTGGGCTTAGTTCACTAGAACTGGCAGCAAAACCGTGAACTATCCATCAGGTCGAGCCACCAGCCACGGCCCCACACATTTCCATGTAAATATATATACTTTTATTCTTTCCTTTTTTTTAGGTCAGCAATTTGGAGAGGGGCATCTGTGGCACACAGGTTGGGTGAATGCCAGGGAGGGAGAGTACAGCACCCTCCTTCTGGCCGGCACTTACGTCCAACAAATACACACAGGCATAATAAAATAATCGATGCTTTTAAAATTTGCATAAGTTTGGATACCACAGATGCTACACCAGAGCCACAGTCAGACCCGAACCCATATTCAGAGAAGCCTCGCATTTCCATATATCCCATTTCCCATTTCCATTTCCACATTGCGCACACGCCGCGCGGACTCAAGCTTGAGCCAGAGACAGACCCAAGCTCCTCTAAACAAACAAAAAGATGGACCTGGAGACGGCGACGACAGGTCTGAGGGCGTTCGATTTAATTGTGGGAACGCACACACCACGCAGCCGGACTTGGTCCTATATACTACGCGGCCTAGGCGTGCTTAAAAATTCAACTTTTCAGACAAGGAATCTATGTATCTATATATTTTCATTACCAATGTGTGAGGGACGTGGCCTTAACCCAACCGTGGGAACTCTGCCCTCAAAGTACACGTCTTTATGTGCACCACCAATGACCGCAACCCTCAGCGGATGAGGAGCAAAACTTGTTAAATTTTCAGATTTCACATTTCATTACCGTCGACGGCGCCTTGCTGGCAGGTTAACTTTGTTCTCGCTGCGGTTTCTCTGAAATAAAATCACAAATTATATTATTCTCAATAACTTTTTGAAAGTGGTTCCAGTGTGTGAAATGTTTGCCTAAAAGTGCAGAAAACATTTTTAAGAATATTAAGAAACTTAAATACAATTAAACTTTAATTCTTTTTAAACAAACTGCAAGGTAAAATACTTTAAAGTTTATTCTTAATAACAGTTTTGAGTGTTTATTTTAGTTGTTTACATTTATTTTTATTTTTTTAATGGTTGTTGCCAAATTTCCATAGAAATTCTTAATTTAATTTGACACAGATGAGTTCTAACTCACGTTTTTTTTTTTAATATTTAGCAAATATTTCCCCTTAGTTACTGAAATCTCCAATCTTAAATATTTATTCAATTAATAACTGTACGTAATTTTACGTAAGCAAATATTCAAGATTATTAAAATAATTTTCCAAAATAAAGCCACAACTAAATTGAATGAATTTTCCAATTAAATTATTGAGAGCTTAACCGATTACTTGGCTCAATGAATCTGATGGAAAACCACGATTCTGGCTATCCATTAAACAGAAAAATTATAGCACGAAATCAATTGGTTCTTTGGCATGAATAAAACATTCGAAATCGAATAAATTTGGGGACTGACTTTTTCCTTTGAGCCACGACATCAGACAAAGCCCGAAAAACTGTCCACTGACAGAGAATTTTACCATCCACCCCACTTAATCCATTTGCAATAATTGCTAATTAAATTGGCGAAAACCCAATTAATTTCGTCTCTGATTTTCCCCGGTTGTCTTCCATCTCTGACAGGATGACAACGCCAATGCAGCCCAGTAAGTATACGGGCCTGGTGGCCGATCTGATGCCCAATATACGGGCCATGAAGTACTCGGGCCTGTTCATGCACAATTTCACCGGAGGAAGCGGCTTCATGAAGAAGGTGTACTCCTCGGTTCATCTAGTCTTTTTGCTGATGCAATTCATCTTTATTCTGGTTAATATGGCACTGAATGCAGAGGAAGTCAATGAATTGTCGGGCAATACGATTACCGCATTGTTCTTTACTCATTGCATCACCAAATTTATATATTTGGCTGTGAATCAAAAGAATTTCTACAGGTAAATGTGGTCCCTTTTTGTTGAGGAGGGGTTGGGACTACCCGAATATTATTTTCATTCCTTTGCAGAACTCTGAACATCTGGAATCAGGTTAACTCTCATCCGTTGTTCGCCGAATCGGATGCCCGCTATCACTCAATTGCTTTGGGCAAAATGCGGAGACTCTTCTTTCTGGTGATGCTTACGACCATTCTCTCAGCCACGGCCTGGACCACCATTACCTTCTTTGGGGATAGTGTCAAGATGGTGGTTGACCATGACACAAACTCGAGCATTGCCGTGGAAATACCACGACTGCCCATCAAGTCGTTCTATCCGTGGAATGCCTTCCACGGCATGTTCTACATGATAAGCTTTGCCTTTCAGGTCTACTACGTCTTCTTCTCGATGGTTCACTCAAACCTGTGCGACGTGATGTTCTGCTCCTGGCTGATCTTTGCCTGCGAACAGCTGCAGCATTTGAAGGGCATCATGAAGCCACTGATGGAGCTATCCGCCTCTCTGGACACGTACAGACCCAATTCGGCTGCTCTCTTCAGATCCCTTTCGGCACAGTCCAAGTCCGAGCTCATCCGGAATGAGGGTGAGTGTCCTCTGTCACATACCCACTAATTCCTTTGTTCAACTGGATTTTAATTGCAGAAAAGGATCCCGGTACCGACATGGACATGTCCGGCGTGTACAGCTCCAAAGCCGATTGGGGCGCCCAGTTTCGTGCACCGACCACACTCCAATCCTTTGGCAATGGCAATGGCAACGGGAATGGTGTCGGTGCTGCAAACGGAGCTAATCCCAATGGCCTGACCAAAAAACAAGAGATGATGGTGCGCAGCGCCATCAAGTACTGGGTGGAGCGGCACAAGCACGTTGTGCGGTGAGTACAAATTTTACATCCAGATTATGGCTGGGCTTCTGTTCCGTTTCGGTTGAAAGACAGACAGACAGAAATCTGGAGTGCCTTTGTGCTGTGAACACATTTTGTGCACTTAATAAGTTGTGAGGTTCAGGGCTTGAAATTGGTTTTGCATTTGGTGAGAGAAACTCAAAAGTTTGAAAGGGAACTGCCATCGAAGAGTCGCTGATAATTCTGAATGGTTTTGTAAGAATTGTGTTTTATACTTCCCAAGTTCTACAATCCCCAAGTAGTTATCCATCTTAAGTTGTCTTATTTGCAAATCAATTTAGTTTTATATTTCGCTTGATTCCACTTCTTTCTTGGAGCTCACAAATTTATGTATCTCTCTATCTTAGCTACAAAAACACTGAATCAGAGCATTCATTGGTCGTTGGCCCATGGCTTGCTGCAGTTTATTTGATTTACTTGATTATTTCCTCAATTGCAATCCTTGTAGTTTGACTCTCTGTTGAATGATTGCAACGTATCCTGCCCCAGAGGCTGCACCTTCCACTGCCGATTGTTTGCCTTGTAAAGTCTAGAGTAGAGTTTCGTGATTTGTTGACCAACTTATTGAGCCACTTTCTAACCCCTTTTGTCACTCTCTTTGCCAGGCTGGTGGCTGCCATTGGCGACACCTACGGAGCTGCCCTGCTGCTGCACATGTTGACCTCGACCATCAAGCTGACCCTGCTCGCATATCAGGCAACGAAAATCACCGGAGTCAATGTCTACGCCTTTTCGGTTGTTGGATATTTGGGCTATGCCCTGGCACAGGTGTTTCACTTTTGCATCTTTGGCAATCGGCTGATTGAGGAGGTGAGTGTGTCGGGTTAAGTATTCCACACAGAATTACTAACTTTCGAGGCTTCGTGCAACACAGAGCTCATCTGTCATGGAGGCCGCCTACTCCTGCCACTGGTACGATGGCTCCGAGGAGGCAAAGACCTTCGTTCAGATCGTGTGCCAGCAGTGCCAGAAGGCCATGAGCATATCGGGTGCCAAGTTCTTTACCGTCTCGCTGGATTTGTTTGCCTCGGTACGTTATTCGATTTGGATTTAACTTCCACTCGATTGGAAAATAAATAAGGTAACAAATACATTAAAACCCCTAACCCCCTCATATGCATTGCAGGTTCTGGGCGCCGTTGTCACATATTTCATGGTGCTGGTGCAGCTCAAGTGAGCAGCTCCTGTTGATGGACTTGATGGATTGATGGATTGTCTGTGCCTGGAAAGCGAATGCCAAGGAGCCACTGTGCTAAGCCCCAAATTAAAACCCTCTGCAACGACTCCCCCTCAAGAAAGCACATATTATAGAGCAATTATAACGCAAATTATATATTTTATACCATATCCAGTCGAAGGACGAAGGACAAGCCTCGTGGGACCTGGAATACTTACAAGTTGCGGCGCAAAATAGAAGCCTTGAATTATTTATCGATTTTTGTACACATGTAGAGCTTTCAATGTAAACTCAAGATGCAAACCAAATAAATGTGTAGTGAAAATGCAAAGGGGTCGGCGGCATGGCAGTAAGTAAGTGTTAAGAGCCAACGGGTTAATGTGGAGGATAATTATGGTCTCTCTGGGTAACCACATATTACAGCCACTTCCAGATGTTTGAGCTGGTGTTTATTTAGGGTTAGTGTGTAAGTTAATCAGTGGCCACTGGACCGACCTTCTCCACGTGTGGCATGCTCTGGTGCTTAACGATGCAGAATCTGACTCATGCCCAGCCGCAGCCATCACATGCTTCACTGCAGTTGCATGCTGCCATGGCCAAAACGAACTTAATTGAATATAAATTATGTATCACAATCCAGAGTTGGCCATAGTTTTCCATCTCTCTATCTCTTCAAATAATTTTTTTTTTTGGCAGCCGCAGTCGCATTAATTGGCCAAGTGAGTTGGCGCAATAATAGAAGCGCTTAACAATCATCCACAATTGCAGCCGAATGCGAACAATTAAACGAAATGTGGCAAAAATGTAATTCAAATAGCACATATGTATCTACATACCTGTATGTACATACATACATATATTTTTATATACTTCTCTTATATTTTTGTTGAAATTTTGAAAGCGCACTTTATGGTTTTCCAAATTGCCCAACTTCGGCCAGTGCTGGCTGCTTGAACTGAACTCGAGACACACACAGAGCTAAGAGTTAAGAGTTAAGAAAACGCTATACAACGCGAACTTTTAATGCGGCCACGCTCGCTCCATTCGTCCAAAAGTTTTTATTTCTTACAGCTTTCATAAAACAAAAATAAAGAAAGGTTGAGCTCGGGTACAGAAGCAGTAGATACTCTTGCCAATTAACCATTCTTTGGTTGCCATATGATAAGGTTATCCTATGTGTAAGTATCTTATTTGATGTAATTATATGTAAAAAGACCAGCACAATTACGAGTACCAATAATTTTCATAAGAACTCTAGTACCACTTGCGGCACAAATTGGAACTTGTAGACAGTTCTGGCCAGATATACTTTAAAACTAAGGGGTTAGTTCAAAGCAAATATCCGAATTCTGATGATTTATGGGTAAAAAATCATCTCTTTTATGTTTGTTCCAAACCTCTTACCAAAGCCACAATACCCTCTCCCTTTTTGAGAGTTCAAAAACGAAAAGCGAACAACGAAAGACTACAACTTACGCTGGCAGAGTGTGTGTGAAGTACAGGTGAGGCGTCGTGGTGTTAGTATATACTAGCTAGTCACCCTCCCATTCCTCCTAACCATCCACTTCTTACTGTTAATTTCTTTATTGCGCTGACTTTCGTCTGCCAATGAAAGTTTCTTGACTTTGGCAATGCAGCAACAGCAACACCAGAAGTTCTGCTTAATTTATAAGTCTGCTGTGCTATTAGTTGTTTTGCTTATTTTTTTGTGTAAAGAAACTTCTTCTGGTTCTTGTCGCAGCCTCAATTGTCAATTCGCTGTGCGATTTCTTTTGGGGGTTTTACATTAAACATCTTACGAATAGAGTCATTAAAATAGGAGGTACAATTCATCAACATACCACACCATACGAGTGCCATACCATTTTTAACATTCGACCAAGTTAATGACACTTTTATAGACCCCTTAACACATCACCAGTTTCGTTTACATAATTCTACCGCTTGAGTTATTTTTTTTTCGTTTAAGAAAGTGTCAATGCAAAATGGAGAAATTTCAGAGTTCAGATTCTTTGGAATGGTTTTTATTGGGTTTCATTTTTAAATACTAAGCCCAATTTAGGAGTACATTTTCTGATATCTTATATAAAAACATACTGAAATATATATATTTTAGGGAATGAGGCTTTCAAGTTATGTAATGCATTCAATAAGGAGACTCTTTTTTGCTTCAGAACAATTTAGATTCTTAAAATTTTACTTACTATGCGAGTAGGAACAGCCATTGAAATAATTAAATAATCTTTCTTATACATACAACAACTTCTGAGCTAGATCTGTTACACATGCACAAAAACAAAAAGAAAAAAAAAACGTGTGTTTCTATGCCATTCGAGATAATTTCATTCATTCTAACGTTTCTCCGTCTACCTGCCATTAAACGCGCAAAACACGACTCCAACGTCATCATTGTTTTTTTCAGCTGCATTTCAACTTCTTGTGCTGCCATGATAGGTGTCGGTTTGCTTTGGTTGGCTACTACGAATATTTTCATCTTATTTTTTGCATTTGGCTTCACGTTTGTTTCCACATTTGCACTGTCTCGCATTGTTTGCTTCAAGGCAAAACAAAAAAAAAGGGCGAGAGCAAGTTCAATGCATGCAAAGTCAAAGTCGAAACCCTCCACCCTCTCTTTCCATAGTTCCCCAACCCTCTCTGAAAGCCCCCTTCTCTGGCCAATACAAGCGTTGATAATTGCTGGCAATCAGCTAGTGGAACAATAAAAACTCAACCAAAAAACCAGAGAAAAACGAAGAAAATAAAGGCAAAACGCAATGCTTGGAGTTATGGAAAATGTATCTATGTACATTTGTATTTAAATGAAAATGAGGAAACGCCTGGCAAGTTCAACGACTCAGATTCATAGACTTGTTGAAAGATACTCGCACAACTTCAAATCGAAATTCAACTTCGATTTCAATTTCGACTGCGTCTACGGATCCCCATGTGCAGTTAATTGCTTTAATGTGAAATGTCGAAAATGTACAAAATAAAGAAACAATTATGACAGAAAATACACGTAATGCAATCTGTTTCGATGGATGTGGCAGTGCTTTTATGATTTAGAGATAATCACTCACTTTTTGCACGCACTTTTTGTATGTGAATGTTGGCAGCACGAGGTGCCATTGGGTGGGAATGGTAGCCCTTTATATAACGAATGATAGCTTCAATCGGAAGCCCCAGCACAGCATTCTTCTAAAAGAAAAGACTGAAGACACAAACGTGGGTGTGAAACTTGGCTAAGCCCTTGGGTTGCCGTCAAGGGTGGGTTTGGAATAAAATAAGGAGGTGCCAGCCATGGCGTGGCATCTGCCTGGTGTGAGTCACTGTCTGGTGTCTGGGTGTTGGATCAGCGTCTGGAGCGATGTAAAGAGTCTGAGGGGGGCATGGTGTGTAGTTGTTTGGAGGATCGGCAGTGGAGCGTGGCAAACAGTCTGCGCCGCTCATTGAACTTCTCTTGCGCAAATGGCCAACAGCAGCACTCCACTCTCCACTCGCCTCCCTCCAGCGAACAACAGTCAGAGCGCGTGCATTTTTCTCTTTGACCGATTTTCATGGCATGATCTGTTTTATGGCTTTCGGTTTTCTTTTGCCATTCGTTGTTGCAATCGTGTGCGAGCCGAACGTACGTTCGGGAGTATTTAAGTCGTACGAAACATGTTTGCAGACAGACAGTTTCAGTTACCGTCTTGAACGCTTCGGTTGTGTCAAGCATACGTCGCGTTGTCCATTGGATACTTAAGGATTACCCACTGACTAACTAACCAAACCCTCTCTAACCAAGGTGAGCCCTACCCATACCAATCGCATAGTATTCTCGTATACATAACTCTAAAGTGCCAAAATCTTTGCCTGGAGCTTGGCTTGTGTACAGCTGAGGACAATGCATGGAATATAAATGAGTGCGACGAATAATATCTGCGATAAAGTGTGCAAATCATGTGTGGAATGTCAGACATACAAAAGAATTGAAGGATTTTTGGGGAGACCATGCAACGGAGGGCTATAAATTTCACACCAGAACAATAACTCGCTTTGCAATTGTGTAAATAACTCAAGCTGAATGACAAAGAATAATAACAAAAGAGATTTATGCTGTCCAACAATGGTCAAAATCTTAAGAGAATTTTAAAAATGCATTACATTTGCAAGAAATCATTTTGGCATGGCAGAATTAATTTCATGTAGCGTCTTTTATGAATCTGATGTGTTTGAAATTAGAGTATGACAAGCCAAAGATTTGTAGCTTTTGAACTTATATGTATGTATATGTACATACATACATACCTAAGTACAGGAGGCTTCCCACGAACTTGTAATGACTTTCAAATAATCTTTACATAATTATGTCTATTAGAAATACCAACCGCTTGACTCTCATGAAACAAAATTAATAGTAAGCATTACTATCATTTCAGCAGATGCTTGATAATACTTTAATTTTCAACCGAACAGAATGTCGCAAATCCTTTTAAAATTCTTCATAGTTATAAGCCCTTTAAATTCTTCTTCATTCTTCGTTCTTCTTCAAAGACAACTTCATGCCAAGTTTAACACTCGTCTTGTTTGAAGACCATCGCAAGCACTTAAATGTTACCCACAAATGTTGCTGAAATTCTTACTCACAAAATAATAGCATTACAAAACAAATAGGCAAACAGAATTATTGTAATGGCAAATGGCCCAAAAAGAGAGAGGGGGACGGGTAAAGGGGACAGACAAAAGCCGCAAGAGCCTACAACCGAAAGCACTTCCACTGAAGCTCGAAAAGACCGAAAAAAGAAGAAAAAATGAGTTGGTAAAACCAGTTATCTGACCATTTTTCTTGACTCTTTGGCCGCTTGATTATCGTCTGTCTGGTTTCGCGCTGTTTTGTTTTGCTGAAGATTTTCGCAATATGTGCCGCAGAGTTGCAGGCCAGCCAGCCAGCCACATTTGCAACAGACGCAATGGCCATTAGCTGTGGCTGCAACATCAGCTGTAACCACATACACACAGTAATTTCGAGTGTAGACGTGCCTCCTCCTGAGAAATCAGCGCCAACCCACCGCCGTGCCGGTGATTGCGATTCTAACAGGTTGCAATATGCAACTTCATACTTGCAGCTGCATGTGGCAAATGGGGCATAAAGTATCCGAAATCAAATCGTTTTCGCTTTAGCTTTGCCTGAGATTCGGTTTTTTGGTTCATTTTGAGAGCTTTTCCGTTTTCCTGTTTTTCCAATTGTTTTTACCGTTGACCCCAATCGATTTTGAGTCTCAAGTGTTGCAAATGCAAACGAAATTTGTTCGATACATCTAAGATGCTTTCGCTAAAACCCTAGATTAGTTATAGTTAAACTTTCGAAAGGTTTACAAAGAAAAAATACTGTGAAATATCGATACAATATTTAAATAAATAAAAAGTTACATGCCATACATAAATTTAGTGCTCAAATGTGGATAGGAAATGTTGCAACTAATTTGCATTCAATGGTGCACAATTTTATGTATCTAGATTCTAGAACGATAAATATAGAAAAAGTAAAAGCAATGGTTTACTTTATATTATTTATTCGGAATGCCGCCCTAATTACTGCCAGCTCAAGCTACTTTATTAGTTGTTTGCATTTTCGTATAAATCTTTAAACGTCAATTACCTCATGGCTGAAAGTAAAATTTCATGCATGAATAAAAAGAAGGCACAATGAAAAATCAACAAGCCAAAACTGAAAATCACGACCTAAAGAGCGTAAACAAAAGCAGTAAAGTATTTAAACAAAATATACATTACAATAATACATAGCAAACAGCATTATATATGTATGTATGTATGTATGAACCTACCATTATTGCACGCTCTCCAAAGAAAAAACTAAGACTATACAAGATTTTCATTATAATTATTTATTTCACCCTTTTTATAACCCTTCATATATTTTGTTACTTATTTGGGGTTTACTTATATGGATGATCGCACAAGCAGCTTACGAACTGAAACAATAGAGAAACAAAACAAAGCCATGAATAGTTTTTGAGGTCGATGTCAGCTAATTTTGTTGTGGCCCTTACGCAAAGTTGGGTCTCCAAGTACTCGTACACCTGCTTGAGGCAGGGGCGAGTCTGGAGTAATGCATATTTGGGCATAGCTCCATGCGAAGTAATGAATCGAGGCACTGACGTGTGACCGCAAGACGAGCGAAATATTTTGAAAGCGCGCAATTAAAATGTCAAAAATAATCAGATATTTTATAAGAAGTACGTAATAATTGTTGCAATGGAGCGGCGTGAGCGTAGAATGGGGGAACATTATAAAAATTAACCTTAGATGTGACATTGATCTGTTGAAAAAGTTTGAGAAAACACGTGGAACCCTGAGAGTACTTTATAAAATGTGAAACTGTATTAAACTAATTAAGTTCCTCTCTGACACTTTCTACCTATCCATCATCCATCAATAAACCCAAATTTCCCATCCGCAGATGATGATGCTACACCCCACACCCGCTCAGCGCGTCACCATTCGCGAGGAGTTGCGTGAGCCCGAGGATCCAGCAGACATTGAGCGTGATATTAAGCTGATCCGCGAGTGGCTGGAGACGCAGCCTCATCTGCCCAAGGACATGGACGACATGCGTCTGACCACGTTCCTGCGCGGCTGCAAGTTCAGCCTGGAGAAGGTTAAGAAGAAGCTCGACATGTACTACACGATGCGGAATGCAGTGCCGGAGGTGTTCTCCAATCGGGACATCAATCGTGAGGAGCTCAGCCTTGTGCTGGACTATGTGTAGGTAGAAGAGTAGCCATGGCCTGGACATCTGTTGCTAATCCATTGATATTTCCCTCAGACACTGTCCCACCCTGCCAGGGATCACCCCCAATGGACGTCGCATCACGTTCGTCCGAGGCATCGACTGTGACTTCCAGCCGCACCACATTCTGGACGCCATGAAGGTGGCTCTGATGATCGGAGATGTCCGTCTGGCTGAGGAGACAATCGGCATTGCCGGTGACATCTTCATCCTGGACGCGGCACCAGCCAGTGCCGCTCACTTTGCCAAATTCTCACCGTCGGTGGTGAAGAAATTTCTGATTGCCGTACAGGAGGGCTATCCGGTGAAGGTGAAGGAGGTGCATGTGATCAACATCTCCCCGCTGGTCGATACCATCTTCAACTTTGTGAAGCCCTTCGTGAAGGAGAAGATCCGCAGCCGTATCACCTTCCACAACGATATCGAGAGTCTTTACAAGGCGGTGCCGAAAGATCTCTTGCCCAATGAGTACGGCGGCAAGGCTGGCAGCGTCGTGGAGCTTAATAAGTGGTGGAAGCAGAAGCTGGCCGACAACACCAAGTGGTTCCAGGAACAGGAGGACAAGAAGGCCAATGAATCTCTGCGCCCCGGTGCACCAAAGACCAGCGATGATCTGTTCGGCATGGAAGGAACCTTCCGACAGCTCAACATCGATTGATCCCGCATCCGCTCTAAACTCACTTCCATGCCCCATGCACAATTGCCTCAAGCGTATCTACTTGTGTATATTTTAGCCACTCATTTGTCCCAAGTCCCAAACTCATGTGCATAACTCTTGCTTAAACGCTTCATTCTGTCGCCTGTTCCATTATCATCTATTTACTACATGCTCGTACGTTCGTACGTACATATATCCTCGTACATGTCTTCTCATTCGTACATCGCAGTAATTACAATAATAAAGAAGCAGCAGCATATTAAGGAATGAATAAATAAAATCCACATGTCGTTTACACTGTGCAACGAGGAGATGTCCCAAATGTGTGAGTGAACAATGAAATGAAAAATACGACTCGACATTTCTCAACGAATGCCCCATTAAAGTACAAGTAATGACCACGAATATAGTGAAGAGTGCACTGACTATCCGATTGTTGATTGCATCTGCCACAAGGCCATACGCACACATAGACACACAGATGCAGACACAGGGATGCATACAAGAGCATATTTCACTCTGTGGAACATTCCCATTGATGGCGGAAACGGAAACTTGTCGCAGGTCCACCCAATGCACTCGGGGAGGTGAAATACGAAGGCGAAGCAGGACATTCCTCCTGCTTGACTTGCTCCGGCTGACATATTGGTTCCTTTTCCCATTGTCCTGTGAGCGATTCGGCGTAGGAAATCAAGTGTGGCCGACATATCGCAGTCACGACTCGACTCCGGACATGGTCTGCTCTCCACTGCCTTTCAATGTACAAATTTTTGTACTTCCTTTCTTTTGCCAGTCTGAGGAATTGTTAGGAATTTATTCGCCTGGCTCGACGGTCAAGTGGCGTTATGATTCACAAAGAAATGTTGCCGAATATCCAACAGGCAAACAGCTTTTTGAGCACATGTCTGCTGGCCATCGAACAGAGCTGAAGTGTTGAGCTAAATTGAATGAAATGAAGCATAAATAAATTCCAGCACCTTGTCACAAACTAGTCATGGCAAATGTGTGGTGCAACAGCAACACTTTTCGAAATAAAGAAAAATATAATTTAAATAAATAATTGAGAAAATCCTCTTTCGTATGGCTCATCATTCATTAAGTTATTTCCACCACAAAGTTGCCAAACTTTTGGTAAGTGCTTCAATCAAAAGTTTTCATAAATCAATTTGCATATTATTTATTCAAATTATATTTAATTGAAGAGACATTTTGGGTGTGTGCTGCTGTCTTTCCTCATTGCAACATGTAATTTAAAGTTTTCTTGGCTTACAAATTGAAATGTTCAACATATATAAAGATATTCCATCAGAAGTGCTCCTAGTTATCCAAAAAGACATCATGAAGGAAAGCAACATTCCACTTAAGATTAAAAATGACTCGAAACGTGAAGACTTATTTGTCTTTGTGCGTTATACCATGTGCATAGCAGCCATGTATCCATTTGGCTATTCGTTCAAGGGTTCGGGTTTACTGGTGCTATTAGTGCGAATCCTGGACTGGTTCTACGAGATCGTCAACTACTTTGTGTCGTTCCATATTCTTGGTCTGTACATCTGCACCATTTACATTAACTATGGACAGGGGGACTTGGACTTCTTCGTCAATTGCATGATACAAACAAT
The DNA here is from genome assembly GCF_008121235.1 of Drosophila subobscura. NCBI lineage: Eukaryota > Metazoa > Arthropoda > Insecta > Diptera > Drosophilidae > Drosophila > Drosophila subobscura. The sequence continues at coordinate 7,840,162 of NC_048533.1, read as the reverse complement.
CATCTATCTGTGGACCATCACCATGAAGCTGTACTTTAGACGATTCCGGCCAAAGTTGCTCGATGAAATCATTACAATAATCAATGAGAAGTATCAACCACGCTCTGCTCTGGGTTTCAGTTTTGTGACCATGTCGGGGGCTCATCGTGCGTCCAAACTGTGGATCAAAACGTATGTCTACTGCTGCTATATTGGAACCATTTTCTGGCTTGTGCTGCCCATCGCCTATAGGGACAACAGTCTGCCTCTGGCCTGTTGGTATCCTTTCGACTATACTGTGAGTATAGCTCTAACTCTAACTGAATATACATGAATGGCTGAATCTTTTCTCTTTAGCAACCCATTGTATATGAAGTAGTTTTTTTTCTCCAAGCCATGGGCCAGATCCAAGTGGCTGCTTCTTTCGCATCATCTAGTGGTCTTCATATGGTGCTCTGTGTTCTTTTATCGGGACAATATGACGTGCTATTCTGCAGTCTGAAGAATGTCCTCGCCACCAGCTATATTCAAAAGGGAACGAATATGGCCGAACTAAGGTTTGCTTTAAAAACCTCAAATGAAAGCCTTACCCTTCAATTCTTTCCAATCTGCAGACTTCTTCAAACTGAACAGTCTATTTCCGACGCAGAACCCAATCAATATGCCTACTCTCATGAGGAAGAAACCCCTTTAGAGCAGATACTCCAGCATCCACCGCAAGATGTATTCTCTACAGATTTCCTTAAAGCCTTTAAGCGATCCTTCAGACACTGCATTGACCACCACCGATATATAGTGACAGTTCTCAGAAAAATGGAACGCTTCTACAGTCCCATTTGGTTTTTAAAGATTGGAGAGGTCACCTTCCTCATGTGCCTGGTGGCTTTCGTCTCGACGAAAAGCACTACGGCCAACTCCTTCATGCGGATGGTATCCTTGGGTCAATACTTGCTGCTGGTGCTCTACGAGCTCTTCATCATCTGTTACTTCGCGGATGTGGTCTACCAGAACAGTCAGAGGTGTGGCGAGGCTTTATGGCGGAGTCCCTGGCAAAGACATCTCCGAGAAATACGCAGCGATTATCTGTTCTTCATGCTGAATGCCCGCAAACACTTCCAGTTGACGGCAGGAAAGATCACCAACCTGAATGTGGATCGTTTCCGAGGGGTACTTTAAAATTGGATCATTTTTCCAGAATCCGTTCTAATTGGTTTCATTACAGACCATCACCACAGCCTTCTCATTCCTCACACTCCTGCAAAAGATGGATGCCCGGGGCTAGACAAAGTCCGGATCTCGGTTTTTATTTATAGATTTTTTATTAATTATAAAAAATATTAGCATTGCAATAAACAGAAGCAAACTCATGCTTTTGATTCATATTTCCTCAATAATTCCATCAACTTTGGCAATAGCTCACACACTACAATCTCATACAGTGCGTTTCAAAGCTATAAGACAGACGAAATTGTGCAATGGTAACCAGAAATATTCCATCAAACCAAAGCTAAATGTTACAATTTATGAATTCGTTTCTTGGTGCTAATCAAATCAATTATTTCATATAATTTTGGTTACATTTAATATGTTTCCGAATAGATTCGCTAATAGAATCATGCAAATACATACATTCAAATATCAAAAGACGCCTGGATTTCTAAGAAATTATAGAAAAGATGTTTCAAATAACCGAGTAAACGTTGTATTATTTTTTGTTTCCATTATAAATCACTCTAATATCAAGGTGTCTTATCAATTTATCAACCGACTTGGTTTTGAATTTACAACAAATTTAGTCTACATTTAACTATATACGATCAAAAATATTCCATTTTAATGTGCGTTAATGATCTAATGATCTAGTAGAAACCGAATTAATCATCTGCTTTCTAATTTTGTATAATTACTGATATTAATTTTGATATATTATAAGAATACATACAGGAATATGCTGCGGAATCACAAATTCATGTCCTATAGTTTCGCCACGCACTTGATTTATATTTGTATGGATAAGTATGTATGAATAAAAGTAAATAGAGTACAACTAATGATGAACTAACATATAAAAGCCATGAGTGTCGATCCGCTAATCTCAATAATATTTCACTTCTCATTTTATTCCTTGCAATCATTTCGGTAAACGAATTTATTTAGAGAGGAAAATTATAAAATACAAAAAGAAAAAATTCTTGTGCTTGACAGATAAATAAATAATATTCACTTCAGTTTTGTTTTCGATCGCATTCTTAACACTAAAAGCGAAATAAATCATATACATTTATAAGGTACTTGGGTTAACTTTTCAACTCCCGATTCTTCTCCTCCCGCTACTCGTATATTCAATCCCCCTCAATCGTGTTAACTACGTTTTGAGCAAGAAATATATATGTTTAACAATTTGTATATTGTTTTCTCTGTGTTTTGTTTTGTTTCTACATATGGGTTTTCTCTCACAATTAGTTATTGTGCTTGGCATTTTGTACAGTATCAAAAGATCGGTTTGATTGGTTTTGTTGCGGCCGAAATACTACAGATTTTAGCTAATTTTCTTTTTACATTACAATTAGGCAAATGCTTTAACACTTGCTTACAATTAGTTAATAATTAGCTTATGGTTTCCTCTGCTCTGCTCTTCAATTTTCCTGTTGCTGATTATCTATATAAAAATGTACAAGTTCAATCGAGAGAAGTTCAGTGTTGCTCTCTGCCTTCATTTAATGTATATATAAATGATATATACTTTGTAAAGATTGCCTTAATATGTTCTATTATCTGTAATTATTATCAAAAAAATATATATGTATGCATAATATTACATTATAATTTATGTTCTTCTTATAAGCATTTTCCCTTTGCAATTTCCCTTTTTCTATTATTTTTTTTTTGTTTGCTTTTGTTTTTTGTTATTTGACTTTTTGATTTTAAATATATTACACAAAGCATAACAAGGCGAGCAGCCATATAAACAACAATAACAACAAGGCAGAGAGAGCAACAATTGGCAATTGCTGCGGATTTTGATAAATGCAATATTTTTGCTGTTTCTGTAGCCCTTGTTGCTCCCCTTTGTGCTGTACATCATCACAGATTGGGCTCTTTGTGCGACAGATTGAGTATATGAAATTATAAATGATGCTGCTTCCTTTGGCCGTGTTCACCGCCATCTGCGTGTGCTGCTCTTGTTGCTGCTGTTGCTTCTGCTGTCGTGGCTTGCTGTTGACTAGTTTTGTTTGCTTGCGCCGCTAGCTCGCAAGCGACATGTGCACCGTACTCGTGCTATTGTCGTGGTTGTAGTGCTCCGTATTGATAATGACTTGAACCACATAGCCCTGGTGTATGCTGCACTCGTCGATGGGCACCTTGTCACCCAGTAGTTTCCCACTGTAGAACCAACGCTGACAACAGGCATCCACACCCTCCGTCGCCTGCAAATTGGAAATAAATGCGTTTTGCAATCAATGAAATCAACTGAATTGAGAGCTCAACTCACCTGCAACTTCTTCTTGCATTGTCCCACCGTGTCCTTGGAGTATACCGGCAGTTTAACATCAGTCATGCTTGATGATATGCGCAGCTTGAGAAAGATCTCGGTGCCGCCATCCACTGGCTCTGAGTATTCAGCGGGCGAGTCGCGTCCGTTCTCCTCCTTCACGATATTGATGGGATATGACAGACAGTAGATGGGAACCTTGTACTGCGTGCCCAGCTCATCGTAGCACTCTGTGAGGTAGCTGCAAGACGAATGTTGGCCAAATTAGTAACCAGGCAGCCAATCCACTATCACTATCTTATCACAAATCCACCATCCAGTCCCCACACGTAAATACATTACCCAACGATTTGGCCCCGAATGCTAATGATTCAATGCCAGCCGGGGTCGGGCGTAGACTCTGATAAGAGTCTGATAAACGAGGAAATGACGTATGTTGCAGGCGGATGGGGAAGGTGGGTCAGCAAGGACATGGTCTGGCGCACATGCAAGCCGTCAGACAGTGGAGTAGAAAGGTCAGCGTTGCATTTAAATAAATATGATTTACAGTCCAATGAAAACGAATGCCGGACTAGTGGGGCAGTCAAAAATCGATGTCTAATAAAAACGTTAGCGCGCAACTAAAGCCCGACACATAGCGAAGCCTTTAATACCCTGCTTGTGGAGTAGGTTCACATAATTGATCTATAATTTTGGCAAATAGTGATTCATAAATGAAGCAATACAAATGGTTTTGGAATATGATTGAACTGATTTGCGAAAGCCATAAAATCCAAGATACATAATTGTTTTATATCGTGGTATTTTCTTAGGGGACTGTTTGATATGAAAATGTTTTATCTTTTCAATCATTCAATAAATGCCAAAACAATTCAGCACTGATATACAGAACGATTCATAAACTTTTACTAAACCATTAGCAATGCGAGAACACGAAGAACAGCTTTCAAATATTCCAACGTTCCCTTATATGTGGTTATTTTTCTAACCCCCTAGCAAGGCTCATCACATATGTATAGCACCCCAGGCATCGTCCATTATGGGAGACACCCAGTGAAACGCACGCTGTCATGCATTAATGGAGTTATGGCTATACAAAAATCACTGTAAGGTATTGATTTTCTCGCTCCGAACACGGACAGACTAGGGCAATTAGCATTTTGTGGGCTCTAATGGACAAGGACTCAACTCACCCATTTGGCACTGACACATTGGCCCCATCCAGTATGGCCTGGGCCATTTGAAAGTCCAGCCCCTCGGCGGCAGTGGTGGCAGCGCGTAGGGCATCCCAGATCTCCTTGCGACCGTCAAATGCCGGGGCCGTATCCCAGAACTCGTCCCGCTTGGAGCGCAGCTGTCCCTCGGTCAATGGCACATCGGAACGCCAGCGTATTGTCTCATGGCAGAGTGGGCGATTTTTGCGCGACGCGCCCAAGGCAATGCCTGCGAAAACGTCACAAATCACAAACAGATTGCCGATTAAGGGGTATTGATGCGACGGCTGTGAAGGCCACTCACCTGCACTGGGTGGACGCGATATGCTCGCCGACGAGACGCTCATCGTCTCGTTGTCGGGATTCATGCGACATACACAGGCGCCCATTTTTCGGACGCAAGCACAACAGCGTCTCGGTTTCCTATCAAACAGCAAAGAAAGGATCCTAGGGGCAATATATGCACTTATAAATATATACATACATATATTACTATACGAATTTAAGAAAATTCTTACCTCTGCCCCGCACAACCGCCTTGTTTGCTTTCGGATTTGTGTGTGTGTGTGTGTTGTTGTGCCTGTGTCTGATTTGTGCCTGAATATATACTATGTTTGCTTTATTTTTATCAGGTGGGGTGTCTTTATTATTGCTTTTTTTTTTGATTGCCTCGTTTTTTAATATTTTATTATTAAATTTCTTTCAACCGTGTTGTGTTCAGTGTGACCGCGGATTTAACAATAAAATATATCCATCTGACCCCCAGAAATAGACCATACCATACCATAGCCAGAAAATAATTAAGCATATTATTATATATGGTTATACTGTAAATATGAAGTCAATTCAATTTCGACATCAAAATATACGGGAAATAAATTCCGGCATTAACGGGAAGTCTCACAAGAGGATGAATATCAAATAAATGCTTGAAAATGCTTATGCGTATGAATTTCGAGCCAGCTGATCAAGTCAGAGTTAGGTATATTATTTTCCATACCTAGAATGGTCGCACTACAAGCCGAATCGATATTCGTGGTCGCTATATCGATACGTATCGTGGTAGGCGCATAATTTAAATATTTTCAACTGTAATTTGATTGTTCTATCATGTACTCCTTTTATTTTGCTCACATATTGAGTCAGAACTCTTCCACTCAAAGATTTATTCATAATGCATAATAGTAAATGTTATGATATAAACATATAAATCGTTATAATTGCTTATAGACACAGATTGAATTACATAAATTATGTCGAATTTTTTCTGGTTTAATACCCAAGGGCTAATCAAGTATTATAAGGATGTAAATAAACTGTTAAATAACCCAGAATATCTGTCACAAACCTTAAACACTTTCTACGCATGGCATTAAAGTTTAATTATTATGCTAATAAAATCATACAAAATTCCCCGATCAAAACAAAACCAGTGAAAACTTCCGAGCGTCGTAATATAGACTGAATATTATCAGTAAAATCATCTGGTTGCTTCGATTCCGTTGCTCTGCCCACCCAGCTCAAGACTGATAAGCGTTTGTCTGCCATTGAAACTGGAATATGGCTGGTTGTCTGTCGGGAATTTGCCAGAGTCGTTTGCTCTGTGCAATTCTAATAAGCAATTAATTTGCGCACAATTCTCCCTGGAACAATATTTAATCAGTAAATATTATATTTAGGAGTGTCTTAGCTTTTGGGGCAGCAGAAATAGTGACAAATTCTCTCTTAATTTATGTGTAAACAAATTTATTTTACTCTCTTGAAAATAATCCACAAAAAATAAGAGAAAAGTGCTGTTTGCATGCCGTTAAGAATACAAAGGTTCTTAATGAATGGAATATTTGTTGGATATATAAATAAATCGCATTAAATTAGCAAGGTTTCGCAAAGGTATTAACTTTATTATTAAATACAATAATAATAGCACCAAAACCCAAGTCCCCATTAGACATTTATGTACTCGTCGTTCGTACGCTCTCTTTGTAAAGCTCTCGAAGCCCCAAACGGTTTTGGCGCTCTGAGCGAGAGACAGCAACAGCTGCTGGGGTGTGCGTCGCGTGTTTCGGAAGCAACAATTCCATTTCAAATGCTCCACTGCCCGTCATCGGAGCTCCATCCGCTCATTTTAGTACGCGGCGGTGTGTCGAGTGTGCGTGATTATTACGAGTACCGCGTATACATATATTGTGCATTCCTATCAAACAAAAATCAATTGAAAAGGCAATAAAAGTGACAAATCATAGAGCTAATCATCCGTTTAAAGACTAAAACACAAGTGCCAAAGAATGGAGCGCATTCTGAGAGGTGTGATGCGGTATCGTAATACGACGCGCGAGCAAATGGTCAAAGAGTTCCAGAAAGTGCGCGATAATCCCGAGGTGAGACAGGAGTTTATAGGTCAAGATTAGAGCCACAGTACACCCGTGTGCGTGCCATTAGGAAGTGCTCAATTTGACATTGAACATTCACATAAATTGCTAAATGGAGAGGCACTAGAACATGCTTTTGCCTTGTGCTATCACATATTTGTCTGACTTGTCAGACAGTCTACTCTCTACCTCTCTCCATGTCTACCTCTCTCATCTCACCGTTTTGTTGTAGCTTTATTTTTGGTAAACAAACATTGAAGGCTCTCTGCGAACCGGTTGGTTGTCGTTTTCGTTCTTCGTATCCAGCCCCTACCCTACTCTTTTTATTATTATGTTTTCTTACGTTTTTTTTTTATATAATTAAGTGATTGTTTTTGTTACTCTTGGGGTTTGGGCTTTGTGCATTTGCGGCCCTGCTAATGTATTAATTAATTCTGTTCTAATTGCATATGAGTGAAGTTTGTTTTGGGCAAATACGAAACGAAAATACCCTAAAAAATGAACACGATAGCATTTTTCTACATCTACTATTTTATTATTAATGCCAATACATCCCAACCCATGTGTTAAGATCCCTGTCAATAGTTTTCCATTATTTTCGAAATTCTCTTGTGAACGGCCTTGAACCGTGCCCCTCTGTGGACACTTTTGGCCATCTGCCAAGTGTGTCATAACTCGAGCACATTTAGTTTTGATTTTCCTTCAAATATATTTCATTACGCACGTACCGATATCTGCGCTAACTCTTGATATGTTTTATCTACCAGCCAAAGGCCGTGTTCTTCACTTGCATGGACAGTAGAATGATTCCCACCAGGTATACGGACACTCACGTGGGCGATATGTTTGTTGGTATGTACCCTGATACGAGTGCACCCTTGTAATAATTTATTAACATTCTGTTTGCTTCCCACGGATAAGTGAGAAATGCAGGAAATCTGATCCCCCATGCCCATCATTTTACGGATGAAATATTCAGCTGTGAGCCTGCTGCCCTGGAGCTGGGCTGTGTGGTGAATGATATTCGGCATATCATCGTGTGCGGACACAGTGACTGCAAGGCCATGAATCTACTGTATCAGCTAAGGGATCCGGAATTCGCCTCCAAGGTAAAGGATTGTGGAATCATAAATCTCATTTATATTTCTAATTATTTGTGTCCTGCCTCCAACCTAAATCTAGCTAAATCGACGTCTATCTCCGTTGCGTTCGTGGCTCTGCACGCATGCAAACACCAGCTTGGAGAAGTTTCAGGAATGGCGCGATGCTGGCATGAAGGATCCCATACTGTTTTCCTCCGAAACGCCACTGCGCCGTTTCGTGGCCTACATCGACTCGGAGGACAAGTTCGCCATTGAGGACAAGCTTTCCCAAATCAATACGCTGCAGCAGATGTCGAACATTGCCTCGTATGGCTTCCTGAAGGCACGTCTGGAGTCCCATGATCTGCATATACACGCGCTCTGGTTCGACATATACACGGGAGACATTTACTACTTTAGTCGCGGGGCCAAGCGGTTCATAGCCGTCGACGAGCACAGCGTGGATCGTCTGTCTGCTGAGGTCCGAAGGTTCTACTCGTAGGCGGGATGTATTTATGGATTTTCTGGATTATCTGTGATATGTGCAACAAAAAGTTAGGCCTTATATTATTGCGTGCTGCATTTACAAGTGACTAATTGTTAGGTTTCTTTTGTATGTATATTTATAAGTGTGTAATTTTTGTGTGTATATAAACTTACGGCCTACAAAGGTTCAAACTTACAAATCTATGAAAAATCAACGAAGGAGATGGCTAATGTATGTATTTATATATTAATCAGTAAGGGAAGCAGTAAGACTTTTCGGGGGCGGCACCTTGGGCGCTTCGATGTGTGCACAACAACAGACATTGGGGCATTGTCTTTTGAAACATAAACAGAAAACAGACAGGGCAGGCAGGGCAGGCACGGGGAAGCAGAAAACAACGAATCAGCGCGGCATCAATGGTACTTGTGGCTATGATGGTTCATGGCACTATTATTCGGATTCTCCAGCTCCTCAAAGTGCTTGCGAGCATTCCGTATATTGACGAGCGTGGCCTCCGAGGGTAGAGTCGGATCGGACATGACCACCATGACGTAGGTGTTGCTCGTGAAGGTGTCGATGAAAGCGGCAAAGGCGCTGTTTCGCACCTCCATTGACTGAAACTTGGCGCCCAGCTTGGAGCAGCTCAGCTTGAACTGTTTGATGATGTTCGAGACCTTCTCGAACCGATGCGAATCGCGATTCTTTTTGCTCTGAAAGTAGGATATGACCAGAAAGGTGGCCTTCTCGAAGAGCAACACCTCGTCCGCCTCAATCACATTGGCAAAGTGCGTCACAGAGTCCTCAAGGGCGGCCACATTGGGTATCAGCATTGTTACAATGGAAGACCAGGCTCTGAAATCAATTAGAGGTTGAATAAAAGTCGTTACACGGAAAACTCATTCGCCACCGACTTGTACAATGTTTCATCCCAGATGCTGGTGCGGAAGCAGGTCACATTGCCAGGCTTCGACAAGCGTATGAGATCCTCTTCGCGATCTTTGAAAACTTCCTCGCGCTGCTCCTCGGGCACCAGATCCATCTTGTGGACTAGGCAAAAGATTAGCGCTTCCGGGGAGTTCTGCAGCAACGCCTCCAGGCAGCTCTGATAGTAGTGGACGTCCCGCTCCATCTCCTGGCTCTCCACATCGAACACATAGATGAGCACCTCCACATTGCGGAATATGTTGTCACGCTGCTGCGCAATGTACTGCTTCATGAAGCCCTCCTGGCCGCCACAGTCCCACAGATTGAGGACCAGATTGCCCAGAAACTTGACATGTGAGTGCTCCACATCAACTGCAATTGCCGGGTGCAATTATTATTGACTGCACATCGGAATATATATTAAGATTACTCACTTGTTGCTCCAAGGCGTGTCGTATCACGGGCTATATAGTTGGCAAAGATAATGGAACGCATGCTGGTCTTGCCAGAGCCACTCTTTCCCATCAGCAATACCTGATTCGAAATAAGCGTGCACTTAACACAAAGCCAGGATCAGTTTGTCGCCAAATACAATACCTTTTTCTTCATTTTGTTTTTAATTTTTCAATTCTTTTCAAGCAAATCAACAATAAAAACAAATAGATGGGCGGGGAGGGGACATAAGCAACCCGATGACGATAACAGTAGAGTGTGGCCGTTTGTTACGATATCACAATTTTGTCCGAAAAATACTAGTTCTAGCATGGGTGTTTATTTTTAAATTGCGCATTCGTTTAAACATTTGAATTGGGTGCAATTTACAGTAAAAATGTCACAAGTTTATCTGAATTCAATTCAAATATTAAATTTAATCTGATCTTAATACTGATCATTTCAGATCTTCTTCACTGACACGATGCTTGCCAAGCACATGCCGTTTCATATGATGCTTCTCCCTGAAGGCCATCACGCAATGGGGACACTTGTAGGGTCGGTCATCTGTGTGGCGCCGTCGATGCTTGAAGAGATTGTTGTTGTCGGCAAAAGTTTTCGGGCACTCTGGGCATTTGTATGGCTTCTCTCCCGTGTGCATGCGAGTGTGGACCTTGAGAGTCTGTTTGGATCGGAACGTAGATGAACAGAATGGGCAGTTGTGCGGCCTTTCGCCTGTATGAGCGAGTGTGTGAACTTTGAGAGCAGACTTATTGTGGAACCTAACCGAGCAGTGGGTGCACTTGTGTGGTCCCGTGGAAAGCTTGTTCGATTCATCCTCCGTATGGCTGAACATATGCTCTTTGAGATAATAGTTATGTACAAAAGCCTTCGGACAGTGCGGGCATTTAAAGGGCCGATCCTCCTCCAGCAGGCATTTATGGTTGGTTATATTTTGGCTCGTGGCAAAGCTCTTCATGCATAGAGAGCATTGATATGGCCGTTCGCTGCTATGGACCCTTATGTGTAGGTCAAGATCTGTCTTAAATAGGAAGCGCTGTTCACATGTTGGACAAATGTGGGAATTGGTGTGAACTCTGTGGAAGAATACAGATACGTTAGAGTTGAACAAATAATTCGTGGGATTAGCTTACTTCATATGTTCTTCAAGATTTCTTTTATGCTGGAACTGCTTGATGCAGAGGTCGCACTTAAAGGACGCTCTCCTGGTTTCCTTTGGCTTCTTGCGGGCTTCCGAAGTCAGTCTTTTCTCCTTTTTTGCTTCTGTAAGTGCCACCTTTGGCAGTTTCTGTTCAACTATTGGTTTCTCCAGCTCAAGCTTTAATTGCGTTGCACTGTCAAAAATCTCTTCAGCTATGAAACCGTCTCCCTCGAACTCTATCACACTGGCATCCAGTTCCAATTTGATTTTCGGCCTTTCCTGATTGGATAGCGAGCGAATGGCCAGAGACAATTGCTCGTGACTCTTTTCACATCTTCGTTTAAAACGGTACGAGCATTGGGCATCGAGGATGCAGGACATGCATATTTTTTGCGGAAGCTCATCCCCGCGTTCGATCTGGACGTCGGCACATGCCATCACCATATCTGCTAGAATCGGTTCCATTTGGCCCTCCAAGTGGCGCCGCTCGCGCTCATCAAATATGCCAACTAGAGTCACGGAAGGCGACCTGCAAATTCGACATAGTTCCTCCATGATTTTCCCACAAACCACTTTATTTTTTTGGATTAAACATTGAAACTTTTAGTTGTTTAGCTTTTTTGTTTTTCGATGGCGGCAGTGTGACCAGTGGGACCCGTCTGACCCTCAGAAATATACCGAAATATAACTTCAAAGCGAAGCTAGCACCCCTCAATTAAAATAAGTGAATACAGTGAGTAAGAAACAGAAAATAATGTTATACTTAATTACAAGTATACATAATCGTATATTGATATTTATTTATATTGATTTTTAATAAATGTTACAGACCTTTAACAGGGCGATAGGCGGACATTTTCCGATAAAGGGCGATGGCCGTTAATCAAAACGAGTATTTTTAAAGTCACACTTAGCAAATGGGATATATCGATATCGATATCACTGACGGAGGCGGTTCACGCTTGAGATTTTAATCGTATATAATTAAATTAAAAGTTTGACGATCAACTGTACAATAAATGTTCGTTTCCAGCTAACCGTTGAGCGTGAAACATGTCCAAGTTGCTGGTTTTGCTTCTGGTTTGGCAAGTCTTGCTACCTGAATGTGTCAAGGCTCAAAAGGTTTGTCTAGAGATACATATATATTCTGTAACTACTCGTAAGTACGATTCCCAAAACAGCGACTCAACATGACAGTTCTGTACGAGTCTCTTTGTAAGGATTCATTGGATTACTTGACAAGTTTATTACCAGTTTTCAAAGAGTTGAATGGGTACATAAACCTGAACTTGGTTCCCTACGGCAAAGCTTCGGTAAGTTGTTAAAAATGTGTAAAAAATACAAACAAATGTACACATGTCTCATCAGAAAGGAGGAAGAGTCTGTCAACATGGTCCCAAAGAATGTAAGGGAAATAGTATTCAGGATTGTGCTCAACGTACCCATATGTCCCAGCTAGAAAAACTGAGCTACGTTACGTGTCAGATGACAAACAAGAAACTAGTGACTGAGATAGATACAAATTGCACAAATTATTCGGACATAAAGGAGTCAATCACTGAATGCATGAACCAAAATGGGCGTTGGAGGACATATCAGAGACAGTCCGAGAGAATCACTAGCATGTACGATTTTGATCAAGTTCCGGCCGTAGTATACAATGACGTAGGTACTATGATAAGGCGAAAATATAATTTCTCTAATGATTCTTACATATTTATAAGCGATTCAATGAAAGTCTGCAAGATGAGGCCACTGAGGATGTCAAAAAGAGTATATGCACTGCGATAGTGGAAACTGGAATAGAAGAGCCACAGTACTGTTTGAAGGTAAGGCGTTAAATTCATTATTCACGCTTGTCCGTAAAATATTGATGTAATTTTCGTACAATTTCAAGTGAGATTTTTAGTTGGTAGCGTTCTTTATTCTTATAAGCATGGGAAGTGTCCACGTGAATATAATTTTAACTGTTTTATTGATATTTTTGGTGTGGCAAGCCATTAAGTACCATCAATCGCTACTGAGAAAAATATGTCGGCACAGTCATTTCCAATTGAAACAGGTGAGGGGCTATCGATTAACTTCTTGGTTTAACGGTCTTCGATAGGCAGCAAAGGGGGAAATACAACAATTTGTATCGCTTGGTAAAACAGGTATTAAGTCTGTTTACTATAGTCCCATTGTTAGCTTAAGGTGTGAACAGGAGAATATATCTTTATGTCTGTGTGCGGACTCAAGAAACCGGCTTACCAGCGAGAATGCTAAAGAGAGACACCCACCGAACATGCTCTCCTCATGTCTGGTCTTCCGGTGCTGGCCGAAAATAAGCCCCAAATGTGACAAAACTGCGCTCAGTTGTTTAGCTAAAATCGAATTCGACGGTCGCAAAATATTGGACTGGGCTTGGCATACACCTGAAGGCAACCACAGCGCGCACGAACAAATAAACGGTCATTCTCGAACGGAACCCCTCGAAGGCCAATCGATTTTCGCTGATATAGCTCAAAATATTTGCCCAACATGCAGAAATTTCCCACTGCCCTGAGCATGAGTCTCCTCCTAGGGCTCATGCTGACCCTTAGCTGCAGTTCTGAGCTGGTGGAAGAGCCCCGTGAAAAACGTCAGGCAGATAAGGTTCTGGATGCTGATACCTTTGAAATTTTCAAATTAACTTTGATTTCTTTTCACCTTCCCCCCAGCTACACATCACGTTGCTGTACGAGTCCCTTTGTCCGGATAGCAGGAATTTCATGCATCAGCTGGGGCCCGTCCACGAGGAGCTACAACAGTACATGGACATCCAGTTGGTGCCATTCGGCAAGTCCCGATCCGAGCAGAGTGGTGCCATCTTCCACTGCCAGCACGGACCCGCCGAGTGCGAGGGCAATCGGGTGCAGAGTTGTGTCATCAGCAGCACCGCCAATCAGTCGGCTCAAGTGAAATTCGTGGTCTGCCAGATGTTTGCCTTGGATTCTTCTCGCGCTGACCAGGTATATGGTGCGATGGTGAAAGCCGCCGCTTAGTGTTTGCCCAAATGATTAACAAGCATTTACATATACCCACACACATATGTATCCCAATGTCCCAACGAGCAGTGTGCCAGCGAGGCGGGTCTCCGCACCGACGTGGACCATTGCGCAGACAGCGAGACGGGCACCAAGCTGCAGCTGCAAGCGGAGCTGGTGACCAAATTATATCAGCCGAGCTTCATTCCCACCATTGTCTACAATGGCGTAAGTACTCTCAATCTTCGATCGCCGGGCCAATGTAATCGAATGAAGCATTTAACTGGTTTCTCGTTTCGTTTCGTTTCGTTTTCGTTTCCACTTGCAACAGGTATTCAATCAGCAGCTGCAGGACCATTCGCTTCGCGATTTCCGCGGCACGGTATGCCATTTGTTGCGTCAACAAAACTTGCTGCCCAGCGGCTCCCCAGTCTGCCAGTAAGGCCCAGCCACCGCCACAGCCGGTCTACTAAATGTACAATGTAAAACTGCCGCAACTTTGGAATTAAAATTAAAAATTCAGAAACTGGTTCTGCTGCCCGCTCGTCTCAAACAAGAACAAAACATCTTGCTTCACTTTGGGAGGAATATTGCAAAATAGACACAGACTTTTCAGATAATAATTTATATTGGTCAATCAATTACAATCCAATCGTGTGATATACATAGATGTATGGTGCCTATGGCTTCTAGTAATATTTACAATATAAATTCAATAATTTCGATGAGGGATGTGAATTGGGGAAGGATAAAGTAAAATCGTTAGATCCTCCTCAGACGATGAACCAACAACAAATGACTTATCTGCTACTCGCTAACTGATAATGGATAATAGACTACAACTAGGAATTAAATTTCTCGCACTTTTTTTGTATTTGCTATGGTTTGCTGACGGGTTGGTGCGCAGAAATAACAATTTGTAAACGGGTTTCCTTTGTGTTAAAGCATTCTCTCTCTCCCTCTTCCCCTGTGGCGGGGACTAAACCTCAAACGGCCGTGCCCGAAGCCTTGCCGCCTGCTCCTGCCGCAGCTGTTGCTGCCTTCGCGTTCAGACTGAGCGAACGTCGGGGAGCCGGCTTTGGGGGTATCTGCGGCTTGACGGGGACCTTCGCCATGGACATGGCCATGTGTGGTGGCTCACTGTTGGCCTGGACAATGCGCTCCTTCTCCTGGAACTCCACATAGCCGCTCTCGTCGCTATCAGAGCCATCGTCGGGCTTGTTCTGGTTATTCCTGCCGGCCGGCTTGTCGGCCATATCCAGGTCATCGCTTGTGGAGTCGTCGCTACGCTTCAGCGTGATGCTGCTGGAGCTGCTGTAGTTGGTGGCATCGCTGTTGTTGCGCAGCTGCTGCTCCAGTCTTTGGTAGATCATCATTTGCTCTAGCACCTGCGCCTGCTCCAACTCCTGCCCCGGTCCCTGTCTCTTGATGTACTCCTCGTGATTGGCGTTTGTGACTGTGCTGGCCGTCTCGCAGCCGCTGGATATTGAGCCCTCATCGCTGTCAGGACCGGCGAGGCCCTGCTGGGCACCAGACCCCGAACAGGCAGCCGCCGAAGTGCTGGCCGTCGTCGAGCTGGACGCATTGGAGGAGATGGAGGACTGCGTCTGATGGCGGTACTGGAGGCTGGCCTGATCGCTGGGCCTTAGCTTGCGCATGGAGCTGCGGTGCAGCATGGTCAGCATGGCGGCATGCCGGAAGTAATGATCATCCGCATCGTCCAGAAAGTCCTCCTCGCCGTCGCTGCAGACGCCGCTGCGCCGCATGGCAGGCACATCGTGCTCTTCCGCATCGTAGTCGGCCTGGGGATCGGCGCTGGGATCGCTGTTGATGGTGGGCAGCAGACTGAGCGGCTCCCCATCCTCCTCCTCTTCGACCTTCAGCTCGCTGAGGCTGACCATGCTCTGGCTGCTGGTCTTGTGGAGCTGCATGTCAAAGTACGGCAACAGCTCGTTGCTCAATGTCGTGTCGAACTTCAGCAGCTTCTCAAAGTCATCCGAGTCGGAGCCATCGTTGCTGGCCGCTGGGCATATGGCCTCCTCCTTGGGCGACTCCAGCGATTCCAGCTGATGGGAGCAGCACGGCACTTGGATCTTTCCAGTGCGTCGTATCGAGTGGCCGCGACGACAGCGACGCCGTCCCAAAGTCATGGCTGGGTACAAGGAGTCGCGCTGGCAGCAGGCCCGCATCTCCGGCTCATTGGTGTCCTCGATCTCGTCGCCCTCCTCCTCGCCAATGGCCTCCTCGATGGCCATCAGCTTGGGCGCCGACTTGGAGCGCTCCAGGGGCGGTCGATAGTTGTTGCCACCCACGCTCAGCATGATCTTGCGGCGCGGCAGGCTCGGATTGTCGTAGACAGCATTGGCCAGGCTGAGGCGAGCGTTTTGCTTAAGAATTTTCTCCCGCTTAAATTCACGCAAAGCGCTGTCCAGATTATCCTGCAAAGAATCAAGGATCAGTGAGTGTTTAAATGGAGGAGCGGGATGGTTGACTCACTCTCAAGGTGTCGCATATATCCTGGGCAATCTTCTCCTTGCTGCAGAGCACCGCATGGCAGCGCAGCTCATGCTTCAGCTTCCTGCCCTCGTGCCGGTAGATCCAGCAGAACACTCGCGGATAGTTCTTCGGGGCACAGCAATAGGTTATCCTGTGGGCCCAGTACTCCGTGAGTCCGTGCTGCCGTGTGGTGGCCTTCAGCCCGGAGGCACACACCTTCAGTCGCATGATCACATCCGGCTTCGTGTGCTGCGTGTAGTTGCGCCACAGCGTGTTCAGCTGCTTCTCCACACAACCCTCACCTGCTGAAGGAACACAATTAGTTCGGGGATTCATTGGGAAGTGGGGAGAGAGAGAGTACTCACCTTTGGCCCAACCAGTTAGCACGTTTCCCAGGTAGGAGACTTTGAACTCCGGATCGGGTGTGCTGATGTCCACGCTGTGGGTGCGCTTCCACAGCTTGCCCAGGCTGCGGGTCAGCGTCCGCATGGCCTTCGAGCTGCTGATCTGATCCTGCTGCTCCTGGCTACTGCTCTGGCGACCCACGTGCTCCTGCCGGCTGCCATACTGCAGATCCCGCGAGTCCGTGGTGAGCGTCACGACATTTGTGACCCTCACTGTGTCACTGTCGCCAGAGCCGGCAATGTCACCATCTTCCTTGGACACCCGCTTGAAGCGCTCCAGATAGGGTCCTGCCCGGCCCCGTCGGCCGCTGTACGTGTTGAATTTGCACCCCTCGAGGCGCTTTTGCTCCTGCTTCTCGAACTTCTTGGCATTGTAGGTGTTGCCCAGCAGTCGGGCCAGGCTGTTGCTCTTCACGAACTTGTGCTGTCGCGGCGGTGTTCCAATGGGAACCAGTGGCATCGGTGTGGGTGTGGGTGGTAGGGTAGCCTTGCACTCCTTGGCCTTGGCCTTGCTCTCCTCCTTTGATTTTTTGTTGCTGCTGCTGCCAAAGTGGAAGAGTGTGCGCCGTTCCTTGGGTTTCTTCAGTGTGTTGTTGTTGTTTGTGTTGGTGTTGTTGTTGCTGTTGGCAACTTTTGGTTCGTTGTTTGGTGTAATTGTTGTTGGTGTAGTTGCTGTTGCAATTGTTGGTGTTGCTTTGGTGTTAATCACCGCTTGACTGACGCTCCTCAGATCCTCATACTCATTGTTATTATTGTGCGATGCCACAATAAAGTCCACCTCATCCGAGCCGCCAACCTCCTCCATTGTAGGAGGTTCCGTTGTTGAGTTTCTGCTGCTGCTTTCCATAATGATGATGTTTGAAGCGACAGATATATTTTTGCGATCAATATCCGTATGCCATCACCATGTTAATGTTGGAAAGATCTAAAATGAAACACAAATTTGTTTAAAATTAAAAATTGTTCAAAGGAAAATTGTGAAAATGAGTCGCAGGGATAATAATTTCGAATTAAAATGATTTGAAATAAAAACTGACTCATTTTAATCTGTATAAATTATAATAACTTCCTCAATTTATTATTGTAACTCTCATTTTGTTGCCACAAATTAACGGTAAGGGCCGGGCTGGGACACACTTTCACTCCTCATTAGGCACCAATTCACACCCAATTGGAAGATTTTGCGAGTATTTGTTCCGAAAAGCGAGTGTCAACCCCGAGTGTAATAATAAATTACCGCATAATTAACACTCCTCCAGTCTTCTGGCTTCTGTGTTTTATCGTCTCTGCTTTTCTCACAACATCTTACAATATGTAAATATTTTTCGCTATTATAATTACTTTTTTGCCACACGACTTTGTCCCAGGGGTTCGTTAGTAGTTTACTACTTTTCCACATTATTCAGATAGCAAATTGTTTGCCAAAAAGCTAGTTTAAGATGCATCTGCTACGAGTATGCAAGTGTGATTAAGTTTTAAACGCTTGAAAGGCGCTTAGACGTCGCAAATTATGGAACAACAAAGGCAGTTGTTTTGGTTACATTTTCTATATGGCACATAGGAACGAGTATACACACATTTGTACCTAAATACTACATGCACATTTGTACATTTATTTTCAACAATTTAAGCTGTAACTATCTCGAAACGAAAATAGTGCACGGCAGTAATACACTTCTATTTATGCGACACTTTGGCTGAAACAGAAGTCTCTGGAAGTTGATTTTGTTGCTGCCTAATTGTACGAGGTATTTCCAGAGAGTTCTTGGCGATTGCGGAACACTTATATTAATGGAATAAGCATGGGAATGGGAATGGCGAGACACTTTGCTCCACACTGCACTTATTTCCACAAAGGTTCATCACAAAAGTTGTTCAAAACTAAATCCAATTCCTAGGTATCCATCAGTCGACTAACTCCACTGTGGACATTTTGATTTGCTTTCCACTTCAGCCACTTAATCATATTTGTACTGGGGTATATCTTCAATTGGAAACACTAGCTCCCAGCACAATTCTACACGGTCATGCCCATCATTGTGTGCCACGGCTGCGGTGGTCTAATCTGAATCTGATCGGAATGGCCTGCTACTGTTAGCTGCATGCGACAACTGGTCCGTGTGTTATCTAATCATGTTAGCAATTTTCTGTACTGTTTTTGTGTGAGGTACACTGATTTTTATGACCAACTATAAAGCTGAAAAGAAATCGTGCTCGTGATTTAGAAATATAAATATTAAGGCATGGAATTTATGGTAATTTATGGCTGTCTGGAGCTAGCTGTGTAATTGCAGCAGCAGCAGCAAGAGCAGAAATTCCAATTCCATAGGAAGTTGATACCCGATAAAAGCAGCTCTCAGTCTCAGTCTCAGCTTCAGCTTCAGACTCGGACAAAAGCCAGGTCTATGGCCATATCATTAGTAATAAAACGATGCTTGTGTATGTTGTTTTATTTTTCTAAGCAATGACCTTGAGTGTCTGCAGGTGTCTTTGGGGAGTCAATAAATTTGCTGGCTTTCACTTTTTTTTTTGTTCATGTCTTCGATGGGGACTTCGACCACAACATCCATTTATGCTTTGTTGTACTATGTAAATGTCAACGTATGTATGCGGGCGGCGGCGGAGGCGGTTCGGTTGCCATCTCCATTCATAGATACACTCGTTACAAACATAATCGTACAAGTATACACATATATGAGAAAGCCCAGTAGTTGGTATCCCATCCCAGGCCCATCCCTTGGGGCCATTGACATCCACTGTGCTGTCTTTGTCTTCGTTTTCGTTTTCTCCACACCATGATCATCGTCGTGATGAAAAAAGAAGGCAAAGAAAGCGCGCTGAATTTGTAAGAAAATTTAAACAAAACAGCAAAAAATACAAAAACTAAATAATTGTTTCGTATGGGGCCCTGCCCTGCCCTGCCCTACCTCATTCCCCAGCCCAGCCATTATCATTTATGCCTTTTCCTCGTTTTTCTTCCACCTTTTTGGATTGTATTTCCCCCCGGTGTCCATAATTGCAAAGTTTTGTACTGTGCGTGAGCGCGCATTTTAAAACCTCAACTCACATTAAATTAAGGAAAAAAAATATAAATAAAATATATAAATAGACAGTCAAACATCGATATTTCGAACTGAAGTTTTTTAAATCGAACATCATTGAGGCTCAAGACTTATTTGTGTGTACTTAGATGACTTAGGAATGGGCTTCCATTTTACAAGAATTGTATTCGCTTTACCAATCAATTCCACAAGTTCCTAAGGAAATTTTCAATAATGTTCTCCATCTCTTAGACTCTTCATTCAAAGCAGAAGCTCCACTGTACCTTTCATACAAAAAAATGCGCGCGCGCTTAAAAGAATAATGCAAAAGGCGTAATGAGGAAGTGTTTGCCATGTGGACGACAGTTTTGTGTGCAAAATTTTAATCAAATCACGACAGGAGCGTTTCAAAGTGCCCAAGGTGTCTAAAATAAAATAAAAACGAAACTTTATGCAAGAGAAATTTAACAACTTCCTTTCGAAGCTGCTGGAGAACTTTATCGCGTTTCAATAAATACTATTTAATGATCGAAAGATATGCCAATCATCCATAAAGACTTTTACTTATTTCAGCATTTTGTTATTTGTTGAATTTTTTGGCTACTTTTTTCCAAATGTTACCCGTTGATTGATCATCATATCATATAATAAGGGTAAACGCTTTCAATTTATATTATACGGATATTTCTATTTCTGTTTTCTGGCAATCTTTTGTCCAGCTTTGAATGCAAACAATGGCTGGGAGACAAAACGCCAAGTCATTTATCAAAAGTGTATATTTTTAAGCATTTTTGTTGTTCATCATACTTGTATCTTGTTAACAGCTAAATTTGGGTTCCCGAGAGCTCCAGTGTGTATTTCCCAGGCTGCTTAAAATGCAAAAAACCACATCCAAGTTGTTTGTTTAGAGTCAAAACACTCGAACCACTCGAGAGTTCTCAATAGAGGCCAGGCTAGATCTGAGAATGCAATTTATTATTGTTAAGACCTGCCTCTCAGAGGCGCTCGCTCAGGGACCCCCAAAGATACAGAGATACTCAGGTGCAGGCGGTCGATTGCCTGGGCATAAACTGTGTCAACAGCAAATTTCGAAAAAGTTGATTCTAATGTTTACTCAAAAGAGCAGAGAAATATCAATTTAGCTATGGCTCCAGCTGTAGCACTGGCTTTGGCACTGTGTGTGGTTGTGGCTGTGGCTGTGGCAGCCAGTGTCAGGTTAAATAAATCGTAAATTCTGATCGGGGGCCGCAGCCTCAGCTTTAGCTTCAGAGTCGGACCCCAGACAAGGCCCGGCGGCTCAAAAGAATGTCTCAAAATAAATACGAAAAAAAGTGACTCGCAACTAAATTAAACAGTTTCGCAATTCGTATTCGTACGAGACGTAAATACTTTTTGTTTGTTTGTGTTTTTTGGTCATGTGTGTCATGTGCCCCACTGCGGTGTAGAGATCGGGCGCAGACTGAGGAGTTATATAGAGAGTAAGGCGCAAAGGAAGGTAACGTGCGAACGCATTGGAATGCATTTAATTGAATGATTGAATAAACTATAATGTATGCCATAAATTTGTATAGAATTGATTGGCGAACACAGACACACCACACCTCAAAAGGAGCCAGCCAGACACACAGAACCCAGCAGCATCATTAGCATTGGCATTATTATTATTACTGTCGTTCGTTAGAGAGAAATCAAGTGCGGTGTTTTGTGGTGGCAAAGATTGGGCACAGGAAAACGAAACCCTTTTTCCAAGTACTCAAAGTAACGTGGGAATGTGTGTTCTCTTGCAGGTAGAGGAATGGGAAACTCAGAGTTTTACAACTATTTAATCCTCTTAGGTTTTACCACCTACAGATTGTAGAAATCCCATTTTCGAAGGCGTTTATGTAGAAATCATCTGTTAGAAATTGGTTACTGTTAAGCAACTAAATGTTGAGAGGTTCCTTGTATCTCATTTTCGCAGCAAGTATATGTTGTCTCAACTCATTGTAATAATTTTAAGCCACTCTTAAAGTTCATAAAAGGTAATCAGAAGTCATTTACTTTCCAGCTAACACTTCCCTCCCTCCCACTTTAATCGAATGTTTTGAATCAAGTTACTCATATAATTGTAGCATTTTGTATATCACACATGTACAATCTATTAAGATTATCTCCTCCCATGAATAACCTTCAGTAGCTCCGTAACTTAAAATTCAGTTCTCATCTGGCAAAAAAAAAATCACGAAAACAAAGAAACAAATGACATTGACTTTTGGTTTGTCTTTTCTTTTACTTTTATTTGCACAAAAATTCACTCGAATTCTCTTCTTTCATAAGCTCCAGACATTAACAATTAATAGTGTTAAGAAAAAAACCAACAATTTGCTTTAATTTCCTTTTATAGACTGAAATAAAGTAAATTGTCCCATAAAAAAGGCAGAAACAATTCTTGCAGAGAGAACAAAACGTGGAATGAAATAATATTTGTTGTAGTGTCGGACGTCAGAGAGGTTCAGGAAGATTTACGAGAGTACTATATTTCGGTTTAATGAGGTCGGGGGGTTGGGCGCGTAGTGAAGGGTGTGCTGGAGCTGCGACTGCGACTGTGGCTGCGGCTGGGGGAGCCTTAATGAGAGCTCAAAAGTTGAACCAACACAATGTTGCGGCTGCTGTTGGTGGGTTAATTGAGTTGAAGTAGCCGCAGCAGGTTTTTTGTTTTACAAATTATATAAATGTACATATGTACATATGTATATATGTATATTTTGTATGCCTGCGTAATTCTGTTTTGTATACCCTTTGCAGTGGGTATTATAGCTCCTTGGTATGGGGATTGTAGTGCACAAAAGGAAGAAAAAGAAAAAGGATTTCAATAAATATTTTTTAAACTGAGAAAAAAAGAGCATTTGATTTTCATTATAAGATATTTAATGCGGTCATCTCCCCTTTGTTTGAAAGTAGTGATTAGTGCCCTTTACTTTTATAAGCAGTAGAGTACCTAAAATTCGTTTCTCAAAGAAAAAGTGCTACCCTTCATTCATTTTGTTTTGTACATATATTTTATAATTTCTTGGCTCTTTTTGAAAGTGAATGCCTTGACATCAATTTGTACAAAATTTGTATTTTGTATATCGTTTATGTTTTTGCTTTAATCCAATTCCATATACTGAAAATGTCCTACGAAGACCCGAGGCCTGATTAGCTCTTCCAGTCTTTGGAGTCTTTGGGTTCCTTCAAGGAATCATTTGCTATTGTGCATAAATAGATGTCCAGCCACTCGTGGTTACAGCAACATGATCTCCAGAGTCAAGTTGTATTTTAAATTTATGTTTTCATGAATCATATTCGTTGATAAATAAAACTGGATTTACTGGATCCACTACAACTTTTTGAATTCTAAGTTCTAATTTATGCGTTTTCAGATATTTTTGCAAAGCAGAATGCATAAAAAAACAAAACAAAAACCTTTTAAGAAGACAAACAGTAAAGATCTGTGGAGAATTATCTGCCAAAGACAAAGCAAATATTTATGCATGGGGCAATTTTTTAATTAAAGTGCCTCGCGGCCACTACGCGAGTGTCTCTTCGGGGAGAAAGCTAAGCTACGGAGATTTTTTGTCTAATTATTATTAGAGATATCTGAGAAATGCGCAAAAATATCTACACGGAGTTCCCATATAAACTTGTCTCCGCTTATTGCCCAACAAATCGAGTGTTTTGTCGCCGGTCACAGCGTCTCAATGGGACATTTGTGGGCGTGCCACAAAAAAAATGCCCATGTAAATTGTTTGTCATCTTCGTCTCCCCCATGCTGGGTCTCACAAATTTACTGGTTAATAGAAAAAAATCCCGTCTGAGCGGGTTAATTGAGCAATGGCTGAAATGCAAAACATGCTAAAAGCCCCGGCAAAATGATGCCTAATGTGTGTTTGTTTCTATTTGTTTGCACAACATCGACAACAATTGCGGGGATTCGTCAGGGAGCGAAGCTTTTGGGTAGTCTGGCAGAACCATGGTCCTATGGTTATCTCCTCTGGCAAACATCCTAACCAATTCGGAATACCCTCTCCACTAGGGTATGGCAATAGCAACTGCATTCAACAATGCAATGCAATGCTGGCTCTCTGTTGCCGCAATCCTCATACAGTTTGGCAATCATTTGTATTCGCTGCTTGTAGTCCAGCTGATATATTGCTCTGGCCCCATCTGGCAATGGTACTCGTACTCTTGGCTGGTAATGTGGTCTAATAAAAAACAGCAATTTCTCTACATGGGATTGCAAAATATCCGTTTTAACAGGGTACGTTACCCTATAGCATAGGATATTTGATTAGAAGAAAGCTGCAACTATTACCTTTCATACGTTTTATCTTACGATTTTATATATGTATGTATGTCTTACAGATTTACACTTGCTACAGTTTTAGAGTCTAGCTAATTGCAGTAACAACAGCCAAAATCAAACACAGCTCAGACTTCAACTTTTCAAATTTCGTAACAGCTGTAAAAAGCCACCACGATTTATAATCCGATTGTATTAGTTCATTAAAAGTGTAAAGATTTATAGATAGAGTAGAGAGATTTATAGGAATACAAAAATCCTACCATTTCTCAGAAAAACGTACTTGTTTTATCAGATTTATTTACTGCTTTGGAACATCCATAACTTCATTAGAAGCTGTTTTGAAAGTCATTCAGAATTTTGTTACGTATTTCCCAGAACTACAGACTGATTTGGCAGTCCGTTCTGAGATATCGGAAGGTATTTCGGCATTCTCTTGATGATTTGCTCTTGAGTTCTTCCATTTGCCTTTGTTCAAGTCCAAAACTGAGTCATGTTCAGTTCGCGTGAGTCAGTGCATCCTTAAAGAGTAAATGTACTAATCATACAATCCTTACAATCCCTTTGACCACTTGACATTTCTTTGCAATGTTGCAACTTCCAGGCATTGTTCATAATTGAATTTCGAGTTTATTTAATAGTTTGATTGGTTTTTAATGTTGCTTTTGCAGTTTTCTTCTTTTGATATTTTTAATTAATTTTGTTTGCAATCTTATCTGCTGCTGGACGCGGACTCGAGTGTAGCCAGAGGCGGTAAAAGTTTGAGCTCAGGAATTACAATTATCGGATCGGCTTAGAGAGTGACAGGGAGAGGGGATTTGTCGTTAGAGAGAGTTTCGCCATAAATATAGTAGTACACATATTTAATTCCCAGTCAATGGTTAGGCAATCTTTTAGTTAAGCATTTCGAATGGATCCCAACACGGAACTACTGCTGGTCACATCACAAAGCACATTGCTACTTAAGTACCCTAGTCACTCGGGATGAGCTGGAGGAGGAGGTGGCGCACAGTCCCTCCTTATTATTCACACCCAGTCACAGACACAGCCACAGACACAGACACAGGCTGCGGGTTCTGGTCTCTATTTATTCATTCAAATCATGCAGGCGTCTAATGATGAATGCCATAAATAAAAGGAACCTCAAGAACGTTCAACACGATTTCAGTTTTATTTATCACATCAATGCTAACAGCAGAAGCAGCAAAAAACAAATTTAAACTAGAAAATACCACAAAAAACAATTCAAGAAAAATGCAACCTGGTAAAAATTAATCAAATCAAATATAATTATCAAGTGGGACGAGCCTGTGCCTGAGCGTGTACATCATCGATTAATAATATTTGATTGAATAACGAAAAGCCAAGCCACACACAAACAACCCACAGGTTTTGAACAGGTAGATCCACTGCCACTAGCTGCGATTCGATTAAATCGAATTCTTTATTCTGTTAGAACAGAACCGAACCCCATTAAAAAGTTAACGATTACACGAGACAGGTTGGGCTGGTTATCATCCACAATCCGTTCTCTCTCTCCCTATCTCTCTCCACCAAGCGGAAAGTGAAAATAAATGGCCAGCAAATACATATATCCAGAGGATGGGAGGGAGAATTGTGTTTCTTTGAGGGAATGGCAATGGCAATGGGAATGGTCAGGTTTTTGTAAACAACAATTAGTGAAAGAATCTGTGATCCAATCGAATGTCGTGTCCCATACAAACACAAATAATATATGGCGTTGTACACAAATTCCCCGAGGTGGTGTCTCAATGGGAGATGGGAGATGACTTCATGGCTAAAGCCAAAGGGTTGTCATCATCATTATTATTATTATTATTCTTATTTTTATACAAGTATTGAGTCTTGAGTTACGGCTGCGAATAAATGAGCATTTTGGAGTGGAAATTCTTCGCTCAAGCTATACTTTGGTCATACATTAAATTATTAAGAATTCCTAATGAATATTCAAGCTATTCTTGGATGTGGTAATCACATTAATTAAACCATAAATTTCTATCTTGATTTGCTATTTATTATTTGAAAGAAGTCCTCATTCATACTCCTAAAATCTGCACGTGATTGTGTGCTCTAATCTATTCAATTGAACTTATAAATTCTTATCATTTTGCTGGGTTTTTTCTGTATTTGGGAGTATCCCTATTTAGTCACGGCAGCTGATGAATGTTTGTTATGATCGATACACATTGATGACTCGTTAATGATTTTATTACAATACTGGTATACCTTTTCTTATTTGGGGGGCGTCGTAAAACAAGAATGGGAAAATTTTGAGCCGATCAAAGTTTCGATCAATGTTCTGTAAAGGTGTGGAATTGAAGCTATCACGATTTGATAATGTTAAACTGCTCCGATACTTGGTGCCACTCGTACTTTATTCTTGTAATTTGTCAGCTCGTCACCAACTCTATGCTCTCTGGGATTATGGCATAGAGCACACAAGGGAATACATTTTCAAGAGGTGTTTCGTTGACACCCTTTAAGAGGTAGGCAGAGAGGCAGACAGACAAGTGCTGTGTGACGCGGCCCCAAAGTGATTGTCGTGATGGTGCAAAATAATAATTTCATATATCAAAGAGTGCTCTCGACCAATGCCAATTCTTGTCCCCTGTTTGCTTGTCTCGTTTATTCTTCGTTATTTCTTTTGGCGGGTTTATTTTGTCAAGCAATTAACGAACATTTGTTGAATTTCGTGTGAAAATTTTCCACTCAAATTCCGATACTTTATGCAAGTACTCGCATAGCCAGCGAAAAGAGCAAGAGTCAAATTCTTGGCCAAGATAAGCAGGGCTTAGTCATAGTTTTGGGCCAGCAAATTGCAGCCAGGCAGGCAGGCACACATGCTGCAGGAGAGGATGGGGAGAAGGACGAGGAGTGTGCAATGGAAAGGCCAGTGAGCCATTAAGTTGAGCTTTTGGGCCCCCGTCCAAGGCGGGGTGCATGATATCGCCCATGTCAGTTGCCGTTGACTGGCCATTAGCCAAGGTTGTTGTTGTTTTTGTTGTTGTTGTTGTTGCTGTTGTTGTTGCTGTTGGTGGTAGCTACTTTCAATCGCCTTGCCTGATATTTAGAATCGGCCAACAGCAGCCGCATAGCAGCACCAGCACCAGCAGCCACTTTAATGCCCTCTTATGGATTGCGCAGACGCCAAAAAATTGGCCAACCAAACACACACACACACACACACACACACACACTCACACATAAGCAATTTACTTGGCCCGGTCTTTGGTATCTAGTCTCTGGTTTTCTGCTTTTCAGTTTTTTCAGTTTTTCCAGCTGCTCCGTGTCTGGGGTCTGTTGTACTTGTTACGTGAGAAAATTTGCGGCTGGAAAAAAAACTCCAACTCCATACCGTTTTTTTTTTCAGTTTTATTTTAATTTTTGCCGTGTCCAACCAACTGCCAAAAAAAAATTACATTTAAGTCTTTTTGTTTCGATTATGGCCGGATTGGAGCTGTATTCTGTTCCGATCCGATCTGTTCTGATCTGGAAGGAGGGCTGCTAATAAATGCATTCATCTGGCAAACCGCAAGGGAGTTTCTGCATATTTTTTCATTTTTTTTGTGGGTTTTTGGGACAGCTGATTTATGGTGCAGCTGATTCGAAAGAAATTCAACATAATAAGCCCTTTACCTTAAAAAAAATAAACATATTCGCATATGAATTCGGCTATAAGCCAGAGAAAACAGGGTTCTTCATGTTGATGCATGCGAGAGAAGAGAAGGAAGGAAGAAATATATTTATGAATATATGTATTCAATGATGATAACAATTTAGGTCTCTCACAGCAGTTAGTATAGCTTGAGTATTCTGCACAATGCATTAATTTCTATTTGCTTCTCTGATAGTTTCAACAATTGATATGCTCCTCACACAAATGTAGAAAAATGTAGAAAATCATTTTGCATTGCAATTGTCGCAAAAACTGTGGTGTCGGGAGCTCTCCGCTTACTCCGATTCATCGTGGACTTGAATTGAATTTCAATTAACGTTCAAATTGCTTACAAATTCCACTTGCAATTCCAATTTCAATAACGAAAATAATATAAAAAAAAACCCAATGCAAACAAACAATGCGCATGAAATTAACTTGAAGGAAAAATTGCCAAATCAAATACCAAGAGGCAAAAGGCAGCAGCAGCAACAACATTTATTGATGGCAGTCACAATAAAAATGAAAAATGAATTAAGGTAAAATTAAGTGACTTGCTCTTGATTTATGCTACGCTCTCTGCTAATTTATTTTTTGGCACTATGCTAAAAGCCAAGTCAGTCGATTTCATTCATGACGGGCTAACGAATTGAGCAAACAGCCTATGAAAATACCCCCAATCTTTATATCTTTCGATCTGTAGCAAGTGATGGATGGATGGATGTTCGTACTGGTGAGATAAGTTGCGGTTAAATCGCAAATCAATGGAAATGTTTCTTGAAAATTAACTCCTTAAACGCAAGTCGAAATGTTTCCACAATCAAAACAGGCTTTAAGTAAATATCATTAAAATTAATTTAAAAGTGATTTATATGTGTATAAAAAAAGGTGTGTGAAATCGACATCAAAATATGGACTTTTAAATTTCTGGTCCATTTCATATTTAAGATATATGATATTTAATTTTATTTTTTTGAATATTTCCTTCAGAAAATAATGGAAAATATAATTGCATTTAGTACAAATTGAGGAAGTATGCAAGCCCATTCAGAAGTCTTTATACGCAGTTCTAATCGGTCTGATCCCAAGGGGTAATCATATTAAATAAGCTTATGCTTAGCCACTTATAAACGATAACGTAATTACATATGAAATCGCAAAAACCAAACGAGTGTCATGCATGTCAGATGCCATAAGCAACGGCAGAACAGAATCGAACTTTTCTTCTCGACTCTCAAAGTGCGCAATTTCGCAATTGGAAAAATATCGAGAGATAATTTCAGAAAATATCTCAAAGTACACGGGTGCTTAAAGGTACACGCTTTACAGGGGGAGAAATTATAAATATACACATAGGGCACATTGAAATTAAACTAAATGACATGACAAAGATAATGGCTAATAATGAAGTGGGCTTCAAAAGGGGCTTGATCTTTATTGTTTTTGTTTTCGCTTCTGTTTTATTTTAAGATTTTCGTTCCAGACATTAAATCGTTTAAATATAAGCCCCACCACATGTCAGCCCACAAATGAATGCAATTTTTGAGGCACACAGACCCAGTACCTCCCTCTCAACAGAAAAGCGTGTGGCATGTGGCACACGCAACAATTGAGGTGGGCTTAGGGTGGTATCCATCTTCCGTGTTTGGTTAAATGCAATTTGAGGTATGCCAAAACGTTGCCTCATTCCGCGTTTGGCCAAGTAATTGTGCAGTCAGTCAGCGCAACGATGATTGAAGGCGAAATACACACCAACAAAATTGTTGGGTTGGCAAATTGATAATGCGAAAGGAAATCAATTGCAAACGTATGGAGATTTAACAATAAATATTGTTTGTATAAATAAATATTGCTTGTTTTTAAATTAACATATCAATTAATTACTTTCTTTCCTAATTAAATAAAATAAATATTTAACATTAATCAAACCATTCATAAACCATTCAAGCATGCGTAAAAACTTAAAAATAAAGACAAAATGGACCATATGATGCACGA
This sequence comes from Drosophila subobscura, assembly GCF_008121235.1. Lineage (NCBI taxonomy): Eukaryota > Metazoa > Arthropoda > Insecta > Diptera > Drosophilidae > Drosophila > Drosophila subobscura. The sequence goes on along the minus strand of NC_048533.1, from coordinate 7,810,079 downwards.
AATTGATAGATTTCTTTCTAGATGATCCGATCTTAACCACTTAAGGTTTCTAATAAGATTCAATTAAGTAAATGTACTAAGAAACTAATTCTAGTAACCGAGTTACTGGAAATATTAACCACACCACGTAATTTCATGCAGTTCTAACTTCCCATTTATTTTCCAGGAAACTAATTCCAGGATTTTTCCAGGAAAGTAATTTATTATTCAAGAAAACACCAGATATTCCCAGTTAATCCCAGGTATTCCCAGTAGTGTCTCTAAAAGTTATAAATAATTATTTATAAGCTTCTGAAGATTCGCAAATTAATTATTACAAATTAACACAAGACTCAATGAAGCACGCGTCGGATGAAAATATATCAGATAAATGAACTTATCACCTGGGGGCTCTGCTGGTGTTTCTGCTTTGTTTTGTGGTTTGGCTAGTTTGTTTGAGCCAAGCCGAAATCACAATCACAATCATAATATAATAAAATATAAAAAAAATCAAACGAAACGCGGCTCGCGTGGGACAAAGACATATTCGAGTGTTCAGCAAAGATCCCCCTCGTTTCCAACTATAATTATTAAAGATTTTTTGCTGCCTAATGAATTTATAATGCTTCTTTTTTCATCTATCCAGACAGGTCTGGCTCTAATCGTTTCAACTTTTGTATTTTTTAGCATGTGCCAAAACAGTTTGCCTCCTGCTGCTGCTGTTGCTACCTGAACTTGAGCTCGTTTCGGATTAATTCTCTCTGTGTGTTCACTTTTACTCAAAGAATTTGTCTGCGTCGGAAAAACTCTCACTGCGCTCAAAAAACCGACAGGCTGACATGTCAGGTGATGTGTCAAATGTCTACGAGTATCTCCGGCTACGTGCCGCATCGTCCAAGTGAAATTGAAAACTACAAAAAAATCAGTCAGACAAGCCATGTTCATGTCCATGTCCGGAGTCCACAGACATAAAGTTTAATGCAAAAACGCGGCACAGAAGGAGATTATCAACACTTTTACCACACAGCTGTGGATGTATTTATGTATCTATTAAAAGTTCTTTCACACAAAAATATATAAAAATATGTAGGAAAGTGGAACAGTCTATCAGTATCACTTTCACATTCTGTGATCTTAAGATAATTTTATCATCAATTCAAATGCAGACGAAATATAATACAGAGAATTAAACACAGAGAGACTTTCGATTTCAGATAATAGACTTGAACACAACCCATCTATAAACAAATAATTGATCAAATATCAGTGCAACGTATGCGAAACTTTAAACCCAACATCGCGTTCTCTAAAGTTACAAACGTACGAATTATATCTTTCATTTGATTGTAGCTTTTATTTAATGAAGTGGAATCACTCTCACGGCAGTGCCAAATTGATTTATTTATACTCATTATGTCATTCTCGCATTGATTGCAAAATTTATTTACATTTGCGCTTAAATATATTCAAATTTGTCAACGTTTTGCCAGACAGCATTTTGCTTCATTCAAGTTCAAAGTTCAGATGTTACGAGATGATAATCGTGTTTACTGAACCGATTTGCTATATTAAGCCGATTAGTGGAACAAGTTTGGATGTTAAGAAGTAGGAAAAGTGCCATGCAAGCGTACAATAATTGAGATACTTAGATTTGAGAGGAGGAAATTGCGCAATTTCAGATATACAAACTACGAGAAGTGCAGAGAATGACGCAAATTTATGATCTAAGCAAAATTATATTCATTGCATGTCAGCAATTGTTGGCCATTTTCAACTGCCGTTCATCATTTCCGTTGACAAATTCTCATTGTTCGGAGTTCGGGATACATCTCCCGAATGCAATTTTGAGCATCTATCGATGGCAGTCAACCAAGCATGAACGACCTCAAATCGTATACTTATAAGAGTACGAGAGTAACGATCAATAATAATAACTTGAACAAGGCTTGTTGCACTGGCTTTAAATATTGAAACTTTGAATTAATTTTGGTCTGAGGATTATACAAATAAATAAAATGATCTTAAATAACGATCAAAGTCGAGTATCAAGACTGTTGATTGTAGTGCTCACATTGGGTTTGTCTTATGTTTAATCTCTTGTCGGTGTAACGGAAAGTATAAGTGTAGGGGAAATTGAGTTTCCCAGCAACTGGCACTCCATGCATCGATCTTTTTGTATGTTTAAAAATGTCGCCAAATGGCAGAAGGAAGGGATCGTAATCCCTTGAGAAAATATATAAGGTATTGAACTAATATCGAACTAATCTTTAGCACTGAAAAATGTGTCAGATCCTCATGCCTACCGTTTTGGTATCCGGCAGGAGATTTTCTGTACGGTAGTCCTTTTAACATTTTTTGATGGTTTTGTTAACTATTGAATTGCATCTCCTGTGTTCTCGTGTTTTTATATTATTTTGTTGTACTTTCATTTGAAAAGATTGTCAAAATTCAAACTGCCAATACTTCTTCTAGTATTTCTATTGTACGCAAGTAGAAACATTTCATAACAAAAAGGTATTGAATAATACCACCCTTTTTGAGCAGTATTGCCATGAACCATTTATATGAATTATCTGCAGACGAATTGACGTGGGAACCAGTAGCAGAATCGTTTCCTGTCCCAGTCCAGAGACCTATATGGGCTATTGATCCAGAGATTATTCGAGAGCTTTTGCAAACGAAGGAAGTACGAGTTTCCCTTCCGGCACCCGTTCCGGAACTTGTTTACAAGGTTGCAATCAAGGAGCCAGAGTTAGAGCAGTTTTCTGTAGCTGTAATGTACTTCAGGTACCGCTATACGTACCTAGTCCCAATTGTTCTGGCACTACCACTGTTTTATTGGGCCTTCAAATATGGCGATCCCTTGGAATGTATCGGAGACACCCTGAAAGTCCTATGGCAGGATCGCTCGTATTATGATGCTTTTACTGTGTACTTAATTTAATTCGATTAATTCAGAGATTGCCACTGCAGTGCAATAGAACTCTAGCTCCAAAAGATCCAAAGTGGGAATAAAAAAGCTTGATGGAGTCTTCTCCTGGGGTAAACATCAGTTACAGACATCTTACCACACTGGATTACCGGTTACAAAAGAAACATAAACCAAATGAGATACAGATCGTTGATCTCTTTCGACCTCATTTGTTGTGCGTGGAATTGCAATTTGCGTGGAAAGACAGGCCATCGATACGGCTTACGGCGGAAGAAAGAGACAGAATCGGGGCTAAAAGGGCCAACATTTAAATGGGTCTCTCGATGCAATTAAAACGCAGACAAAAAAAGCACAGTGCTGAAAGGCAGTAAACACACACACAAACACACACACGGGAACAGCAACACAGTAACAGTAAGGCAGTCAGCGGTCACTCAAATCCGCAAATTAGCATTTAAGTGCCGCTCAACAGTTAAGTCCCAGCACATATTCTACTCGCATGACTAGCGGCAATTAGAAGTGTACTATAGTTTAAAATATATAAAAAATGATGGACTAGAAGAGTACTCTACTCTTTCGGCCAACTCAAGATCTTGTTAGTCGGTAGAAAGGTACCAGACCAAAAATAAATAGTAAACTAAAATATATATTTTAAAGAGTGTGAATAACAAGAGATATCTTGCTGCTGAGCTACTCTGCGAGAGAGACATTTTAAACAGTATTCACCATTCCCAGTGTATCTCGATTAGAGGATCTTTGATGACCGTAAACTGTTACTACGTCAACAGTTATGTAAGAAGTACATTATGTTCATCCTCTCTCGCTTTTTATAGTAAATGACCCATATTGAAGGTGGTTCTATATGAGAGAGAGCAGTGGGGCATGCAACAATGTTTGCCTGCACGTGAGTTATGAATAGTGTGTTCGAACCTGCAGCTGTAGATGAAACGTGCATTTAACAGATGCAGTACCAACAGTTTTGTTTTTTTAGGGAATGTAATGTTAATGTTTATATTTACCGGAAGAGTTCCACCAATCTCAAAGAAATTCTTGATAGTGTGTGCTGTGTGCAGCCTGCAAAAGATAGAAATAAACAAACGAAAAATGATTAAAACATTTGAGGAATATGGTGAAATATATCGAATTCGGGAAAAGTGAGCATGAGAATGTTTTCACATGCCTCATAGATGGTGGCTTTCACATGGAAATACCTTTGCTATGTGGTATTAGCGGACTGGTAATCTCCCACCATGGGGAGTGCAATTATGGGGCGATTTATTGAAAATGAAAATAAACAATCGTCTCGAAAAGAAATGAAATCAAATCAAAACACAGAAAATCGAAATCAAAGCTCTTGCACAATGAGAAAAAATATTTGGAATGGGGGGAAAAGCAAAGCACAGAAAGACTCAAGACTCAATCAAAAGCAATCAAGTGGCATGGCATCAACAGAGGCAACAACTTCAAGCTGCAGTTTTTTTTTCTGTATTTTTCTCTGGGATCACAGATGCGTCACTAAAGCCGAAACAGAAACAGCAACAGAGAGTGCAAGAGATACAAAGATACTTTATGTAGGTTGTTGCTCGGTTTCCTCTTTCTCCAGCTGTTTTTACTCTTTTATTTTTTAGTCATGAATCAAGCAATTGTTGGGTTCTGTTTTAAGAGATATATTCATGTTGGTGGATTATGGGGCGGGGTAATGTAATTGGCCTGGCTGCCTGGCCAAACGGGTTAACGTGAGCGTTAACGTTAACCCAAAAGAGTAGTGTTAATAAACGCGTATCTCTCTCTCGGTAACAGATACAAATTGCTTGGGGAGACACACAGACCTGACTAATTGTTTGTTCTGCAGCTGAGGCTGCTGCGTATCTGTCGCGTAGTCTTCTTTTTTTGGGAAAGTTCTGGGCCTGACCTTGTTTCCCTCTTTGCCTGTGTTTTTTTAAGGTTTATTTTTTTTGCCAAGCTATACAGAAAAGTGTGGCTAATAAAGCACCGAAATAGAGGAGAGAAAAATAGTAGGGAAACAAAACGGCGAGTAGAAAAGCCCCAACCAAAACATGATTCCGCACTTTGCCACTGTTTCAGCAGATGTGTAAACACTCTACTAGTCATTCCCGGTTAACTTTTAGCAGTGGAACTAATGCGACAGAACAGTCGAACAGTCAAACTGTCGGACTGGTCGTTCTGCCTCAGTTGTGGTCCATTTCCACAGCTAATTGATCTTTGCCATCCCGAAATGTGTCACACTTCCAGCTATATATCGGTGGAAGCGTCTAGAGGCCAGCCTACAACTACTGTAACAAAAACTGGGTCAAATATAATGATGCTCCCCAAAAGAATGTGGACATGTTTCACCCCAGGGTGGTCTCAAAATCATTTCGATTAGCCATGGCTGCTGCATGGGGTCTTCCGGACATTCCTTTTAAATATTAACTAATTTTGAATTAAGAATTTAGTTTCAATTAATCATTGGAATGGCCATAGGAAATCCATCAGTCTATTTGTTCATTTATTTACTTAAAACATAGCTTAAAGCGTGGAGAAAAAGGTTGTAATACTACAACTAAGCTAATCAATCAAATTTATTCAATTTTTGGTGATGGTTTTTTACGATATTTATTTTTACTTCCAAAATTAATTGAGTTTTAATGAAGGTTAGATCTTGGGAAATTTAATTAGATTAAATCTATGGAGATAAAAAATGTCTGTGGCGATTGTAAGAGCTCCCTCTTCCAGTGTGGCTTAGCAGCAAAGAGGAAGATTTGCTTTTGGGGGCTTCGCTCTTTGGAATTCCTTACGGTTTTGACTTTGAAGGCTTATTGTATCGGTTCTTTGGAGGGATCTTATCTGAGTCCCAGTTGCTTCTTTTTTGTACTCTCTTCCCATTTTTTACAAATGTTCATTAACACAGGCATCGATGGGAACATGTTCTAGTTGCACACTTTCCTCGCACGATTCTAATAAAGCATAAAATACTATCTGGGGTCCATAAACCAATTTCATAAACGATGAGTTTTGTCGTTTTTGGCGTAGGCTGTACCTGTATCGCTGGACCAACCCTCCACTCCATGTATCCGTATCTGAATATCTAGGAGTATGCATAACTAGCAAAGAACAGGCCTGGGCAGGTCTGGCACTGGCTCTGGCTCTAGGTCTGGGTCTGGGACTGGGGCTGCATCGTTGATAATTTATATGTGTCGTCCAGCCCCCACAATCAAGTAAAGTAACCCAGCGAGTGCCTTTGTTTTTTATCGACAGACGACGTCTAGTGCTCCAGAGCGTCTAGAGGTGGGACGAGAGTGAGCTTTATTTCCGTTTCGTTCTCCTTCTTACATATGTAATTGCACTCACGACACCCGAACAACGAGTTCGACAACGAGTTGGGGTTCGGTTTTGAATCAGAGTACTGTAATGGGGGAACCTTCTTCTACCTTTTAATTTGTGCGGCATTCCCCACTGTACGATGTGCCCGTCTCTGACTCCCTCTCCCTCTTTTCAGTGGCTGCCTCATTTTAATGTTGTGTAAAGTTCTAAGACCCCCGACAATTGCAACGGAAGTGCGTTCATTATTTTTAATGATTTTATTTAGTGGCCGTTCTACCTGGAGGAGGTTCCTCTGCGGTTGGTTCTATCTGTGGACTGTCTGTCTCGCATTTGAATGCCTTTGGACTTAAGGATTCATCTCCTTATCCTGAATCTTGAGCTAAGGAATGTCTGGCCTGCCTTGTTATGGCTCCAGCCCAAGAGCAAGAGGCAAGTAATTAGTGGCTGGAGTCAGGTGGGAGCGAAGGCAAGCATAAACAAGTCAAGTTCTTTGATTCCCAACTCCATAAAGATTAGGTATTTATGAGCCATACCCAGACCCAGACCCCGACTTCCGTCCACGAATGATGAGGGTGGATTTCTCTACAAATAATATCTCTACACAACAAAGAATCTCTCTACCTGCAGCTAGAGTTCTATTGAGTTACAAAAGTCTAGGCATATCCTAACCTTTCAGGTTACGAACCTTACACCGGGCGATTGCCCGGAGCTATCTCTATCTTCACATCTGTCGCCGTCTCTATTTTTGTCTGAGTGCGCAGTGCGCTCTAATTGCATCTCTCAACAATTAGCAAAACGGGCTAATTTTAATAATTGAATGGAAAACAACACAAGAGTCAAATAGGGGGTACACCCAGAGAGGGGCCTGGGGCTAGCCACAAATTGACATTCACATGGGCAACTGTCAGTCAACTTTGACCGCAACAATACGAGTATTACATATGTACATCCAACATGCAAATATAACAAAAATATGCATGCAGTGAAGCCACGAAGCTTGAATACCCTTCCTTACAAAACTGTGGGAATTCTTAAGGGCTTTGTCTGTGGGAATTATTTGCTGAAGTGGAACGGGATTCGTTTTAAATTAGTTTTGAAACACCTTAATAAAAGTCCCAACTTTGTTATCTTATTTTGGGGTTGGAATATTCCAAAATGCTAAGAGGCAACTCTCTTAGTCGTTGAGTTTAGTTTGATATCTTTCTTAACTGAAATAGGCACCAAAACAATAGGGAAAACCATTCAATGCATTTATAACTAATCATTTCCAAGATATCTTAATGAAAAACGATTAGCTGTTCCTGTAACTTGTGGTTTCTCCATCACAGTTCCGTAATTAAACGATTATCAATAGAATATAGCTAGTAGTGAAGAGATTTAATGAGAAAAAAACATGGAGACATTGCTGAATTTATTGATAAGCAACACTGCGAGATAGAGGACCTCAAAGGAAGTGCCCGATTTGTCGCTTATTGGAAATTTGTACCTCGAATCAAGGTTTCATTCAACTTTTACAACACAATTTAAAGTTAGACTTTTCCATCCTTAGACCTTTGGGAGCAAGTGCAGAAACGACTCTTACCGATCAAATATGACAAAATCTAGAATCAATCGTCTCTAAATAGAAACAAACAACTATTAATTGCTTCTAAACTAATGACAGCTACTAATTTTATGGGGCACATAATCATACACTAGTAAATAGAATTAACAATTTAGTGATCTTTATGACAACTCGAAATGGAACAAGTTTCTACAAGTATTTGAAAACATATTCCTCATTTCGTTAAGATATTTTGTTTATATTGAAATGACATCATTGGCATTACAATAATGAAGTTTCAAATGCAATCACTCACAGACTACACACTCTGATTGAATACCCTTTTTTGGTAGAGCATCAGAAGTCAATTTTTAATGCCGGGGGGCACCGAACCGTATGCCCCTGACTGACAAGTGCTCAGTGCGATGGCTGCGGGGAGACTCAGGATGGGAGCGGTTACATCTGAGACGATTATAAATACAAATACACAACTGCAGCCACAAAAGGGTGAGCACAAAACGTTGCATGACACGCCACCACCAAACACAGCAGCAGCAGCAGCAGCACTACCACCAACAACAAAAAACAAACAACAATCGACTGTTGCATGTGATTTTCCAGACACCCATTACTTGTGGAGTGCAAAGGGTATGAATGGATGCGTTACCGGGCAATTATTATGAATGCATCCAATGAGTAGCCCCATTGTCGAGACACTTCACTGCGGCATTGTCTCTTATTTGTATATATATTTTGATGGGAGGCTGGGGCCCAGCGGCTACCGAGAGGGGACGTTTTGTGGATTGTCATGCATCGATTTACATATTACTGAAATCGGTATAAAAGGCACAAAACAAAAGCTGAAGCTGAAGCTGAAGCCCCGATGCTGCTGCTGATGCTTAAGCTGGGATAGACAGACAGATAGACAAACGTCATTCATTCAACATCATCATCATGAACATCATTTGAATCAATTAAACCAGTTTTAGTGGTACCGAGGAACAGGCCTGTGTGAGTGTAAGAGTCAACCCATACTCATTAGGTATTCATCTGCCTCTGCCTCTGCCTCTGCCTCTTGCTGAATCTGAATCTGTATCCGACTCTGCCCCTCTGATGCTGCACTTGATTGATCATTCCACTGAGGCAAAGCCGCGCCTAAAAAACCAAATTCCATGAATCTGATTATAAGAAATCAAATTCTCATAGACGCGACAGACTCCTACCACACTCTGTCTACCACCAACATCAAAAGGTGAGAAGAAAGACCGCTCTCTTGGAAACCAGTCTCAAAGTATCCCTCCCTCAATGTGCATTCCAAAAACAACAAACTTCATTCCATTTTCATTCGATCAAAGAATGCACGGTTTTTGTTTTCCAAAATCCCTCTTCTAAACCTCTTTTTGTGTTAATTTGGAAACTGGTTTTCCGAACTGAGTTTAAGAACTCCTCCCTCCTCTACTGTCTAGACACTAGAGTTAACTGGTAGTTATAATGTTTTAACGCTTAGTTTAGGAAACAAATAAACCAAACAAAACACCCAAAATAAATCCGACATTAAATTCAAGTTGGTATCGGAATTTTTATGAGTTGTTTCCCCATTGTCTATTCTATTCCACGAGTTCTAAAAGACAGACACCTCTTCTGTTGTTTGGTATTTCGTCGATGCCATTCCGAAGAGAATAATAAATTTTCCAACACCCCAACAGATGATTCATTAAAGAACTAAACTAATAGCCAGCTCATATATCATCATACATCAGAGGAGAGATCGTATATCAAAGAAAAAGAAAGAAAGAAAAGCCAAAGCCAAAGCCCATCCCAGGTCTGTGATTTATGCGGAATTTTTTATTCCATTCTGCTGCATATTTAATGAGTAACAACTGAACAGATCCCGCCGCATGGCAGAGAGAGAGAGAGGCATATTAATTTCCCCCATTGCTAATATTTAGTAATACTCGTAGTTTATCTTTTGTTTCTGTTCTATTCGGTTTGCGCAACAATTACGATGAAATTACCAGAACAGAACATGCCAGAAAATGTGCCGAGGCAGTAGATACTGTGAATACACATATGTATGTATACAATATATACAGATAGATAGATAGATAAATTGTATGTGGGTTCTGCTCAAAGGTGTAGTCGGGTATTTAATTTCTTTATAATAGAAACCAGACGCTACAACTGTCTATCAATATTAAATATGGTATGAAGTTTGCTAAGACAACAAAATGTTTAGGCACCTTCTTTACTGCTCAGCCACACTGAGAAAGAGAGAGATCATTTGACTTTAGAGCCCTTACATTCCCAAAGATCAAAGATCATATTTTAACGTCATCCAATTGATGGCTTGATCCCTCTACGCCTACGGGTCCTACGCCACTGATCTCGACAAAAGCACATGCAAAGTGCAAGTGGGTGGCGCCCCTTCTCAGAGATAGAGAGAACTTTAAAGACATCGAATATACAAAGAATACAAAGAATATACAAAAACACAAAGGCATACAATATGCAGTAATAAGCAATAAATGAAAATAAAGGTCAAGTTTAAGTGACTACACAATGACCAGACCAGAGGAGGGAACCCGAAACCAGAGGGAGAACTGAAACTGGAAGCAGAATACCATACGAAATACTATAGCGAAAACAGAAACGACAGTATATACAGATAAAGAGAGAAATATATACATACATATGTATACGAAATAAAAACTGTTTGAGTGGGTGGCAGTCAATGGGGGAATCTGCGGAGGCGTTCGTATAAATGTATGAATGAACGAACAAATGGATGAATGAATGAATTTCTTATGAAATGGTTTTACTATGCAAATAGCAAAGGAAATAAGAGATACAATAAAAACGATATTGATGGAATGGTCTCTAAAGATTGAAGATTTTAGATTTTTTGATTAAAAATTTGATGTATTCTTTTGAGACGCCAGCAACTGGAGCCTTTGTCAGTAACTGTCAATCAATCTATCAATCCGGATGAACACCCACTGCTTTACATTTGTGGCAAATTTATGGCAAATATGGCAGGTGTCAATTTGTTAAAGGAATGGAGCCCTGCCATGCAGATCAGCACCAGTGGTGCCGTGGAGGTAGGTTTAGGCTAAACCGCAACCATACAGAGCAGGCTATGGAGCACTCCCAATACATTTTATTTTTTCCTACTATTATAATAACCAGAACTTCAAAGGGGCTTGTGGAAACTTTTGGGAATAATTCAGCTTTAGTGAAGAGACTGAAATGTCTCCTATAATATCAATGTTTTGTTTGTTGTAACATTTTAAAGATTGTAAAAATCCATATGAGATCTGAACTATTAGAATATTCTTTTGGTAAGCGTAAAAACAATCTAGACTCAAAACAAATTGTTAAATAAAGCCTCGGATCAACCATTGACTCAAAGGGGTGCAGATACCCTTCGTCTCCGCCTCCGTCACTAGTGTAATGCCATTCATTAATTTGTGCCGCTGGCTGACTCCGTCTTCGATGGACGGGCGGGGGCTAAGATTCAGCGAACCTCGACCACCAAAGACCAAGTGGCAATTAAAACTGTATGCGACAGGGCAGGGGCTGTACGGTGCGGTGCATGTGGGTGTTAATTAAAATTGAAATCAATTGTTTCCGCGCTTAACGCTCCAACGATTGGGGACTGCCGCCCCTTTGACTCGGCGGGGTGGAGCGGTGCTGTGCGTCTACCCTCAAGACTTCTTCTTTAAAGATCCAAAAATAGCCAGAGAGAGAGCGAGACTTCATTTAAGACGTGATTCGAGTTTCACACGAGCCCTCAAATTGTTGTCGCTAAAAATAAAATGATAAATATCGCTTAAGCTCTAATTGCTTTGGGCATCGGACAATCGGACGTAACAGAAATCCAATTAAATGCTAGGACACGACACGCTTCTGCCTGTGTCGGGGGTACTACAATTTGTATCAGCTATCATATGTCGAGAGCGTGATCTGATAGAACCGATAGGACGGTGGCAGCAGCGTAGCTAGGGGGCTGGTTAAGGGGGGGTCAGAGAGTGGGGCGTAGAGACGAGTAGCTAGACAGATTGATAGTTGTGTAGATAGTCAGACAGTTAGTCTTGTACATACACACATAAATTTAGATAACAGTGAAAATATTGGACCAAAAACCATCAAGCTTTCAGCTAAAATATTCAATGCAGAGTGAGAAAGAGAAAAAAAGGGAGATGGGTGCGGCGATTTCTTTGAGTGCATTCCGTAACCAAAAAAACGCATAAAACAGTTTCAAAACATTTTGAAAACAAAGAGAATTATTTTAATTATATTTCACCTATGTAATTTACTTTTTCATCCCTAACAGATGTCCCAGTTGACAGATATTCCCATTTTTCTAGTACTAGACAATACTAATAGCCCCTGTGACAGTCTCCACCTTTGTACTAATTATTCATTGCGCGGGGCAAGTACACTTTATCTGGCAATAACTTTAGATGGCGGCAATTGCCATTCCCCAACGTCTTTAAATACATTTCGAGCTAATTGTTTAAGCAATTTCAAAGTTAATGCTCGTCAGGTTTTACCCCTAGAATCGTTTCAACCATTGCGCAATTCTTAAAAGGAATCGAGTCTCTGTCTTTATTTACGAGTTGTCTGAGTGTTGTAAGAAATTCTAATATATGCGATGTCTCTTGTATTTATAATGATTATTTCATTTTAATATATTTTTTGTATATATTTTTTGCTCATTCGCCATAATTTAGTATGCAGCAGCATCGTTTCGAACAGAGCTTTTATTTGGGGGTTTCGTGGAAAGGTTCCAGACGGGTTTCTGAGTTTTTTTTTTAACAGGAATACGAGAAATGGCAGAAACTTTAGGGGGAATTTGCTTGGATTTATGAACTGATTTATTCGTATTTGTGCAGACATTTTAGCACATTTGTGGATACAATAGTTAGGCAGAAAAATATAGAGATCAATTGTGAAATAGATAGAGCAATTATTTGTTCAATTGGTTAGCAATTTTAGCGTAACGAAAAATCAGAAGCAATACACATAAAATACATAGATACCGATGAATACAAAGAGAGGCTGATAAATATTTTCCACCCCATAATACAATTTGTTTGTAGGCACCCCGTTGTCCAAATTTTTAATTACATTTAATTACATTTATTTCCACTCAATTTATCTATTATTATTATTATTATTCAAGCGGCAAAATAAAATAAATTGGCATACAAAATAAATAAACACAAAACAAATTCAAAATGGCTACTAGAAAAATGGACAGAAAAATATAAAGAAAAAATTAAAAATTCAATGCACATAACACAACAAATTGAGGCCTTTGGCCAACAGACAATTGAAAAACCTTCATGAAAAATTAGCCACGAATTGGTGTGGTTGTGTGCTGCACGATCGCTGTTGTAGCTGTTGCTGCGGCTGCCTTTTGGGCCGCATTTCATTCATATGGGCCAGGCCTGTCCAGGCCAGCATTAGCCCTGCAGAGTCTTCCAAGTATATTTTTGTCTTCCATTTTGCGCACACAAATCAATTGACAGAGTCACGTAATCAGCGCAATCATGGCTAAAAGCAGTTTGTGGCTTCTTCGTTTTTTTCCGATGCCGAATCCACACTTAAATCAATCAAAATGTCGCACCCAAGCGACAGCCTCAAAAACTGGTTGGTTGTTGGGCTGCAAAAACCACCAACCACTTTATGTTTGACGAGATGCAAAAATGTTTGCTCAAATCGAACAAAACCAAAATATCAACCAATTAAGGATGGAAATGGTTGACCGAAGCATTTGATGCACTTGCAGATTGTTCGCCGATTGCCGCAGCAGAGGCAGCAAGCAGTTGGCAGTAAGAACGTGACTGCTAATATGATTTTTATACATTAATATACATATGCCATATATTCATATATTCGAAGGCAACAGCTAAGAAGCGTAAACTGCGTTGGTTTTTGTTCGTAATGCAATATCTTGGAAATGCATGAGTAGACAAGAGTTTGAGATTGTAATCAAACATATATTACTCTTGATTGTAGATGGCTTATTTCAGATAAATAATGTGCCAAACATTAAAATCACTATACCCTAAAGAAGTGTATAATAAACATACACTTTAGTCGCAACCTTGAGCCAATTGATAAACATTTATGTCCAGCCAAGAGCTGGGTTCAGTTTTTAACTTTCTCACCAAACCGAGGGTTTCCTAACTAAAGGTTAGTAAGCAATGAACGTAAAATGATAATATTAAGGGGCAGATATGACCACATTTGTGTGGAATGGATTGGAATGGGCTGGGCCTAGAATTTCTCTTATTGAAGTAAACAAATATTTATTTAAACAAGTTCGATTTCAGTTAGAATGAGGAAACTGAACTGGAAAGTTATTTATGGTCCATTCAAGGTGACAACTTCCTCTCAAAGAGCAGCAACAAAAATATACATACATATATGTACATATACATATGTACATCATATTTTGAAAGGAATGTTAATGGAATGTCTCGTATCCCTCATCGCCACAAAAATACGCAAACAAATTGCGCCCATAAATTACAATTTAAATCATGTGCAAAAAATAAAACCCCTATAGACAATAATTTCCAAGGCTTTGCTTTGCCTTGCTAACCCACAAAAAATCTGGCAGTAAAAAATTAAACAGAACACCCGCAAAAAAAAGAACCACAAAAAAACAACATCCCACTAAACAAATAATACAATAAAAATTAAAAAAAAAACCTCTCACAAACAACGGAAATACGCGAACACGGGCAAAAAAATGTGTGTGTGTGTGTTTGCTTTTTTTGTTTATTTAACAAAAGTTTTGAAAAGAAAAAAACACCAAACAAAAACGCGTCAAAAAAATACAAAGCTTAAACGGTGCTGAGATTTACGATAGATGGGGTGGAAATATTTCAAGAATTTCACGGAAGTCTTCATGGAATAACCATATCAGTATTATGAATTCTCACTTCCATAAATTCCACGTGAAGTTCTAGAGGTTTTTAATTTTTTCCTATAAAATAAGCATATTCTTGAAAGAGAGATATTCCGTGATTCAATAAATGTATTGAATGTTTGCTAAGATTCTTTTTTCAGTCTATATATTTAGGTGTGTATCTATCTATGTATCTATGCTATGAATCACTTATGCTACTGAAACTGGAAGAGCTCCTGCGCACATTTTAAACTGAACCGCAGATTCAGGTTCCCCATTCTTGGCATTTTATCGCAACAAATTTTTCAACAAATATTTCTTCAAATACCACAACACCTATGAGTATCTTTCGTATCTCCAAGAGGACAAAATCCATCAGCATTCAAAGATACATTTTCTTTATGTTTCCCCTCTTGCAGCAATCATGTTTTTCTCATTTTTTCCTTTTTCAATTAGAGCCACCATCAAACGGCAATTGCCACATTAAAGCTCGATTAAAATTATAGGCAGAAAAAGAGAAAAACGTTCCCTTTATAAAGCGAGAGAGACACAATGTCTTTAACCTTTCCAGCGGCAGCGGCAGCAACAGCAGCAGCGGAAATTGATGTAAAACTAGTCTCAGATTGTTGCTGTTGCTGCTGCTGCTGTTACCCCTGCTGCCAATGTTGCTGTTGCATCGAGTGGCAATAACATTTTTGTATCACATTGCAAGGCGTTTTCAGGTTCAAGCCACTTTTGTGGTCAACAACATTTCACTACAGCAGCAGCAGCAGAAATAGCAGCAACAGCAGAAGCAACACTTCCGATGGCTTGTGGCTATGAATGAAATGAGTCCGAGACTCCAGGTCTGGAGTGGAGTCTCTGACTCAGTGTCAGTGGCTGCTGCTGCTGCTGCCTATTGCCTGCTGCCTGTTGCACATCTAAACTTGACTTTGCCTCAAATGAGTTCATAACGTTCAAGAAAAAAACAAGAAAAGATAGTGGAGAAAACTTTCATAATTACAAACAAGGCAAACTCCTCCTGTCCTGCTGGCTGTGTTGGCTGGGTTGCCTCTGTGGCTGTGTGGCTGTGTGGCAGTGTAAATGTGCAAAGAGGCTTGAGAGACTTGACTTGCAGTCCGCTTCAGTAGCTGATTATTTAATCGAAATGATTATGTTTTGGCTTTGGCTTTGCCCATTAAATGTAATCATGCAACAAACTGCAGCTACAAGCGAGTACCCCCTGTCTTTCAGTTGCTGCTGCTCTTTGATTGTTCATAATTAGCCATGGCAGAGCAGAGGCAGGAAGTATCACAGTCCACCTATCCAGCCATAGACAAAGCCAAAAGCCACCAATTTGCGATGTAAAGTGAAATAAAGCAATCAAAAAGCCCCAAAAAGCAGCAAGCAGCAAAGAGAGTTAAGAGAAAATCAAACAATGACAAATTGCTGGGAAATGCTGCATTTCTTTTTCCATCATTTCCCAACCATAATAATAATAGAGTAGGATGCAGGGCACACAATTGTGCGTAATAGAGCAGGCAGTACCCCCAGTACCCAGTACCCAGTACTTTTTCCGCCTCTTCCGCAGTGAAGAAAGAGTGAAAACTTTCAACTCAAAATAGTAGATTGATAGTATCTGTGTGGCAGTGGCACTGGCAGACACATGACTCACAGTTGCTTTGAAGAGCAAGTGAAAGAAATGAAATTAAAGCAATATTTTAGATGAAATCCTAGCCCTTATCTGCAAAACTTATCAGTGGCGGAGAGGCTTTAGCAAATGCGTAAAAGGGGATTCTTATCCAGCAAATGTACTATTCCTTCCCGTCTTATCAACATTGTGCATACACATATCAAATACTCAAATTATACAACTATCTTTCTGGCAAAGTGTTTTCCAGAGGAATTTATCATTTACTAGCGTAATTTCAGAAATACTTGTGGCTTATAAGACTTTGAACCACTAAGAGAAAGTCATGGAATGATCATCTGTGGAGAGGATTTCCCATAACAGAAGGAATACCAATGTGCGAGTTTGCATGTAAAAAGCTTCCATAAGTGAACGGCTACATGAGTGCCACAAGTAATTCGGGACTCAACTGGAAGATGTAGATCATATACAATCTCTAGCTTAAGCATTAGCACAACATATTTGCCAAACAAAGCTATTGGTACATATAAATTTGGAAAATCCCTCGGCAGTCAACCGTGAACGTGGGAATTAACATCTCAGTGGAACTCGTTTGCGTATGGAAGCCCCTATCCAGTTAGAGGTATTATTCTGCTTCTAACACTTTTCAAATTATAGTATTTTTCTTGGTTCAAAAGCCCCCATATGTACATATATTCAAAGAATATGTACTTTCCCGCATTCGTAGTCTTTCAGAATGTCGTGTTCGACTGACTTTCTTAAGTTCAAAAATTACTCATATCCTCATTTCCTGAAACTCTGTTGCTATGCACACTTTACTTTAGATATTTATCTTTTTATTCCTTTTTAGATCTTCAGAGCAAAGCAATTTCCTTGGGTTCTTTTTGCGATAAGACAATTCCTCATTTTAGAGTGCTTAGTTTTCAAATATTTGACTTCTGTTGCGACCTTGAGACTTTCTCCTCTGGCTATCGCATTTATGGGGCTTATCTTTCACATAATCCCACGCAACAGGCACATCCGCTGTGATAATAAATACGCCGCCAGATCATCAAGTTCTATCCATAATAACAGCTAACCTTTGGCCAATATTTGGAGAGCAATTCTATAGTCAAGCCTCCTGCTAAAGCGTGCCATTATTTGGGTTTTATATATGGAGATGTAAGACGTATCGAAGCGTACGCTTTACAATGCAAATATTTTCCAGAGAACCAACTCGACATTTATCGGCATAATTTTAGAACAGCTGCCAGCTGCGGGGCTGCTGCGAATGATAGAAACTCGAATTAGTGAAAAAAGTTCCTACAACTAGCCCTGCGGCTTGCATTCTGCTACGAAATGCAGTTATAAATGATATGACACGCTTCTGGGGAATTATGATTAAAAATGTGGGTCTTGAAGTTGAATTTCAGTTTCGGTTAATCAACAAATCAATTAATTAAGCGACGCACGCAGAGGCATTTTACCAAATCATACGCTTAATAAGGTCAAATTGGCAATTTAACAGCAAAAACAAAAGCAAGGCGAAAAATGCCTCCAAAACGAAACAAAACAAAAAACCAAAAAAGCCAACAATTTCAAACGAGTTAAATGGTAATCTTACAGGTTGGCATATGTTTGTCTGTATGTGTTTATCTTTTATACGGCTTTATGCTAATTTCGGGAGGAGACAAGAAAGAGTTGCCTCAGCGAAAAATATTCCGAAACGAGTTAAATAACAAATTGATAAATATTAATAAGGCCAGAAGAGTGTGTGTTGTATCTGTTTGTGTTTGTGTGTGATTGGTGCGTGCATTGCATTTACGTATCTGGCAGATACACTGCCACAAAATGTCATCCAGTGCCAGCTTTAGGCCTTCTTCTTGTGGCATTTATGCAAAGCACGGAACGTATCTGCAAGATACAAAATGCACTGCAACTGCTACACACGTGTGCGCAAACACAATCACACTCGTAGTATCTGCTAGATTGTCGCAAACTAATATTTATTAAGTCTCCACAAGAGTGATGCCTTGACATTAGCCCCAGATCTCATCATGAATCAGCTGGCATCAGCTCTGCTCCGCTCCTCTGATGGGGAATCTCTGCCGCACTTGCCGCCGCCTCCAATACGTATCTGTATCTGATGACTCAATTGGGGTCACCAGATAGTGTTGAGATATTTTTGTTTTGTTTGCGTTTTACAAGCAGAGAGCGATCAGAGCTGTTAACTGTCGGCTGTAATGTACAATGGAGGCGACGACACGATAGGCAGATGGAAAGTTGATCTCGTCTTGGGATACCCTCTACAGACAAACCAACAATCGTTTGTGTGTAATATCTGTTATCCCATCAGGTGTTTACTTCTCTATGATTCACCTGTAAATTTTAATCAGTTCTCATTGCAAGTCTGCCAGCAAAACAGATGAGTAATTGTTACTTTTCCTTCTGATAATAGATGGCTTAAAATAATTACAAATTCCTGAATGCGTTCACCCTTTTTTTTGCTGGAGGGGTTTGGTTTCCACTCCAGTAACTCTTAGCCATTCCAAGCAGCACTCTCTCTCTGGGTCTACCAACTGCAACGATCGATCCGAACCGAACCAAACCGAGCCGATCCGCCCAGAAGGCGCTCATAGCCAGGCATTCATTCACAATTACCAGGTAACCTCAATGTCGCCCCGGTGTGCCGTGTCTCTGTCTCCTCCGGTTCATGTCACTCTCCTGCTCCGAGCAGCAACAACCTTGTACCGCTTGAAGTCCATTGAAGGCATTGGGCTATATATTCATTTGGATTGTACATAAACACACGAGTAAATATGTACCGCTTAGTGGATAAGTATATGCCGATCAGCGATCGAATGCCGTTTTCGTGTTCGTAAGGCGACACATAAACCATAATTAAAATTGAAAAACTGTTGGCCCCAAAATCCCCGTCGAAGTCGCCAAAAAAAAAACCAGAAAAACAAAAATATTGCGCACCTGTTTGGAGTTGAAGAGAGAAGGCAGTAGCCACTGGAATGGTATGAAGTGGAGTGGAGTGGAATGGAGTGTTGGCCAGTTTTTCATGAAACAATTACGAGTACGAATGTGAGTACGAAAAAGCCAAGCTGAAATGAACGCCAAGTTGGCCAAGCAAATGGGAGACAGACTCGGGCTATTCGGCGGCATATTGCAACGTTTTGTGGCTGCCTCGAACTGTTGCTGCACAGTGGAAGTGTTTTTTTAGAGTGGATAGATTGGATTTAAATGGAAATCATTGTACAATCTGAGCATATGGGTTCAGGATATTCCAAAGCCCAAGTGGAGCTTGAATATGAGTTGGATTTAATCCCCTTTAATGTGAGTTAAAAGATGCTTTTACATTTCAGCAATAATTGAGATTTCGATCCCATTGTACTTGATAACTGGCCTACGAATGGTTGGCCTCTCCTTGTCACCCCACTACTCCTACTACCTCCGTCTCCTGCTCGCCTTCCTACGGCACTCTCTGAAGCTCTGTTTCCTCCCCATCGTAATCCCCAATCTTCAATCCCCGCACCCCTTGCTTTTCCTTCACTTTGCTCTGTTGATCGTTTCGATTGCGGCTCGATCGGTCGACTTTTTGTTGTAGCTTTGGCGTAAAATTGCAGAGCGATCTTGTTGTTGTTTGCACGAGTACGAGGAGTATGTGCACCATTAAGGCAACAACAGCTACAGCACATGCATAGATACTCGTACAAACAGGCAAACCAGACCAACAAACATACGTGCCATACATTCACATACATATATGTACATATACATGTATGTATGTATGTATATCCATCGAGAAACCTGTAGAATTTACAATTACAACAACATCACAGCAACTGGTAAAACAGCGCGTATCTGCGTCAATGCTTTTTACGAGTGTTATACCCTTTCCACACGGGGTGTATTACCAATCTATTGAGAATTTACAAAATTCAACTGGTGGCAGTCCAAGTTCTCCCAAATCCAACTCTAGATTTAATTCTTACTAAATGGATGCAATTATTATTACTCAAGCGAAGGCTTCCCTGCAACTTTTTATAATATATTATAATATTATAATATATATTATATATTTATACAATATCATTTTAGATCTAAGCCCAACAAAGAACCTATCTTTCGGTCAAGAGTATTCATAGTTTCGCTTCAAAGAAAACCAAACCCATTCAGATCTTGTTTTTGTTTTTCTGTTAGCTTGGCTTACTTGGGGCGCATTTGCAATTGAAGCGTGGCTCAAAGTGAGCGAACACACACACACACACACACAGCTACATATTTACAGTCGCCAGCAAACATAAGCACACCCCCTGCAGCTCCCTCCCATCCATCTAACCCACTTGATCTGGCCATCTCGTTTACACCACCGTCTGCCTCTCTCTCTCTTTCTCTCTCTGCCTCTCTGTCTCAAAAGGCGGTTTGGGTTTTGAACGTGTTTTTTATATAACGTTGTTTTTTTTCTTCATGTGCATAGTTTGCTTGTTGTTGTGTTTTTATAAACTTGTTGTTGTTGCTGGATTTGTGCATATTTTTGGTGGGAATATTTGGCATTTTGTTTTTCATGAAATTGGAATTTTGTCTTGTGTTCCATGAGGAGCGAGGTGAGGGAGATGCAATAACTAGATGCGAGATAGAGCTCTGGTCTCTGAATCTGAATAAATGCACTCGAGGGAGGGAGTGTGAGTCACTCATTCGTTGGATCGAGCACGAATAGTATTGGAAAATGTGCAGGCACAGGAGGGAAGCCATTTCAAACAGTCGCTACACAAATTTAATAGATAAATCATTTAATTTATTGAGTGGAAAATACAATAATTTTCATATCTGTATTATCTCATTTAATTTAGTCTCTTTCTCGTCATCAGTCTCCACTCCACAGTAAACACAATCCACTCTGATCCGGGCCACACTCAACTCTGATGACTCCATTGGGTCTTGTGCAATTTCGCTGATTATCTCATAATCATCCTCTCGTGTGCCTCAATTTGTTGTTTAATGATGCTCGTGGAAAATTAACCATTGATTATATAAAATAGTAACACAAGATAAAACAAAAGCAAAAGCAAACAAGCCACCAGCAACCTGAGCAACAAATTTTGATTTTATTAACTGGAGGCTGCATTTCAATTTTGGCATTTACAACATTTTTTGTATTTTTGCCTTTGCCTTTGTTGATTTATGCCGCTTTTTGGAGTGCCTTGCTGGCCGCCGCAGTGCCGCCGCATTCAGTGAAAGTTGAGTTTGAGGTTCAAAACAATGTTTTGCTTTAAGGTTGTGTCAATGAACTGGGCCGCCACCAAATGTGGCTGGTCTACTGCTAGTTGTTTAGGGATTAAGCTAATCTTTCGCTCCAACCACTACCTAATATGGCCGGTCTACTACTGGTAGTTTAGACATTAAGGTAATCTTTAGCTCTTCGGCCTTATCATAGCATGAGCCAAAGTCAAGATGTTCTATTTTTAAATGGTGAGCCACAATGGCCGGCACTATGAAAATGGGGCAACAAATTTGGCCTCCGGTCTAGACACCTTACAAAATTAGTTAATCTGTTGGTAAAAAAGCCTTATCATTATTTTTGGACCTGCGGTGACCAAACTCTAGGCAAATGACCCCCTCCAAAAGCGTTCTGAATACTTGTGGAATTGCTTAAATTTATTGGCGACTACGAAAGGCCTTATCATTATGGACTGCCTCACGTGCCCCAAATAAATTTAAGCCACAGCAGGCTGCAATTGAAATTTGGGGGATAATGTGTGTGAAATTATAACCCACCTGAGGTTCCTCGGGCGATAAGAAAGGGCCACGCGAAAGAGTTTCGACGGTTATTCCTCCGGTCACTTTCGATTCGATCGTGGCGATAAGGCTGCTTGCTGTATCCAATGTGTCACACGCGAAAACAAAGAATAACACAATCCTATTTGGAATTCCTTGGGGGGCCAAAATCGATGGATTTCCTCTTTCTTCTGGTTTTATTGTTATCGTACTGCCGCCGCCTTGCTCTTTTAAGGGGGGCGACGTTTTCTTGGACTGCTTCTTGATGGCTGTATTCGTATTAACCGGTTTTCGGGGGCTTATGTTTATGCTGTTGCTGTTGCCATCGCTTTTGTTGTTTCTTTTACGCAGACGCGAGGCGAGTCGAGTCAAGTCGCGTCGAGTTTTTAGGGGAAACTTTGGAAAATGTTGCAATGTTGCATCGAATCCAGCAAAATGGTTAAAGGTTTTAGTTGAAACGAAATTATTGAGCGCACAATTTAACAAAACAAAAAACCATTCCCGAACAAAACACACACCACACGCAGGCGCAGTAGCGGAGACTCGCAGAGGCACACAGGAATGCAGGCAAACAGGTGTTGGCTTTTCGGATGCGCCTGCCTTTTTGTGGCGTTTGCATTCGCTGCTTTATTTATACTCTTCTGCTTAGTTTTCTTTGGCTCGTAACAGCACTTTGCACGCGGCGTTTATTGCAATTATATTTGAGCGTGTTCTTTGTAATTAAACACCTGTTGCGCGTCGAGTAAATGGGGAAAATCGAGACAGCGCGCCGCGACACACAACCTCTTCGTTTGAAAAATTTTTTGTTTTTATTTTTGTTGAACTCAACGTTCAACGTGTTTCGTGGTTTGGGATTTTCTTGTCAGGGAAATCCTCTCCTGTTACTAAACGGTCAGGGAAATTCTCTCCTGTTACTAAACGGTCAGGGAAATTTATTATTGTTATATTTCCTTAGCGATGGGTAGATTAGTCTTGTGTTGTTATATTAAATGTTATATGCGATGCGTTATCGATTATATCGCAGGTATCACAAATGTTTCTTGCGACTGCGTGTGCAAGCTTTTAGCGTATTTAGGAACCATGGCTTAGAGCCCCGCTCCTGCTGTCCGTTAGGATGACTTTACGAGAAAAACCGCGCGAGATAGCATGGGCCAAGGCATTTTCAATTGCAAGCAACTCGGCGGACAGAGATGACAGAGTTTTGTGCGTGTAAAAGCTATCCATGAAACCTGAGCTGTCGTGTAGGAAAGCTGCGCTAGAGTGTCTGTTTGCTACTGATCCATCAGTGTAGTAGGTCTCAAAGCCTCCCCTAGTCAGGAGTGCCCTTTTTTTCCTATGGTCTTGTCTGGTCTTCGTTTGAAAAATTCGATGTTTACAACTGCTGAATATATCGATAGTATCGATTCATATTTTTGTTTGGTTAATATCGGTGTTTTTGTGCGATAGGCGGAACTATCGGTAAGCACTTGGCAGAGTGACCGTGCACTTCACAATGGAAAGGCGCTGTTAAGGCGGGCTATCGATAACTCAGTTGTCATTGATAATTGTGACGACATTGCTATTTTTGTTTCTTGTTTTCTTTTTCACAACTACTGGAAATATGTCGGACCTCTCGTATCTGGAGACAATCTCCAACAAGGAGCTGCTGGCCAAGTGCGTGGAACATGGTCTGCCCAGTGTTCCGGTGACCGACAGCACTCGCGCTGTCATCATTCGTCGTTTGCGCGCCACCATTTTGGGCTCGCCCTTGAACAAGCGCAAATCTGCTGTCTCGGCAACAAAGCAGCAGGCAGCGGCTCCTAGGCGTGAAAACATACACGGCAGCAAGGTGACGCCCGCAGCGGAGAATGTGAGACGCACAGCAGGTAAAAGTCCAAGCCGCCTTGCCAGCAGCAGCATCAGCACCAACAACAACAACAACAGCAACAGCAAGCAGAATGAGCGCAGTCGTCGCACGGTTGCCTATGGCTTGGACAATACATCCGACTCGGGGCGCTCTGTACAGACAACAACCACCGTCTCGGATGTGGGCTCCCAGTCGGAGGACGATGACTATTATGTTGTGGATTCGCCAGTCGCCGCACGGTACTCGAATCTCCAGCCAGCGTCTCCCAAACGCGACGATCTACGCCGGTCCTTGTCGTTGACCAAGTCCGGAGTGCTGACCACATCGTACACGCGTGAGGTGGAGCAGCCGCACTACGATCGGCAGGAGGAGGACATACCCAAAAGCCACAACTATGAGCGCGCGCCCTTGAACACGCTGCCCAGCTACGTGCCGCGCATCGATCCACCCTATAGACGCCCCATGAACCTGGATCTGGCGGCTCTATCCAGGACACAGAACGTACAGACGCAGCTGAACTCGACCAGCTATCAGGAGGATGTTGGCTACAGCCAGTCGCAGCCCATTCGTTCCCCACGGAACACATTCAGCGGCTCGGCCAAGCCCTTTGGCGTAGCTGCAAGTCAGCCCCGCCAGCGGCAGAGCGAGCCAACTGTTGGCTTCAGACAGCCACTCCAACCGAGGACACCCATGAACACGCTCTATCCGACACTGAACCAGTTCTACGATCAACCGGACAACAACGCCCAACCCATGGAAACCGACAGCGAATCGGAGGCAGAAGAGGAGCCACAGCTGCGCAGCAGCCACCTGTCGCATTTGCGCTCATCGCCACTGGCACGTCCGCCACTGCCATCCAGGCAGAAGCAAGCTCAAGTCTCGCCCATGGCACAGTTCCGCGAGCTATTCCGCTCGCTGGATCGTCAGTATCATCTCAGGTTTTACTTCCTTCTGTGTGTGACGGTGATGGTGGCCACCATGATATACGTAGCCCTGTCGCCCGCTGTTTGAGGTGGATCCTCTGCATTTCGGACTCTTAATATTATTAATACACAGAAAAAAAACAAAAAAAAAGACTTGCATTAAAATGTTGAAACGGGAACTGGCTGATCGGATCGATCGAGAGAAGAATTAAAAATTTGTGCGCATTTCGGTTTCCGACACAGGATACGTGACAGGATAGAGTTCAATCGCCAAGTCTTTTATTTCTTGCTTTGCTTATGATTTTCGCTTTATACATAATTAGAAAAATGTACTACATTATAATTATTTGTATTAAATAAACTAATTAAATGTAAATGTTCATTTTGTTGTGTGTTTCTTTCAGTTTCAAGTTTCAGTTTATCGGAGCAGGGGCATCGGGGATCTTTATTCTACTATTTACACGATATTCAAGAGTGGAAAACAAGTTTGTGTTTGTGTAAAATCGCAAGGATCTGGGACAGCGGCATGGGGTGCGTGTGGCGATGCAAGGACATCACATAGAGACGAATCACTCTTAACAAATGACACAAATGGCTGGCTGCTAAGTGGCGCTGGCTGACTGCTGACTAATTGAAGTGGAACTTGAACTGGAAGGGCGACCCGTGCTGGAAGTGGGCAAACGGATGCTGGCCACCACCGCGCTGGTTCGCCTCGGGGTCCAGGGGATCCTCGCCTTCGTCGAACTGGCGACGCTTCTCGGGATCTGTAAGTACCTCTTTGGCCGCTGCAATATCGATGAACTTCTTTTCGGCCACCTTCTTCTCCTCGTCCCTGAAGTTGTCCGGATGCCATTTCTGGGCCGCCTTGCGGTACGCCTTGACAATCTCCTGCTTGGTGGCTGTGCGCTTAACGCCCAGTATTTTGTAGTAGTCCCTGCGCTCGGCCTGCTTCTGCAGCTTCTTGGCCTTCTGTATGCCCTCCTTGGCCCGCAGGCTGTTCTCGTCTAGTTCGAGGGCTGCCTGGAAGGAGTGTATGGCATCGTCATACATTTCGGTGCCGATCAGAGCATCGGCACGATCACAGTACACTTGGGCCTCCTTCATGATTTCCAGCGCTTCCTTGCACTGGGTCAGCGCCTTGCCGAACTCCTCGTCGCCAGTGTAGCAATTGCAGAGGAGCTTGTGCGCCTCGTAGCGTATCATCGTCTCCTCGGGCTCGTGCTTCAGCACCGCCTCGCCAGCGGCTGTGCAATCGGAGTACTGTTTCTCCTCCTTCGCCTGCTCGGCGTTCGACAGCTGCTTCTCCACCTTTCGCAGCTTCTTGTAGAAGGGGAAGCAGAGCTTGTGCTCCGGATCGAATTTCAGGCACTCGCGTATCTCCTTCAGGGCATTGGGTGCGTGTCCGATCGTGTACAGCAGCTTGGCAATGTTATAGTGCCCCTCCGTGCTGTCCTGGGTCAGGCGGTTCACCTGCCTGAGGTCCGATATGGCTGCGATGGCATCGTTGACCTTGATGTAGAGATCGGAGCGTGTCTGTCGGAACGGCACCGACCACGGCGACAGCTCCAGCAGTTGTGTAATCAAGTTGATGGCGTTGTGATAGTCGCCATGGAGTATCTGTTGTTCCACCATATACCACTGCTCTTTGGCCGGCTCCAGCCGCGAGTACTGTTCAAAGACCACACCATTGTTGGGCTCCTCACGGAGAACCTGACTAAAGTCCGTCAGCGCCTCATCGTATTCGCCGCTCTTCATGTGCACCAGACCGCGTTGAGCGCGCGCCGCCGTGAAGTCGGGCTTCAGCTCGAGCACGCGACTAAAGTCCTGGATGGCAAAGCGTGTCTTGCCCAGGGCCAGATAGACGGTGCCCCGCTTGAACAGCGTCAGATAATTGTTGGCATCGCCCTCTGCAAAGGTTCTCAAAAATTAATTACACTTCAAACACAAAGAAATTCGTTAGCGATCACCCACCGACAGCCGCATGGTAGTGCGTCAGGGCATCCGATAGCTGTCCGCGGGCCAAGAACTCTTTGCCCAACTCCAGATGGTTGTCGATGTCGGCCTGGTTGGGCACTGCCTCGGCGCCTGCATAAAACAATGACGTGGATCTAACCAATTGTTGACAAAACACAAATAAATCGAATACGCACCTTCCAGGAAGAGCTCCAGCAGCAGCAGCACCACACAGGCGGCCAGCCTCTTCTCACCGCTGCCCAGCATAAGCAGGTCGCTTAAGGGCAAAGCCATGGCTACGTGTACTCACTCTCTCTCTATCTCTCAGGTGGGAGTGCGCGGCTTATGTGGGCGTGATTTCAAGTTGATGGTCAAAGCGACACGCACGTCAGATGTGCCTAGCGTGGCAGATGTCTGGGCTAATCTATACCGTTGCACCTGCCCTCCCCTCTCTGACAATGATCGTGTTGTTGTTGTTGTTGTTGCTGTGCGGCGTTTATAGATTTTGTGTCCGTTTTTGGTCAACTTTTGGAACCCGACGACGCGTTTTTGTACTCTTTGCTCGCTGGAAACGAAGGCTGCTGGGTATGTTCTGTTATTTAATCGTTATGCAAATAGCTTTCGGTCTCCATTGGTCATCGTCGCCGCATTATTTTTGATTTTGATGAACTTTTCGCCTATAAATATTGAAAACCTAAACACTGACGTGTTTGTCAGTGTGACCGCTGACGTATCGACAAAAAATATACCGAAATAATTCTTCCTATTTTCAAAATATACCGTAATATTAAATTATATTCTTTGATTTTGATGTTCTATTTAACATTATTAGCTAGTTAGGTCTCTCAGCGCTAAAGCTATAGTTTTATTCAATTTATTGATCAATTTTCCAGAAGATTGTCTAGTTTTTTTTACTGTCTTTTATTATTTTGTTTACAAACTAAAGTCAAAACCCACTTCTCAGATGCGCAAAATAGCCTTGCGACAGAAAGTGCCATATATTTGGCACTGTGCCCAGTATGACCAAAGTGCGCAACGTGCATGCTCTCTGGATATACTGTTTTGTGTTTGTTTACAAAATAAAATCCGCAAAAATTCAAATTTTGTCTGAAACAAGAAAGGAAGTGTATTATATAAGAGTGGAAATGAAGCTTGGGACACAACAATGCATAGAGAAAGCACCGCATCATTGGTTATACTATATGGTTAGTGGTACTGGGCTCAACCGGCTAAAAGCCGTTAATAAAGGTCGAACTTGATAACTGCCCTGCTGTCAATGATTGGCGCTAAATTCAAATAAAAAATTAAATATTTTCAAATTGATGTTTTTATAGAGCACGAATTTGGTAAATACATTTATCTGCAACTACACATAGTAAAATTTATAGTACATTGATATTTTAAATATGACATACTTTTTCGGTAGATATTGTAAATATTTGTTCATTATTTTGGTTTTCCTTTTCTTGAAATAAATGCAAATGCATTGAGCATTAAGTGGTTGGTTTGCCGTGAAGCTTAAAGTTCTCTTTAAGTATTGCTTATCGCTAAATGGTCGTCAATGGTCATGTGCTTCAACTAGTGAGAGATAAGTCATAAATGTATCTATGAGAGACAGCAAAAGTGCGTTTGGTTACAGGGATTTAAGAAGGAAGAAAGATATAGTTGAAGAGTGTATCATCATTTGCCTAATGAGTATAAAGCTTTCAGCCCTGTTCCGTTCTGCGACTCAGCGGTTTCCTGTGCCCGCATGTGGTCTAATGATAAGGTTGAATGGAGGGTATGGTTTTAGTAGCTTGGTTTTTGGTAGTTAGTCAGTTTAGTAGTAGTAGTTAGTGAGAGCTACGCTCTCTCTCTGTCTCTCTGTTTGTGCTTGGCTACAACTTCTCTTCTTTGCTTTCTTGCTCTGTTCCACTTGGTTATGAAATCACAATATTTATCAAATCATCGAGGGAGTCCGGTGAGGGCGTCTCAGAGGCGTGTGCATGCGACTTCTGCATATGAGCTGAAACAAAAGGATATTTTAAGAATCGAATCCCCATCCGAGATGGTATTTTAAATACTTTTCAACTTAATGTGCGTTACGAAGCGTTCCTGGCACAGATCGCACTTGTAGTAGGTGTTGCCCGTGTGGACGCGTTGATGGAGTCGCAGAGACTTTTCAAATAGATACGAACGACCGCAAATGTTGCACTTAAAGTTCTTCTCCAAAACTGTCAGAGAAAAGAAAACAAATTGGTTGGCAGACTGCAATTAGAATTGCTTCAATTATCCCACCTTCATGGCTGAGCCTGTGCTGTGTGAGGACATACTTCAAGGCAAAGGCCTTGCCACACACATCACACACATTGGGCTTCTCCTTCTCGTGCGTCTTTATGTGCCACTTCATGTCCTGGGCCCGTTTGAAACGCTTTGAGCAGTGCGGACAGGCATGCGGCCTGTCCTTCTCCGAGTGCACGGCAGCATGCCGATCCAGGGCCGACTTCATATTGAATCTCTGGGTGCAGCTGTCGCACTGAAAGAGCCCCGAATACTGGCGCTCCCGCTTCTGCTGCAGCACCCGCTTGTTGTTGGCAATCACTGGCGCACTCGCCGCTCGCTGCAAATGATCCACGGACATGTGATGTATGAGATCCTGTTCGGTGCCAAAGGGCTGGCGGCACAACATGCACTCGCTGCGCTCAATGGGCGTTAGATTCTCCCTGTGCCGCTCCAGCATGTGTATCCTTTTCTCCGCATACGAAGCGAACACTGCGTAGGTGGGTGGCAGATTATTAATAGGGAATAGCCATGGGTTTTGGATGGTAACTAATGGTTAGTGATTGGGTGTCACGATGCATGCTGCTCTCCGAGGGGTTTACGTACTTGGTTGTGGTTGGACTTGGGTTTGGTTTGCATTTTGTTTTTTTGGTTTGGTGGTTTAAAAAGTTCTAATGAAAGTACAAAACGTTGTTGATTGCATGCTTTTGGCTAAAAAACAAAAGGTATACAGAAACAGCTGATTTAGCCTGTATGTTTACCGTTGCTTCAGACTTGACTAACAGACACACACACACACGCACACACTGTCTATGTATAGGAAGCAGTTGGGTTGCTGGCCACAGTTGGTAGTTCTATGATCTTAAAGCGCCGGTTTGTATGTGAGAATGTTCGATGATGCGACAAATTGTTATGATTAATGTTGAATGTTTCTTGTCCTATATCTCTCCTGCATCCAATCGCTCCTCTCTCCACTTACCCTCCGTGCAGTTGGCACATTTGTATGGCTTCTCCCCGCCATGCTGTCTGTAGATGTGCCATCGTAGCGTCTTTAGGTGTATGAAAGCTATGAAGAGATATACTTTTTTAGTGGTACGAAACACAGTCAGCAAAGGTGGATGCTTACTTTTACCACAGAGGCCACAGTGTTCGCTCTTTCTGGCACTGGCGCCCGTGTGGGTGGCCTCGTGGCATTTCAGATGCCGCTGATTGATGAACAAACGCTCGCAGCCGGTCTGCCGGCACTTGAGCTGCCGCTCTGGATTGTGCCACTTCATGTGATAGTTGAGGCTTTTGCGCGTGAAGAAGCGCTTCTCGCACATGCTGCACTCAAAGTCCGTCTCCGAGTGATACTTCTCGATGTGGTGGCGCAGATTGTGGCGATCGCTGTACTTCTTGCCGCACACCTCGCACTTGAACTGCTTCTCCACGTGACAGCTCTTGATGTGCACAGTCCGGGAGGCTGCATCCTGGAAGCACTCCTCACACTCCGGGCAGTTGTACGGCTGCTCTGGATCGTGGCTGGCATTGATGTGCTCCAGGAGCAGTTGCTGCAGCTGGTAGTTCTCCTGCGGCTTGAAGCAGTACTTACAGGCATAGCTAATGGTCAGTTCCTGAGTGGCATTGTCATCATCGTCATGATCATCCTGGTATGGTGGCTGAGATTCATCGTTTTGGCCTATGGTTTCCACAAAAAACTCTATTGGGGTGGCGGTGGCAGTGTTTGGTTGAGTTTCATTTGAAACCATCGTTGTTGTTGTTGTTGTTTCTGGCACAACAACCGCTTCTTCCTCTTCCTGGTGCTCATCCTCCAAGCTGCTGGCATCGATTTTGTCATAAATATTGGACAACTTCAGCTGCGCTTCCTGGCAGCCCAGTCGAAATGTGTAGATGGAGCAGAACTTGGTAAAACAGTCGCTGCATATTTTCTGTGGCAATCCATCATTCGGTGAAATCTGCAAGAATTTATTTGGGGAAAACAATAATTAAAACTCAAATTTCTTATAGTTGGAATTCGATTATAGCAGGTTGTGCAGAAAGAAATAAGGATTTGGGAACTAAATATTGAAATAAAATATACAATTTTAAGCTACAGTGTAAGTCCTTCTTTTGCTTATAAACATCTATAAAAAAAACCCCAAAGGATAGTACAGATGTATGTATGTACATATGTATGTGTCATGTCTTTGCTGAAAACACTTTTCAAAGTTCAAAGACCCCTTGGGTAACTGTAATCAGATCCCAAAGCTCAACTCAATGCAGTTTTCCATTGCATGCAGACTTTCACTTTGGTTGGAAATTGAGTAATGTGCAGTTTGCCAACTCCACGATGTACATTACATATGTACATATGTACATACGTATGTATGCATGTACATATTTACATTACGTACCTTTAAATTCCAGTGGACAAACTCCAATCGTATTTGGGCCATTTCACTCTGCCAGCATGTGGGATGGAAGAGGTCCAGAAAATTGTTGCTGCCATTTTCGAAATCGCAAACAAACATGGAAATCGCACAGGTGCGACACGTTTCCATGGCTGCAGCAGCAAGCAAAGTGCACCGAGGAGCGGCCACATCAAACCGCAACAACGCCCAACAGTTCCATGGCCAGCGGCAGTGGCAGCCATAGGCAGTGGCAGTGGCAGTTTTGGGTACGGGGCATGGGCATGGGCATGGGTGTGTGCGTGTAATTATGCAACTCTACAAATTTCGCTTCACTGCCTCGTTGACTTGCCCGCTCCCCCGTCCAACAAATGTCGCTGTTTGTTTGTGCCAAATCCAATGCCAAATTCCCATCCAGTCAGTCCCGTGGCCATGCAGTAGGATGCAAAAAACATCTGTAGCACAATTTGCACACACTTTTCAGCACAATATTTTCGCATGGGATGCTGGGAGTTCGCTCCCTGGACTGTTTTTGCTGGGACTAGGGCACTCAGAAAAGTTTTGTGTCTGTATCTGGGTGACAGCGGGGTGACAACAACAACAATAGCAGCAGCCCATTGACCATATCCTGTCCTGCGCCTGTGTCTACTGCTGCCATCCGATCCGACAAAGTTGTTTGGAGCGCAGTCCCGCGTGAACTGACCTTCAATGTTTGGGTTAAGCTGCTTTTGCTTGCGAGTGTCGTGTGTCGAGAGATTTAATGGACTGCAAATATGCCCACACCCACCACCCGCACTG
Source organism: Drosophila subobscura (assembly GCF_008121235.1). Taxonomy (NCBI): domain Eukaryota; kingdom Metazoa; phylum Arthropoda; class Insecta; order Diptera; family Drosophilidae; genus Drosophila; species Drosophila subobscura. The sequence goes on along the minus strand of NC_048533.1, from coordinate 7,777,820 downwards.
TGCAGCAGGGACAGTCAGCTGTTTGTTCGGCCTGCGCATAAGCCCCGTTAGAAGCAATCAAAGCAAAGCAAAGCTCTTTCTTTCGCAAATGGCAAGCCGACAGTTGCACACTGGGCCAAAAGCAGTCGAAGCTGTGTCGAATCACGTAGTGGCCAAAGCTCTTCCATTTTCGATGTTTCCCACGCCACTGTACTGTTAAGAGAGCGAACGAAATCAGAGTCTCGCTCTCTTTTTGTCTCTCAAAAGCTCTTCTGCAAGCGGTGAAAGCTCCGAGAAAACAGTTTTGGCTCAGATTTAAAACTAATTTTATACGTATTTACATGTAAAGTTTACAGAATAGATCCTGATATTATCTTTATCCTAACTGGGCTGCAAGATGCCCAACTTTTCCAAACACAATTTGGCCGCATTTAGCTTTGCCTCCTTCTTGTTGTTGCACGGCCGATCGGGTGTGTACGAATTCCCATTGATCTCCACGGAGAAGAGAAAACTGCGTATGTGAGACGGACCCGATTCCTGTTGCAGCGTGTACTGTGGCGGCGTCCACCGGTTCTTCGAGGTCAGCTCATTGAGCACACACACGGGATGCTTGTCCATCGTTACCACCATTGGTGGGGGTCCACTCTGGCCAGGACCGCCGCCCCCGACACCACCACCGCCGCTGTTCTTGTTCTTACGATGCCCCGCCGCCGGGCGGTTCGGCTGCAGTTTAATATCTTCGCGGGACACCAGGCCTCGTTTGTCCAGTTTCACATCCAGCAGGAGAGGCTGCAGAGAGCCCGTTTTGCATCGTCCCAGTCCCTCGCCAGGCTTCCAGCCCATTTTCTGCAACAGAGCCATGCCCATGCCACCGGTCACAGGCTTCGTGGAGGTCAGCTGATCCCGGCGTACCCACAGCTGCGGTCCACTATTCAGCTCATGGGCCTTCATCACATGCGCCCCCGTGCTGCCCGTGAATTGGCCTGGCAGATGCTTCGAGGACGCCCACGAGGACATGTCCCGCTGTGCGTTGTGCATCATTTTGATGGCCTCGCAGTCGGTGGGATTTGTCTGCAGAATGATGTAGACTGTCAGATTTCTTGCGACTGCCAGAGGGTTCCTGGGAAGACTCACCTGTAGTCGACGAATGGCGCTGAGCCGCTGTGTGATGATGCTCGACACATCCATGCTGAGCGGCAACGTCTCCGGAAAGATGGAAGCACTCTGTGACGACTGCCGCATAGCTGCTGATCTGCTGGGAGTCACGGGTGTTGTGGCAGATGGTATGGGAACCTCAGGCACAAATGGTATCGGAGCGGGAGTGAATGCGTTGACTGGAGCCACAGCTGGAGCTGGAACTGGCTCTGGACGAGACAGAGGAACCGGCGCGGGAACGGGTACAGGTGCGGGCACAGGTGCAGGTGATGACACAGACGTAGACGATTCCAATGCTGCTGGTCCACCTATCGGCTTAAAGGCGGGCTCTTGCTGCTCCAGGGCCGGGATGGATTTGGCAAACACATTCTTCTGTATGTCCTGGAAGATATTCGTGGATTGTTTGACGGGCGGTAGCGATGGGAGTGGCGCTAACGCATCCTTGCGCTCCACAGGCACCCAGGCCTCGGTGATGCGATGTGCCTGGCCAGAGGACACGGGGAACTGCATGGTTATGGCCTTGGTTTGATCCTCCCTCCGCGGCTGTATCGGCGTGGAGTTGCGGATGTGCATCACAATCGGTTCCCGCTCCTTCAGCTGGAAGGGGTGGTGGAAGGCCTTGGCATTCCCATTCTTATCCGTATCGGACTCCTCGTCAGAGCTCAGGTCGGACAGCGCATCTCCGCTGGAGATCTTCTTGCAGAAGTCCGTCAAATCCTGGACGGTGCGTCCGCCATAGCGCATCTTGATCAGTACCTTGTCCTTCACCTCGGGCGTCATATCGGCCACTCCCGGCAGATTTCCCCGCTTGAACATATGGATGGCATTCTTGCGCGCCACCTCCAGCAGCCGCTTTTTGTCAATGCCCAAATCTCGGGGTCGGGAGCGTGACCTTGAGCGAGACCTTGACCGTCGTGGCCGCCTCGAGCCCGTGTCTCGAGCGTTGCGCTTGCTGTGGTGCTGCTGGTTGGGCTCCTCTTTGTGCTCTTCTTTCACGTCGTAGAAGCTGTTCTGAGGTCGCCGACGTCCATTGGAGGAGGCCTTCTCGCGGAGATAAGATTCCTCGTCGGAGAGCGAAACATCGGACATGTCCCGAGCCTTGGTACTGGGCCGTTCGCTGATCCGTTCGTTGTCCCTGTAGCCATTGTAGAAGCTATTGTGGCTGCGGTCACGTTCTCGCTCCCGATCCCGCTTCTCCCGCTTTGGTGGCAGGACATCCGCCGCATGGTTGCTTCTCTCCGTGGGCCGTTTCTTAGTCTCAGGCTTCTCTTTCTCTTTAACACAGGCAGAAACCACGGAGGCAACAGGAGCAACAGCTGGTCTCTCCTTCTCCTTGGCCTTGTCGCGATCCTTTTCCTTTTCCTTGGTGTCTTTGTGTTTGTGCTTGTGCTTTTTCCGCCGGTGCTTGTGCTTGCCCTCCGCCTCCGAGTCGGACCACTCGCCATCCGACTTGGACGCTTTCTTCTTCTTTTTCTTCTCCTTTTTGACCTTTTTGTGCTTGAGCTTCAGCAGATTCTTGTCGTCGAGCAACTCCGCTGGCGGCGCTGCATTGAAAACGCCAAAGAGTTCGGCGAGTATTTCGTTGGATGACTTTACCGGCGCAATGGCCTTTTTATCGTCCACAGAAGAGCCGTCGCCATCGCCCTCGCCATCACAGTCATCGTCATCGTCTTCCGAGTCGTCATCCTGCTGCTGGTCATTGTTATTTCCTCGCTCCTGATCCGACTTATTCTTCGCATTCAAGGCTCGCAGCTTTGCCTCAACCTCAGCATCAAGCTTCTCAGATTTTACCATTATCTGTGGAGGAGGTCCACTGGGGGAAGAAGAAGCCACCGACTGTTCCAATTCAGAGTTCTCCACATTCGAGGCGAGCTCCGACTTTTCTGTCATTGCTATGGCCTTGTCACCGGACTGGCCTTATATATCCATGCATTTCCTTTATACTCCGATGACAATAATAACCTAATTGTAGTTTATTTCTTTTATTTTGCTATTTTATTTATTTTTGCACGCCTAGCCGAGCAGTGTGACCGCGGAATTATCGATCAAATATACCGCAAAACCCTCAAAAATATTCTAAAATATACCTTCTCATTTTAAAAATACACCATAAATATACCGTATCTTAAATAATATTCAATATCATTTCTAGTGTTCGTTCGGCAAACAACTCTTTTTTGAGTTCAAAATTTTCAGTAACTTTTTTATAATATTCAACACAAAACTTAAGTATCTGGTCAATGCGGACTCATCTCTGCGACCAACCAATTTCGCTGTAGCGATTAAATATCAAAAAAAAAAAATAATATTCCTCGATTTTGATGTTATATTTGATATCACCAGCTAATTAGGATTCTCAGCGCTAAAACTATAATTTTATCCGATTTATCAATAAATTCTCAACAAGATGGGCTAGTTTTCACTACTTCCTTTTGTTGGATTGTTTACAAATCAAAAGGTTTGTTAAAAAGGTCAACCAAGGAATGCTTGCTGTTATTTGTCAACCAGTAGGTAAAGTATGGTATGGGCATTTGTGCCCTATTTCTAGAAATTAATATTAAAATGTATATACATATCTATTCTCTAAATATGTATATCTTTTTTTTTTATATTTAATCGCTACTGCGAAATTGGTTGGTCGCAGAGATGAGTCCGCATTGACCAGGTACTTCAGTTTTGTGTTGAATATTATAAAAAAGTTACTGAAAATTTTGAACTCAAAAAAGAGTTGTTTGCCGAACGAACACTAGAAATAGAATGTATATGTATATCTATAATCTGAATCAAAAAAGAACAAAACTAAAAGAACGACTTAGTTCACTGAATAAAAATGAACGAACAGTGAACATGTTCTCACACGAACATTCAAATGAACGATGTTTACCCAACACCACTAAGCGTAAGTTAAGCTGGCTTTAGACGATGAGTCTGAATCGCGGATTCATGTGCACGTGTGATGCATTTCACGCATACAATCTCAATGATTCACAGAATATCAAATCGATTTTGAGAATTGGCAAAGTCATGCGCTCGTGTTCACACGTTGAATCATTGGCATGAATCTTGGATAATTGCTGAGGCTAGTTGTCTACAAATATACATACGAAATATTGAATGACTTTAATCTTATAATTGCTTAAACTTTCTCCGTACTAGGAAAATCCTTATGTTTTGCTTTCATGACATGCATCTTCGATTGAAGATGAGCCTTAAGGTGTGTGTTGCGCTGGAAAGTTTGATCGCAGGTTTCGCAGCTGCAAGGAATAATAATAATTTACCAATTATGCCTAAATAATACAAATAATTGTACTCACTAAAATGCTCTCACGCCAGTGTGTATTAATTCATGCCGCTTGCGACCAGATGCCGAGCTGAAACTTTTACTGCAATGGTTACAGGGATACGGTCGAGCATTTGTGTGAATTCTGTGGTACAAAAAGATTATGGTTACAATTATAGCAGGTCAGAAAGATTATGGTTACAATTATAGCAGGTCAGAAAGATTATGGTTACAATTATAGCAGGTCAGTCTTACCGCTCGTGGATGACGCGGGTTGTGCTATTGTGAAACGACTTGTTGCAGTATTTACAGGCATAGGGCTTTTCGCCTCTGTGCACAATCCTTTGGTGAAGCGACAGCAAATGATCTGTGTAGAACTTTTTGCCACAGTCCGGGCAGGCAAAATTCTTGATGCCCGTATGCCGCAGCATGTGCAATTTGAAGTTGCTCTGATCTGTGAAGTGCCTGCCGCACTGCTCGCAGACACAATCCCGGCGACGCTGTTGACGCTTCCTTTCGACTATCTCCTCCTCTGTCAAGTTTTTCCAAGTCATGTATTTTTTGGCTCGGCTAGCTGGCGTTGTGGCAGTTGCAACTTTCTTGGGTCGACCCCTTTTCCTGGTTTGGGTAACCGACACTGGTGACAAATCGTCGGCGGGAGAGTATCCGCCGTCTGAGTTGCTTGAGTCGGACAATTCCGGTAACTCGTCATCGTCATTGTCATCGCTGCTATCATAAATGCTACCCAGCTCTTTCTTTAGACTTGTTATCAGAGAGTCTGCATCCTGCGCAGTATCCTCCGCCTCATCACTATTTTGGCTTTGTGGATCGTCGTCGTCCTCTTCTGGGTCTAACAGCTCTTCTACATTTTCATAAGCATCATCCAGATCACCAGCTGACATGGCCGCCAGCTCAGTATCCATTTCAATCTCATGCTTAATTTCTGTGTCCTCATCATAGTCCTCTAAAGGAGTCCTGCTGCGACGTTGTTTCTCCAACAGGTTCTTCTGAGTCTGGATGCAGTGATTCCGGAACACGATTGCCTGATTCAAGTCGTGCAAACAACAAGCACATATGCATCTCGGCAGCTCTGGATCATCAAAGAGCTGCAATTCAAAGTAAAGACTTAGGAGGGGTTTGGGGACATTTCGTTGATTTGCTCGATGGAACTCACCAAAATGCCGACCACCAACTCGATGTTCATTAGCAGCTTAGAGTTCTCCTTCTGGAATAGATTCTTAGCCTTTGCATTGTAGATGACGCCCCCGCAGACTCGGCATTGCAGCGTCATTTTAAATGCACATTTTCTATATTTATTCAAATGCAAACAAAATAAAATGCGCATACAACAGCTGTTCGTGGTCGGTTATCGATAACGATATGCGATATTTCTGCACTGCACTGTAAACAATAAACGAACAAAAAACCAATTAAAGCAGCTTTCTGAAAATGCGGAATAAGATATGTCGGATTTGCTCTGGTGCTGAGGCTACGATATACCTGTTCTGCCCGAAGAACGGCCATTTCATCCGCCAAATTCTCTCCATAACTGGGGTCGGGGTAATGTACATAAATTAAAATAAATTACACGCAGCTTTTATTGACGTGATTCAATTAACATTCGTAGCTAAATGAAAAAGAAGGAATATCCAGCTATATGTGCGAAAAGTGCGTTTTCGACTTGGACTGCGCCATAAAGTTCCGGCAGCGCTGCATCATCTCAGAGAAGCGTAATCTGGAGAAAGTGAACTCCACGGGCAGCATAGAGGAGGAGGATACCAATACCGACTCCGAAATAGAGTCTTATGGGCCGAACACCGATGAGGAGAACACTGATGACTATGCTCTGGAATATGAATCAGAAATATGCACGCAGAACAACGTAGAGCAGGCGAACACAAAGCGCAGAGGAAAATATGCAGAGCCCTACATATGCGATGACTGTGGAAAGTCTATAAATAGCTGGAGCAACTTTCAAGAGCACAAGCTGCGGCACACAGGTGTCAAGAACTTTGCGTGTGAGTTCAGGTAAAAGGGAATCTTCCAAATGCATATGCCACCTGCTAATCAGTTGCCATTCTGTCCTGATTAGTGATTGTGGCAAACGTTTCGCCACTCGCAAGGAGTTGGTGCGTCATAACCGGTGCCACACGGGAGAAAAGCCCTTCGTCTGCATCTACTGTTCGCGCCGATTTTCCGATGCAAGCTCCCGCGAGGAGCATCACAGACGCCACCGAAACGAAAAGCGCTTCGAGTGTAAAACCTGCGGAAAAAGTTTCGTTAGCTCTGGCTGCCTAAGGAAGCACACGCTGACACACGCCTCCGTAGACGCGCGCAAGCATCAGTAAGTGCTGCAGTCAAACAGTAAAGCGCAAATCGTTTATTGATCAACTTACATTTACAGCTGTGGCATTTGCAACAAGCGCTTCATGCGCATTGCCCACTTGCAAAATCATTTAACTACCTCCACGCACCTGGAAAAGGCACTGGATGTGGCACAACAGTCGTCGACAGTCGTCGTGCATGAAGCTGACACAAGCATTTCCTAGAGACCATTCTCCATTCTTTTGTATTGACATTCTGTATAAGCTAGTTAAGTATTTATTAGTAGCATAATATACGCCAGGTATATCTATTATTTCGAATAGCTTGGAGAAGTTTCACAGCATTCGGGCATTCTGGTCCCTTTTGCTTATTGATCGAGCATCAAATGAGCGCCGCATCCGCATACTTTGCATGGGCTTAGGCTTGCTCCTCATCACTGTCTATTGCGTAGCGTCCTGGCGAATTGTGCCCGGACGACATTTCGGAACATGACCATCTAGTTCAATTCGAGCACACAATAAATGCATAAGCAGTTTGGTAGTTCCGGATGGTCCACGAACTAAACATTCCAATAAGGATTAGGATGTAATCACTTTTTCTTGAATCGAACTTACCGACATTCCGCAAACAGCTTGGAGGTTCAACAAAATTTGTGAGTTCTCCTTTTTGAATATATTTGTGGCTGTAGTATTATAAGTGGCACAAGTCGGACACTAAGGAGACCAACAGGAGAATACAAATTTGGGCGCAAACTACCACCTATTCGTTTAATATTCTGACTGTAATCGTTATCGATTATGATCGACAGTGTGCACAGAGTTTGTTTATGTAGTTGCCATGTAGAAAAGGGAACATGTATGTGTTTAATACACATAATTATTTTTTTATTTTATAACTTTTATTTACAGTCATCATATGTTCATTTAATTAAATCTTTAACAAACTAGTATAATTCCGAAGCACCCCGTAAGGTCTCGTTTGTCTGGTGCGCTCTCATGGTTTGCTGGTGGGTCATCGTGCCGATGTGCTGCTCCAGCTGGTGTTTACGAGAAAAGGTTTTGTTGCAGGGCAGACACCTGAAATGGAAATTGGAAATTACTTTCCTGTATTGTCGCTGGCTTAAGTAAAAGTACTTACAAAAAGGGCTTCTCCCCCGTGTGAGTTAACATGTGATTCTTCAGGACGTTAGAGTAAGAAAAGGACTTGCCACAAGTTGAGCAGGCAAAGGGCCGTTCGTTTGTATGAGTTCTGCAAGGGTAGGCAACGGTATACAAATGCAGTACTAAAATTCAGCTAGACTCTCTCTCACCTTTCATGCCGTATGTTGGAGCTTCGATCCGCAAACGAGCGGGAGCAGTATTTACACGTGAACGGTTTCTCGCCAGTGTGTACTCGTATATGGCGATTAAGCTCCGAGGGACCCGCAAACGTTTTACCGCAAATCCTTTAGTAAACGGACAATCAATCAGTTATAGAATAAATTAGTTTTTGCTTGTTTGATACGCACTCGCATTCGAACGGCTTCTCAGCCAGATGACGGCGCATGTGAATGTTGAGTGCTGCTCTCTTGGAGTAGATGTTGCCACAAATTTCGCACATGATATTAGTGGGCTCTTCACTGGACCTGCACATGCCAGGCGCCTTTTCCTGACCATTCTCCAGAGTGGAGTTCCGTGGTCTGCCACGACCGCGTTTGGCGAGCCGCGTTTTGCGGATCTTTGGCTTGCGGTAACGTTCACTTGGCTCGTAGTCACTATCGCTGCCGTTTTCTATCAGCAGGTCATTTTCATCTATCTCCTCCACCACACCTATGTCGCCGAATGCCGCGTCAGCTTCTGTAATTCCATCCTCCAAACGCTCTTCCAGCATAGTGTCTAGTTCAATATCGCCATCGGCATCAATGAATTCGCTGGCAGCCTCGTAAATATACTCAATGTTATGCTCCTCTAAGCTGGAGGGATCCTCAGTGGGTTCGCACTTCATCTCCGCCTTAAAGCAACCAAAAACTCAATGTGACTCGGGCGTTGCAGGTGTACTTCAACCCAAACTTACCTTGACAATATTATCGGAAAAGGCTCGCTCGCTCGCCTGGCACAGTTCCCGGAATTTGTGTGCAATCGAGAGGGTGTCCACGCAGTTAAAGCACAGCATGCTCACCATGTCCTGAAGTGGGGCTAGCTGAAAATATATACAAATTAGTTGCCCTCAACTTGGGGGCTGGTCTCGGAGCCTCCTGTCAGTGCAGCCACACATGTACCTTGATGCTGCCGACTTCTTCAATTTTCTTCACCAGCTCTGGACACTCCACGTTCTGATCGTCGAATAGGGGCGTCATGCCGTCTAAACTAAGATCTTCTGTTAAACAGATCCTACAAAGCGTGTACTCGGGCATATTTAAAGACTTCCAAGACTGTTTTGCAATAAAATAAAATAAACAAGCGTCTAGTCCTACACTTTTTCACTGCTTTCCCTACATATGGGCACACTGCGTAAAAAGCATTAACCCATGAGGGGCCCACTTTGCAAACATACAATTATTTATGTACACACAATATGAACATATTATTCTCTTTTTGATAATTACTATTCCTAGTAGCATCCAGTTGCTATAATTATTTTTTATGTTCCATAATTTTCATTTGCATTTAATAACCCTGTGGCTCTTAAAGGGTTAAGTGCGGCGTCGTACTGTCACACTAAAGTACGAAATCTGGACTAGCATTTGAATCGGATAAATCGGCATTTTGCCAGCCAAAACAATAACAATAATGGAGGTCATCATCAAGTGGAGCATGTGTAGAACTTGCAAAAGTGAGGACACCGCAGAACTGCAACCGCTCTTCGGTTCTGAAGCGCCCAAGCTTTTGTGCAAGTATGCGGGCGTCAATGTGAGTAAGCGACGCCAAAACAATCAGCATTTATGTTCCTATGTTTATCTTTTATGTCATGTGTGTTTTAAGGTGATTCTGGACGATGGCTTGCCTGACACAATATGCAACACTTGCCTTCAAATGTTGGATGGAGTGCACACTTTTGTCACCACATGCCAGCAGGCCGATGAGCAGCTCAAGAGTCTCGTGCGTCAAACAATTCCCGATTTCACAAGGACCGGCGTGGAAAACCGAGTACGTGCGAGGAAACAAACCATTTTACAAAGACAGGACAAGAATCCCGAAATTGAATTTGCGGAGGACAGTATTCATACGGATGAAATAAGTCTGGACGAAAAATTATTAGAAGTGGCGGCATCCACAGAACAGCCTGTACCCACTGCACATGACGAAAAGTCGGGCTATTTGAGCAAAGCAGACAGCGAGGAATGCCAAACAAACGACCAGGCCAATGCGGACCTAGCACTGTGCATAAGCGTTGGCTCATATGAGGGCTATCTCGTTGAGAACGAGGTGGCACTGGATAACTTCGCCCCAGAGCCACCGCAACCTTCCACGGAGTATAAAATAGATCTCGGCGTGGCCTGTGTTCCAGAAAGGCACAGGTGCATTGTCTGCAGCAACACCTACCCCAACGCATCGAAGCTGGCTGACCACCTACGCACCCATCTGAACGAGAAGGCCTATGAATGCGAGTAAGTCTCCGCCAGATGTGATCACAGATATTCCACGAAATAACCAAAAATGTATTTTAGAGTTTGCTCGAAACGCTTCACTACCAGCTGCAACCTGAGCACTCACATCAGAACCCACACGGGGGAGAAGCCTTATAAATGTGATCATTGCACGCGTTGCTTTGCCGATCGCAGCACCCATCGCAAGCACGAACGGTGAGTTGGGCTTTCCACAGACTCCCACGGAAATGTTTATCTTACGCTTGTGCTTTTCTCTCCTTCAGCATGCACACGAACGAGCGACCATATGCCTGCCACATTTGCCCGAAAACCTTTTCACTATCCTCCACCCGCAAGGCACACATTCTAACGCACTCGAAGGAAAAGGCTCACGGGTGCTTAAAGTGCAACAAAAAGTTCCGCTTGCCGCATCAGTTGAAAGCTCATATGAAGACCCACGCACATATGACGATGGAAGTCGAGTCATAGCCAGAAAACAAATAAAGATTATCCACTCCTATTAGTCTAGCTTATGTATTGCATTAATCTACCTTAAGAAATGTCTAATGCTATGTGTAGGCCGTGGAATTTGCCATGGCCTGCTCTACCATGGTTCTGTGGACTATTGTCTGTTGGTGGGCCTTCAGCTGGTGCATCAGGGTGAATGACTTGGAGCATACGGCGCAACTAAAAGCAGAGAGAATCATGTTAAAGACTAGACTTCAAGTCACTCCATGCTGCGGTTACTTGTAGTTCTTTTCGCCGGAATGCACCAGACTGTGGTTCTTGAGGATGGCTGTGTGCGTAAAGGCCTTGCCGCACTCCTTGCACTCGTAAGGGCGCGTGTTGGTGTGGACTCTCTCGTGGCGCACCCTTTCGCTGCGGTCGTAAAAGTGTCGCTCGCAATACATACACTTGTACGGGCGCTCGCCCGTGTGCCGACGAATGTGGGCACGCAGCTCTCCCATCTGACGGAAGGCTTTGTCGCAGATTCTACGAAGAGAAAGTCGCTAATAAAATGGCAAGGCAAAGGCAGCGCTTTCTTTGCTTACTCGCACTGGTGGGGCTTGTAGTCGACGTGGGTCATCATGTGTGAGGTAAACGTGGACTTCTTTGTATAGACATTGCCACACATATTGCACATGAATTTCGAGGGCGCGCTTTTAAGCTCTGTTGCGGGCTGTCCAGGAGTTTTGATCTTGCGCTTGCATTTCAGTTCATTGTCTGGCTTGCGGGGCCTGCCTGGCCTGCGTTTGCTCTCAGTGCTGGGATTCGGTTCTGGCGACGGTGTGGGCGACAGGAAGTCTGTGTTACTCCCCGCAAAATCATCATCATCGCAGTAGTCCTCCTTCACCATGACAGACTCCTCAACTAATTCGGCCTCGATGGTTTCATCAGCTTCAAATGGCTGAACATTTACAACCAACAGTTCAGGAGTCAGTTCCTTGGCTTGGTCATCGGCACCCGTTTCTAGCTCATCGTTCACCAGCTCCCCAGTATCCGTGACATAGTTAAAACCGTCGAGAATCTCTTGATACTGGGCAGTTATGTCCTCAATTTCCTCCTGGGGGCTGTCATCCGGGTACTCACTTTCAAGGACACAATTTTCTTGTAGGTCCTGGTACATATAGTCCATAAACTCGCTATTGTTGGCTTCCTTGAACTCCTCGGTCTGCTCCCCATCCGACGAGCAAGTCTCCAAATAAACTTGGGAATTTAGAACCATTTGGCGAAAGCTGAACCACATCTGAACGAAGTCACGGCACTTGCTGCACACCTTTCCTGGTAGTCGAGGAGAGCTGCGAACCTGTACAAATTGCAGAAGCACATAGTTATGCTGATAATTTTCTGTTGCTGATTGGCCTACCTTAATTCCACAACAGAGCTGAAACTTGTCGCTGAGATCTTCACTTCCGCCGTCCAACTCGTCCACTTCAAACAGAGACGTCATGGTATCCTCTTCGCACTCTCCCAGGCATGTTCTGCATTTCAGTTTCACTACATCCGCTGCATTCGCATTCATTGTTGCCGAATAGCCGATGCAGATGAAGATTTGGGTATAAAAACAACAAATTTGTTTTGGATGTTGGCTCTAGTGATGGGCAAAAACGCGACTATCGCCAGCTGCGAATGGGCTGTTTTGCAGAACAAATATCGACAGATGCGCGGCATTTCTCAGATTTAAAAAGTCGGAAAATGTGTTGAGTTCTTCTTTTATTTCATTATTTTCATTTGAGGCGCAGTGTCTTCCTCCTCCTGAATCTTTAGCAAATTTGACTTATGCATATTACTGCGCCTGTGTGACGTTAGATTATAATTGTATCGGAAATACACATCACATATTTCACACCTGAAAAAGAAAGCATAAATGTGACTATCATGGAGATAGCTAGGGGGATGCATTGTCTCACCTAAATGGACGATCACCAGTGTGTATGAGTTTGTGCTCATTGAGCTTGCTGAGTACGAAGAAGCCCTTCAGACAGACATCGCATTGCAAGGGCCGCTGCTCATGGTACCGCTCGTGCCGCTTCACCGAAACAGGATCGGGGAACATCATGTCGCACGATTTGCACTTGAGGTTCCTGACCCCAGTGTGCGAGTTCATGTGCCAACTGAGCGAATACTTTGAGGCATAACTTTTAGTGCATAAATGGCAAAAGTGACGCTTACAATTGTCCGCTTGAGCCTTCTGATTTTTGCTGCTGCTGCTGCTGCGACTCATGACAATGCGAGGAGGTGCTCCATGAATCTCCCTGCAGAGTTTTAAAGGGTTAGCGACACAATATGCATGTTTCATTCGGTTTCTACTTGCCGTTCGTGCCTCTGACGCACATTGCAGTTGGAAAACGTTTCGCTGCAGTATTTACATGGGTACGGGCGCTCTCCGTGGTGACGAACGCGTAGGTGACTGTCCCGCAAGTGCGAGGTGTAGAACTTCTTCAAGCATTCCGGGCACTCAAAGTTCTTGGCGCGGCTGTGTCGAAGCATGTGAATCTGTAGGTGGCAAGACATCCGAAAAGCGTGTCCACACTGTTCGCAGACATAGCTTAGGGGCTTGGATCGCAACCGTTCGCGACGCTTAAGATTCATCTGCTCTTTGGTCATTTTGGAATGTTTTTTCCTTGGCGTTTGGATCTTTTGTTCTGAGTGAAGTGCAGGAACTTTGGTTTCGTTGAGGAGCGGACCATCGCCTGCTGGTCCAATATCTTCTATTAGCTCCGACTCTGAAAGGCCTTCGTATAGAACATTCTCCAATTCAGTTTTGATTTCCTCAGTTTCTACATTGGTATTCCCGAAATCACACTCTGTGAGTCCTTTGCTGGCTCGGGTGAGCTTGAATTCAGTTTCTATGCACATCCCTCGAAACTCAATGGCTTTCTGCAAGGTTTTCTCGCATTGTGGGCACATGTGCCGAGGAGCGCCCTGCCGTTCGCTTATCTGCTAGAAATTAGTTAGTTTTAGCCGCTGGATTCTATTAGCTTTATACGCACCCAGACTCCAGTTATCGCCTCTATGTGGTACAACAAGGAATTGTTCCTCTGATCGTAGAGATCTTTGGCATCCTCATCAGCCAGCAAGTCCCGATAGCAAATGCGGCATTTACCCATTTCAGCATGAGTTGATGTTGCTCCATTCGCTTTTGATGGATACATTCTTTATTGCGACAGTTACAGACACAGATTCAGTCCGTATCCGGACAACATTTGGCAAAAATTGTCTCTTTGGCAGCGCTTTGGATTTTGCAAGAAGAACAGTTATACGACTATGTTCAAAGAACAAGCCTTTTATCGATACATATATATATATCGATACCAGGGCTATCTGATGATAGTTGTTTATTTATGCGCTTATCAACTTCAACTTTAAAAATGAAACCAAAAACCTATATTAATGGTAATTTATTGACTGCTTTTTGCCGTTACGTATCCGCATCTTCGTCCAGCAGCTTTTTGCTCTGATCCTGACCAACTTTTTTGGTGTGCAGCTTCGATCGGTTGTGGGTTTGTAAGCTGGATTTGCGATTAAAGTAAACGTTGCAGGTCTCGCAGCTGTGAATAAATATATGCACATAAAGATATACTCGGTATGAAGAAGCTAAATGCAACTTACTGGAATGGTTGTTCACCCGTGTGCACAATCTCGTGCATCCTCAAGGCCCTCTTCAGTTGGAAGGCTTTTCCGCAAACAGGACAGACGTGAGGGCGAATATCGGGGCTCTCCTTGTGCTGCCTGAGGGGAATGAAGTCATTGGTCTGAGACTCACTAAACCCTATAAAATTACCCACCTTTCATGTCTCAAACGTTTTATGCAGTTGTCAAAGCGTTGTCCACAGTACTTGCACGAGTATGGCAGCTCGCCTTTGTGTTTTACGCGGATGTGTAGGCTCAAAAGGTGCATGGTGAACTCCTTGCGACCACACTCCTTGCACTCAAACTGCTTCACGCCCGTGTGTCGCGTCAAATGGACATTCAGATTGCTTTTATCCTTGAACCATTTGCCGCATTGGTCACAGTAAAAGCCACCAATGGATCTTCTATAACGCTTCTTCGTTGACAAATCCCCTGGAACCAAACTTGATTTCTTGGAAGCACGGCGCACTCCTTTCTTAGGTACAGAACATGAATCTAATCTTGACTTAAGCCCTGACAAGGTCCTTTCTATCACTTTGTCTTCCTCATCTTCCTCCTCTTCTGGGTCAAGCAATGAATCCTCATTTATCATTGGATCGAAATCCAAGTGCTCATCATCACAGTCTCCATCATCAGCTATTTTCTCAGACTGTTCCTTTGCGGCTTTTCTGCGCATATTGGATAGATTACTGTGACAACGCGACGAAGCTGACAATGAGACTGGTTCTCCATGAAGGCTCGAAGGACTTGCAGACTTTCGTTCCTCACACAGAGTTTCGATTTCCAGTGTGACATATTCGTTGTTCTCCTCAGGCTCCGCCGCTTCATCGTCTTCAATTATGGGATCCAAATGCACTTCGTCGTCTGCCGGTTTGGAGTCGGCTGCATCGAGTGTTTCGTACCAAAGGTTGTTGGTTCTTATACAAAGTTCCCTGAATGCCATGGCTTCGTTTGAGTTTTGCAGGCAGGAAGAGCATATATGTGAGGGGAGTCCTACTCTCTTGGTAAGCTGAAATCAAACTTGGTTTAGCGTGGCGTGTGTACATTGTTTTCCATCCTACCCAGATGCCCGTCAGTTTGAGGATGTCGTTCAATACATCGGCTCCATTCTCGTCGAAGAGTCTTCTCGGATTTACGGCTGGCTCCCCACAAATTCGACACAGAAGCGCCATTTCCGGACTCTCCGCAAATTAAAGATGTTTACTTTGTTTTTTACTGTAAATGTCGGCGAATATCGTGACTGGCACCTGCCGCGCACTCGTTGCGTTGTGACTGCCACAGTGGGCAGTGTGAAGATCCTACGCCACAAGAAGACTAGCCAACTGCGAGTGCTCATGCGAAGAAAGGCGCTCTTCGCGGGCAAAACACATCTGCAAATTGATTGTCCAGATCACAGACCGCTTTGACGAGCTCAATCTTTAGAGCCAGAGCAGAATAATGTTTTTACAGATTAATGTATTTGCCATTTTCAAAATAAAACGAAGAATAATTTCGCTTATCGCAAAAAAATATCATCCATAAAATATCAGACGTAGAACAAATATCGATTTATTGATGTATCGATATACCCTATAATGACGTGGATGTGAAAAAAAAGAACAATAAATTGCCGACACACACAGTAGTGTAATCAAATTAGGAATAAAACTGTAATGGAATAACAGTTGCGATATAGTAAGAACTATTAAATAACAGCAAGCAGGCTTTGAGAACAGAACACAGTTCAATCCACTCAACTGACAAGCGCAAAAACTCACACTAGGAGAGAGAACAAGAACAAGAAGAAGAGCAAGACGACGACGGTGGCAGGCAGAAGAGGAACGGAACGGAACGTCTCGGCAATGAAATAATTAGTGACTTAGAACGCGCCGTGTTGCCTATTTTGTGTTTAGTTAGCCTCTACCTCTGTCCACCACTCCAAGCCAAATCGATAGTGCAGCATCGCAGTCCGCTACGAAGCTGTACGTCAAAGTAAACAAGAACGTGGAAGACACACAGACACACGACCACGACCGCACCAATTAATGGTGAGGGAGTAGAGCGGTTGCTGTGGCGACAATGATGAATGAAGACAGTAGTGCCACGATGTCGTCGTCAGCAGGCGGCGGCGGTGGCATCAAGAAGGTGTTTCAACGCCTCTCACAGGTGAGTGGTGCCCAAGGCAATCGAAATCGACCATCCATAAACATATATGACCTCTTTGCAGACTTATCAGTCAACACTTGATCGCTCGACGCCGCACACGCGACTGCGCTGGGTGTTCGCTGGCTTTGTCCTCCTGCTCTTCGTGTTGCGCATTTTCATATACCAAGGATGGTACATCATCTGCTATGCGC
Source organism: Drosophila subobscura (assembly GCF_008121235.1). Lineage (NCBI taxonomy): Eukaryota > Metazoa > Arthropoda > Insecta > Diptera > Drosophilidae > Drosophila > Drosophila subobscura. Next base: position 7,761,046 of record NC_048533.1, on the reverse strand, counting down.
TGGGCATCTATCATCTGAATCTGTTCATCGCATTTCTAACGCCAAAAATCGATCCAGAATTCGATCCGTATGCACAGGACGACGAAGACGATGGGCCGAATCTGCCGACGCGCAGCAATGAGGAATTCCGGCCCTTCATACGCCGCCTGCCGGAATTCAAGTTCTGGCTGTCGGTGACAAAGAGCACGGGCATTGGTCTGTTCTGCACGTTCTTCGACTTCTTCAACGTACCCGTCTTTTGGCCCATACTGGTCATGTACTTTATCACGCTGTTCTGCATCACGATGAAGCGACAGATCAAGCATATGATCAAGTTCAAGTACTTGCCCTTCACACGCAACAAGCCACGATATCAGAGAGTGAACGACCTGGCGGGCCCCAACTCAGTGGCGGGCAACTCAAAGTGACAATTAGCCGCACAGACGCCGGAGACACGGACAGCAGCAGCGGGCGAGGTGCTTGCAACACCACATGCTGCTGCTGCCCCAACAGCAACAACAACAACATCAACTAGCGACAACGCAGCGACCAAGGATGTGGGGTCGCCAACAGTGGGAGGAGTGTCCATTAAACCACCGCAAATCATTGCAATTGAGGACTACTAGAGAAAGCTACCAACACACACACACACACACACCAATCCAAAAGCAATCCACAATCGAAAATCCAAAATTAAGTTTAGCATTCGGCTTGTAATCGTGAAAGTAATTGTTTTCTTTTGGTTTGCGTAGCATTTTTCTTCTTTACTATTGAGTTGTCGCACGGCGTCTTGTGCAACATAAATGCCTTTGTTTAATTGTTTATTGTATACATTATTTAGTTACAATGCAATACCCCAATCCCCCTCCCCCGGGTAATTACTATAATTTAAACCATAATTTAAACCCAACAATATCTGCTTCTATCCAAAAAGTAGAATTTACCCATGGAAAATCCAATAATAATTCTTTGATTAATTGATGCTTAGATGCTATAACAATTTATGTTTACCTGCATATATATACATATATGTATGTATATGTATTTATATAATTTGCATTATAATTATACAAACAATTTTTGTTTAGCGTTAACTATATACAAAATGTTAAAAGGCGGAATGAAAAACGGAACTAAACGGAAGAGTGTAAACTGGGGTGCGTCTTATGAATAAAGGAAGACAAAAGTAAAAAAAAACTAAACTCGAATATGTATGCGCATGTTTTGACCTATTTTGAGAGTGAACTTATCGTTGTGGCGGGCCAGAGTGTGTGCGGCCAAGTGGGTTTATCTAATCAAGAATTGCCGGCAAGCCATGGTGACTGTTGGATTTCGTTTGCCGGTTCTTAACTTAAACATTCCTTAACATGTAACACTTATCAGTTTAGTGAAACATTTTGTTTTATTATAATTATTACAAGACTAGACACATACATGCAAGAAAAAATAGTTTATGAAACGATTCGATTACATGACCATAAAAGTGGCTGATGTCAGGCGATATTTGGAATTGCAATTGCCCAACCATGCCGCATGCAATGTTACAAATCCAAACAATAAGTGCGCAAGGCCATGGAGAGATCGATTTACTTCGCTTCCACTTTATCCCCAGATCCATTTTTGCTGGCACGCTCCTCTTTGGCACATTTGCGTATGATGCTGTTGAAGTACTTGTGCAGGCCATAGGCGAACAAGCGCAATGGACCAATGGCCAAGGCGTGCAGGAGATTTGTAAAGAATCCGTCCCAGGGCAGCAGGCCACCGCCCAGCATGGTGATCAGCCAGCTCTCTGCGCCCACAATCGAGACAAAGTTGCCCTTCTGCAATGGAAAATAGCAAGTAAAATATGAAAATGGAAAAGAGAAAAGTCAACGCCTCACCAAGGCATCCTTGAGAATGGCTTTGGCCATGTCCTCTGGCTTCAGTAGGCCTCCACCGCCAGAGATGATTTTCGTTTCGCGTGGCTTGGATTTCTCCTCCTCCTCGAATCCTGGCGTGTTTGTGTCACAGGGCAAGGCCAAGGTGACACTGACGCCATGCTCCCGGGACTCCATGGCGATCGTTTCGGCCATGGCTCGCAGTGCATATTTACTGGCTGCATACGGTCCATAGCCGTAGATGCCGAACATCGCAGCCTGCGATGAGGTAAACACAATGATGCCCTCCCTAGCGCTCTTCATCCTGGACAGTACGTGGCGGGTGCAGTTGTAGCTGCCAAAGAAGTTCACATTCATCAGCTTGTGGACATCCCGCACAGAAACATCCTCAAAGACGCCACAAATGGCCATGCCCGCGCAATTGAGCAACGCGTAAATGGGGCCTACGGTTGCCTCCGTCTCGGCCAGCACTCGAGCCACCTCCTCATAGTCTCCGCCAATGTCCAAGCTGCGGTATTGCAGCTTCTGATCCGGTCGCTGGCGCACAAGCTCCAACCGGTCCACAGCCGCTTCTGCGAAGGGAGTAAAGGGTATAGGTTGGGGTGTGGTTCTCCATTCTTGTTGGGTTTACTTACTAAGCCTTTTCTCGTCACGCGCTATTATCGTTACATGGGCTCCCTTCGTGACGCATTCTATGGCCAGGCAGACCCCAATGCCGCTCGAACCGCCGGTGACCACGACATGGCGTCCATCGATGCACTTTGCTCGCTTTTGCATGACAAATATGTAGACAAGAACGTGTACCAGCACAGCGAGACCCAGACAGGCAATAACATCCCAACTGAATTCCATGATTATTATTCTTGATTCTTATCCGCCCAAAAACAAATTGAGATAATTTTGTTGTTGTGGTTATCGGTTTGAAAGGGACCGTGCCAGCAGCAGGTCAAAAATACCACAAATACGGTGAAAATATCGCGTTACGGAACAGGCTTCCAGCCCCAACACGAATTTATTGTTTATTTCGATAAAAACAATTAAATTTGTTATAAAAAAATGCCACCAAAGAAGGACGCGAAGGGGGGCAAGGATGCCGGCAAAAGTGGCAAGAAACCAGCCGCAGAGGATAAGTGTGAGTAAGATTGTTAAGAAATGTATAACAGAATTAATCTAAAATCTCCGCCTACCACGCTGTAGCTGCCGGCAAGGAGAAGAAGGGTGGCAATGCCGTCAAGGTGCGCCACATTCTGTGCGAGAAGCAGGGCAAGATTATGGAGGCCATGGAGAAGCTAAAGGCTGGCCAAAAGTTTCCCGAAGTGGCCACCGCCTACAGCGAGGACAAGGCACGTCAGGGCGGCGATCTGGGTTGGCAAATTCGCGGTGCGATGGTGGGTCCATTCCAAGACGCCGCCTTCGCCCTGCCCATATCGAATGTCAACAATCCCATCTACACAGATCCTCCGGTCAAGACCAAGTTCGGCTATCACATCATAATGGTCGAGGGCAAGAAATAACAAAATTGCGGAATTTACAGATTTTATAAATCAAATTTTAATCAAAAGTTGCACAAAACTTTTCCTTTCTTCTGTAAAAATGTGGATTACTTTTTGCCCGAGTCCTCTTTGAGGCCCACAGTGCGGTTGAAGACAATTCTATTGTTTGAGGTGTCCGGATCCACGGAGAAGAAGCCAATTCGCTCGAATTGGAACTTGTCATAGACCTTGACCTGGGCCAGGGCCTGATCCGCAAAGGCCTGGACCACGGAGATGGTGTGCTCGCAGATGTCGGTTAGGAAACCGCCGGGCACCTCATTGGTATCCTCGGGATTCTTGTGCTTGAACAGTTGCTCGTACAGACGCACCTCCAGCGGTATGGGCTTGGAAACCCATTGGACAAAGGCCTTGGGCTTCTCGGCCTGCTCCGCAGACTGGCTGGAGCAAATGAGCTCGACAATTTCTCCTGTAGCTGGATCCTTGACAACCTCCTCCACGCTGATCACAAGGCCGGCATGACGAAGGCCCACCGATTGCTGGGGCGACAGGCGGCGGTAGCCCTTCTCGGGCTCCACTTTGAAGTCGCCTCGCTCTATGTAGATCACCTTGTCGAGGGTGATCTTGTGCGAACCCTTCTCTGGATTTTGTGGGAAATCAGGCACCTCCAGCTGCACGGGCGCTGCATGCGGGAAGTTCTTGATGGTCACCTTGAGGGGTTCCAACACAACCAGACGACGCGGTGCCGTCACATTGAGCACATCGCGCACAGAGGCTTCCAACATGGCTGGATCCACGGCGATCTGAGCGCCTGTCACACCCATCTGTGCGCAGAAATTGTTGATGGCCTCCGCTGGGAAGCCCCTACGCCGCAGCGCCGTCAGAGTGAAGAGCCTGGGATCATCCCAGTCGTGAACAATCTTCTCGGAAATCAGCTTGCCAATCTTTCGCTTGGAGACCAAGGCGTAGTTCATGTTCAGTCTGCCGTATTCCCACTGCACGGGACAGTAGATCTCCAGGGCATTGCACAGCCAGTAGTAGGAGGAGCGACGCGACTGGAACTCCTTGGTGCACAGCGAGTGGGTGATCTGTTCGATGGAGTCACACAGGCAGTGCGTGTAGTCGTACGTGGGGTAAATGCACCACTTGCCGCCTGTGCGATGATGTGCAATGAACTTGATGCGATACGCCACCGGATCAACTTTGCCCTCTTCCAGAGTAACCTTGAGGCGCAGCGTGGCCAATCCCTCGTCGATTTTGCCCCTTTTCATGTCCTCGAACAGTTGCAGCGACTCCTCAATGGGACGCTCTCGCCAGGGACTGGGCTTGGGAGTGAAGCCCTTCAGCTCCTCCGCCTTTTGGTGGCAGACATAGGCCAATCCTTTGCGTATGAGGACCACAGCCCACTCGTACAGCTGCTGAAAGTTGTCGGAGGAGTAGGTTATCTTGACGGGCTTGTATCCCAGCCACTCCACCATGTCCCGGATGCCCACAAAGAACTTTTCCTCCTCCTTCTCGGGATTGGTGTCATCGTAGCGCAGATAGCAGACGCCATCCTGGGCAGCAGCATACCCAAAATTGATGTTAATGGCCTTCGCGTGGCCAATGTGCAGAATGCCATTGGGTTCGGGCGGAAATCTCGTGTGGACACGTCCGCCAGTCTTCTGGAGATGCTCCTTCAATAACCTCTCGGTATGCTCGGTCACGACATAGCCATCAGTCTTGAAGTTCTCTCCGGGAGCATGGAAGTGAACCTTCGTTTTCATTAGCTCCGCAATGGTGTTGGCTCCATCGGATGCAGCCTCCACAGCTTGTGCAGTTGAATTCGCCTCTGGCTTGGCTTTGGCCGCCTTGGGCTTCTCGTTTTGCTTAACAGGTGGCTTCAGGTCCGCCTCTGTTTTGGGTCCCAGCAGATCGAATATCTCCACGTCTATGGCTGCCTTCACGGACTTGGCATCCGCCCACTTGAGTTCGCTCCTCACATCCTGCAGAATTTTGAAGGAGTTGAAATGGTAGCGCTGCTCCAGCAGAGCTTCCTTGTAGCTGCTTTTGATCTTGGCCTGCACAACGCGTTCGATCTCCTCCGGCGTGACCACTACACCCACACCGCACTCCTGTTCCAGCTCCTTCACATCGATGTTGGCCTTCAGTTTCTGCCCGCACTTGAGAACATACTCCAGGGCGGCATCCACTCGCTGGGTGTTGTCCAGCTTGCGCTCCACTATGTAGCGCACCAGCAGAGGCAGCTGTTCCGCCTGTTGCGGCTTCAGTTTGCTGGCCATGTGGTAGATCAGCATACCCGTTCCGTCGGCGAGGGAAGCACCGGCCGCCTGGGCCAGCGCCAATTGTAGGTTTTTCGTCACGTTGGCATTCTTGAGCGTCTCCTTGGCTTTTTGCTCGCTCATGCCGAGCGTCTGGAATTGGGCAATCAAATCCTCGCCTGCCATGTCCTCGTTTTCTTCTCCTATTTATGACGACGAAACCGATAAGTTTGCTGAAATTAAACAATAGAATGATGAAATATTAAATGATGATATTCCAGCAAATGATTTTAATTTGATTGGAAATGTGATTTAATTTGAAGTATATCGGCATAGTTGAATGGATTAATTGTTGTAAAATTTTACCATATTTGATGTTCAAATTATCCTTAAGTTTTTAAAATTAACCTGCACTGACTCTGCTACTAGAAATCCAAAGCTGCAATATAACCAGCTTCAAGAATAGCCTTATTATTATTGTTATCGATATAGAGACAATCGAGTCATCTGTTGCTATCGATGTGCCCTGCACGTGTAAAACGAAAACATAACTAAATGCGTTGTAATTTGGCCAAAAATCAATAAAAATGGGTAAATTAAATGTCACCGTGCTGCGTTATCTCACCAAGGAAGACTTCCGCGTCCTCACCGCCATCGAGATGGGCATGAAAAACCACGAGCTGGTGCCGGGACCATTGGCCGCAGCCATAGCCAACCTGAAGACTGGCGGTGTCCACAAGCTGCTCAAGGAGCTCTGCAAGCACAAACTACTGTCCTACGAACGTGGCAAAAAGTGTATGTAAACTAATTAGTTAAAGCTAAACAACATTGACATGTTTTGCCCTACAGATGATGGCTATCGCTTGACAAACACTGGCTATGACTATCTGGCCCTGAAGTCTCTGACATTGCGTGGATCAGTGAGCTCTTTCGGCAATCAAATTGGCATTGGAAAGGAGTCAAATATTTATGTGGTTGCCGATGAGGAAGGTACTCCCATTTGCCTGAAGCTGCATCGTCTGGGCCGCACTTGCTTCAGGAATGTGAAAGCCAAACGAGATTATCATGGACGTCGCCACAAGGCCTCCTGGCTGTATTTGTCGCGCATTTCGGCTACTCGAGAGTTTGCCTACATGTCGGCATTGCACGACCGCGGTTTCCCTGTACCCAAGCCCATTGATTTCAATCGTCACTGCGTTTTGATGGATCTGGTCAACGGTTGGCCCATGTAAGAGTCGAATTTGCACCAATTTGACATTATTTTTAATGGATTTATTTCTATTTAGGACCCAAGTGCACGAGTTGCTGGATATTCCACAGGTGTACGATGACCTAATGAACCTGATTGTCCGCTTGGGCAACTCTGGTGTCATCCATGGTGACTTTAATGAGTTTAATTTGATGCTCACGGATGCAGGGAAACCCATACTGATTGATTTTCCCCAGATGATGTCCACAGCGCATGAAAATGCTGAATTGTAAGCAACTTACTCCTAATATTCCTTGATTCAACATTATTAACCCTAAATCTTCTGTAGCTTCTTTGATCGCGATGTGAACTGCGTTCGCGAAATGTTCCGTCGTAAGTTCGCCTACGAGAGCGAGGATTATCCCAAGTTCAGTGATCTGGTGCGTGACGATGATCTGGATGCTGAGGTGCACTGCACTGGCTATGGCTTCACCAAGGAGATGGAACAGGATCTGTTGCAGGAGTATGGCATGGTGGAGCAGTCAGAGGACGAGGATGATGAAGACATTGATCAGGAGGAAGATGATGTGCCTGCTTTGGTGCCTGCGGCAGCATTGGAGATCGACGAGTGTCGTCGTCAGGTGGAGAATGAGGTGCAATATAGCGAGGCCAAGCCGGCACAGAAATCGGATGATGCCATTCGTCGATACATTGAATCGTGCACACAATATTTGGGCAATCTGACTGTGGGTCCAGAGATTGATGATCAGGCATTGCCAGCAAAGCCTGCAGTTTCCGATGCTGTTCCAGCAGAAGTGACTCCCTCTCAAGATGTTGTTCCACCTGCTCCTCAGGATATTGTTCCACCTGTTGCTCCTGCTCCCAATGCACCCACAGACGATGCCAAATCCATTAGTTCCAATGACCTGGAAACAGATGAAATGCCCGAGCTGGCCGGCTTGGATCCCAACTCCCGCATGTACCGCCTGAAAATGGTTGAGCAAATGCTCAACGATGCGAGAAGTCAGCGCTCGTTTTCCACGACAACCAGCACAATAGCACCATCCGTGATCACCGATCGCATACGCCGCAACATGGACATCAAGGAGAAGCGAGATCAGCGCAAGAAATGCGTGGCCAAGGGCGAGGCCAGTGCCATTCATCGCCATCGCAAGGAAAACAAGGATGTGGTGAAGGAGTACGCCGGCTGGGACTTTTAAAATCAGAAAAGGTATACAATTTCTGGGAAAGGTACCTTGCACTTTAGTGATATATAATTTAACAATAAAAGAAACGCAGATAACTGCAGATTTGAAGATCAATTTGAGGCGGTTAACACGTGACAAGAACAAACTTACTTTAATGTATGTACACTTGTAATAAACACATCCCTCAGTTCTTTATCTAGAGTAATGCGTAAACTCAACAAAGAGCACTATTTCTATTTCTGTTTAAACAATTTGTAAGCTGTAAAATGCACTCGAGATTTCTTGTGATTCAGCGGACTGCTACCCATTCATACTCTACATGGTAGGAACTTTTTATATCAGTTGCAATGAGAGCTTGCAAGGGAGCTTCTCCCCCAGGGCACTCGCGATTCGGTCAAGCACTTGAGAGATAGAAAGAGATACAGAGACAGAGGGAGCAGCGCGCACGCTGGCTTTCTCACGGATGCCGTTCAATTGCCTGCATGATAATGGCGCACTTGCACTTGTCATTTCTCATATAAAAACAATGCACTTCCATTAACAAAAGCGCACAATCGCAGGCACTGAGCGACGGTTAGGAACATGCCCAAGGAAGCCACAGAGAAGATACATCCGACGCCTGCATGGCTCACCCAGGACTATGTACAGGCCAAGCTGCGACTCTTCTTCAAAGATGAAACACTCAAGTTGGAGAAGCTGATCATCAAGCCAGCCATTGCGAATGGCGAGAACTTTGGCAGTGTGATGACGCGCATCAATTTGGATTATACAACGAAATCCTCCAAGGGCACTCAGACGACTACGTTTCTGGTGAAGACAACGTTTACGAGCAAGGATCCGGCCGCTGATGTGCTCTTCCCCTATGGCGTATACATCCGGGAGATGGACATGTATGAGAACATTCTGCCCCAGCTGGCCGAGTTGGCCAGACAGGAGCTCAAGGATCAGCGCAAACTGTTTGCGGAGACCGTCAATGTGGATCGCAGCAGGGGCTCCATCATCTTTGAGGACATGTCGCTGGGGCAGTACAAGGTTGCCGATCGGCTGAAGAAACTGGATCTGGAGCATACGCATCTGGTGCTGGAAAAAATGGCCACCTTCCATGCCACCGCTGCGGCACTCAGCGAACGGAAGCCTGGCATATTCGCCAAGGACTACGATCGGGGATTCTTCAATAAACACACCCGCGCCTACCAGCCGGTCATGAAGAATCTCCTCAAGGCTTTATCCCGCTCGTTAAAGCTGGACAAGGAGCTGCAGCAACGCTACCAGGCGAAGATCGATCGGTTGGTGGATAATATTATGGACTATGGTGAACAATCCACGACCATCAGGCCGGGAGACTTTGTGACTTTGGCCCATGGCGATCCGTGGACCACGAACTTCATGTTCCAGTATGACGCTAAGGGACATCCGAGCAACATGATCTTCATTGACTTTCAGTTCAGTGTGTGGAACTCTCCGGCCATCGATCTGCATTACTTCTTCTCCACCTCAGTGCACGATGATCTCCGGCTGCACCATCAGACGGACCTGGTGCAGTTCTACTACTACAAGCTGGTGGCGGCCCTAAAGAAGGTCAAGTATGCCGGCCACATACCATCGCTGTTTGACTTTCAATTGCAGTTCAAGGCAAGAGCCTTCTATGGTGAGTGTAAAGTAATTCCAGCTAAGGATTGATTTTACTTTGATTTCTTGTTCTGCAGCTGTTTTCTGTACACTGCTCTTTGAGCCAGTGATGCTGTATGAGGGCAAGGAGGAGTCATCCATGGAGCAGGTGCTGTCAGAGTCCGAAAGCGCCATGCGCTACAAGGACAGTGTCTTTCAGGCGGAGTCCGTCAGAAAGAAGTTGCATCAAACACTTCCATTTCTGGATCAGCAGGGGTTGTTGGATGAAATGTGATTAAATGTACATATATGGGAATATCTTAAGAACATAAATGGAATTGCAATTTCACCATAAGCAACCGAGAACTGACCTGTGCAGGGATAGAGGCAGGGCTAGGTCCTCATGGTTGTGAGGGCAATTCAGATAGCGTTGAGCGCTTGTCAAACATTCAAAGGCAAACATTCAATAAAGTCTAACAGATAACACTTACAGGCACTTAAGTTCACTGTGAAATAGAAACCGCGCAGCTACTAAAGATAGTTAATAGCTGTCTGGGAAATGCAAACACACACACATTAGATGGGGGGAATATTTTTATTTGATTTACAAGTCTCTGTGTCTCTCAGTCGGTGACGTCCAGCAGACCGCTGCGATCGAAGACGGGCAGAAAGTGTTTTACAAACTCCTGGAACTTCTTGTTGCTGTAGACCAATCGCCGGAAGTTGCGTCCTCGCTCATCGTCCTGGATCAGTGCCAGGAAATCTGCATCCGCTGTCTGATCATTCAGCATGATGCCATTGCAGGCCAAAGACACACTGACGGCTGCTCGAAAAAGAGTCCTCTTAGCAAAAGTATTTCTCTATGCAGACGCAAACTTACCCATAAATTTACCCTTTTCCAGCTGCAGTACAAGCTGCCGGAGCGAGGGTATGTAGCCACCGTATTTGAGCTCCTTCAGCGTGTCCACGAGCACCTTATGGTAGAACTGAATCAACGCATCCTGCTGATGGAAGCGTACGTTCTTTTGCAGCGAGGTATTGAAGAAGTAGTGCAGATCCACGGCCGGCGAGGACCAGCTGGAGAATTGAAAATCGATGAGGATCATGTCCAGGGGCTCCTGCTTCTCGCTGTAGCGCAGCATCACGTTGTTTACCCAGTAGTCGCCGTGAACCAGCGTGTTGAACTCATCTGGCTGTGGGTCATACACCCGCGTGGAGTACTCCATCACCCGCTTGACCAAGGCCCTCAGCTTGTCGCCGTAGTAGCTGCCCAGCTCCGGGCACGTGTCGGCGAACTCTGCCCCCATTCCCATCATATTCTGAAAGAAGGGGCCAAAGCCCTCCGTGTGACGATTGAAGATGCCATGGTCCAGCTTTGTGAGGACTCCCGGCTGGCGTTCGTTGAGCACAGCGGCGGCGGCATGCATCTTGGCCAGCTTGCGGAGAGCCATGTGGGTGTGTTCCAGGTCAAAACCCGCCAAGCGATCGGCTAGGACGTGCTTGGTCACAGCTAGATCCTCGAAGATGATGGCATCGTGCTCGTAGTCCACGTGCAGGGTCTTGGCGAACAGTTTCTCGGGCTGCTGTGTACCATCGATGAGGGCGCTCAACTTGGGCAGAATCTTCTCGTACATCAGCATCTCCGTGGTGCTAGCCTGGTAGCCGGAAAAGATGTTCGATATAAACGGATCATTCTCGTAGGTTGTCTTCACAATGTAGAAGCCTTCCTCGGGAGTCTTGGCGCCGCTCTTGACGTAGGACACCTTCACTCGCGTCATAATACTGGCATAGTTCTCCCCCTTGGATGTGGCTGGCTTGATGTCCAGCTCGGTGACCCTCAGACCGGCATCGTTCTTCTTGCTCTGCAGCAAAGACTCCAGATAGGACTCGTTCAGCCACACGGGTGCGGGATGAAAGTCGGACGCTGCCTCCCCCTTGATCTCCTCTTTCTGGACAACCATGATGCTCGCTTTAACGTTTGAATCTGAATCGTTGCTGAGGCGGAAAATGCGCCCAATTTATAGTCAGCCAGTGTCGGTGAACACAATCTTATTCTCCGACAGATCCCACATTATGGTATGGCTGTAAAGCAACCCGACTCAGACCATTACGTAGCACCTTCCATGCGATACGTACAGGGTCTCACATTCTTCCAAATCTATCTAAAGCTGAATAGATAAAGGAATCGCTTAAGCGATTCTCGCTCAAGCGAGTACGTGTACACAGACATCGTGGAGAGTATATAAGCCTCTACTATATTCGTTCTATATACTAATTTTCGCAATGTGATGTAAGTGTGCCACTGCCGTAAATCATATCCACGAAACACTGACGTAGCGTTGAAAGATCACTCTCGCCTCCAGCGACAAATTTATCTGCTTCACAACCCATAAATCCATCTTACTATTTGTTATGCAAAGCCTTTGTTATATATATTTATGGATTATGAGAATATCTGTAGTTCCCAGTTGTGGATCTCGTGCCGTGTGTACGCTGTTTTATCTGTTAAACAAACATCGCTAAGCTATAAAGACCACGGATGTCTTACTGTGATCTTAATTGATTCTTATAGTGATTGAAGTGTGTGACTGCTCTCTGGTTATTATTATGATCAGCAATAGATATATAGATAGACTGAGATGTGCAATGACTGCCCCAAGCCAAAGCTTAACCCAGCGGATTCAAGGCAAAGCTCCGACCAAAGAGCGCTGCTGCATGACGCGAAAGGAATTATATATTTTTCCTAATATTTATGGGTACTAATTTAAGGGGCTTTCGATTTGGAAGAGCCAAATAAATATCTGGGATACTGTTTATAGATTAAAGAATTCTTGAACAAATTTCGGATCACTTTTGTAATAACCATTTCGAAAAGTTTATAGCTATTAAAATAACATTTATTTTAGTATTTAATTTTAATGCGTATTTTATATTTTATGTACAGATCTAATAATAATCTAAAAGAAGTAGGAATGGAGTAGCACAGTAGGGAGCTCTGCCTAGCAGCACTGATCCACATCCAGCAGTCCCTTCCTATCAAAGAATGGCACCATAGCCTTCAAGTTGTCCTGCACTTTGGGATTGTGGTAGAGGCGATTCTTGAACCGGATGCCACGCTCATCATCGTTCATCAGCGCATTGAAGCAGGCATCTGTGGGATCCGTGCTGATCATCACCGGTTGCACAACCACTGTGGAGTGCATAGCTATGGGTAGACAAAGAACTAGCAATAGTAAAGACATCTCTAGAGATCTCCCAGGGGGACTACTCACCAAAGAAACGTTTCTGTTCGGTTTGCAGCTTGAAATCGTGAAGACTGGGTATGGGATTCTGGCTGTAGTGGAGCCTCTGCAGGGTGTCGGTGAAGATGTTGTGATAGAACTGGAAGAGACCGCTCTGCTGGTCGCGGCGCAGTGGCTCCTTCAGCGACGTGTTGAACAGATGATGCAGATCGATGCAGGGCGAGCCCCAGAAGGAGTACTGGAAATCGATGAGCAGAACATCCAGGGGACGACCCGTGGAGGGATCGTACTTGAACATGACATTGTTGGTCCACACATCGCCGTGGGCGAGCACATTTACATGTCCTGGCGTGGGGGTAAAGCACTTTCTGCCAATGTCCATGTAGTGAGGCGCCAGCTCAAAGAGTTTCTGCCCATAATCCGCCAGCTTTGGCACCTGACTCATCCAGCGGGCTGCGGCCAGAAGGCCACCCACAAAGTAGCCGCTATAGCCGTTCGTATAGCGATTGAAGAAGCCACGATCGTAGCTCTCCAGGCAGCCGGACTGACGCTCGTTCAGCACCGCCGAGGTGGCATGCATCTTGGCCAGCTTGCGCAGTATGAGATGCGTATGCTCCACGTTCAGGAGTCGCACACGATCGGCCATCACATACCCAGCCACAGAGAGATCCTCGAAGATGATCGCCGTACGCTCGCGATCCACATAGATGGCGGTGGGAAAGAGAGGCTCAGTGTCGCCCAGCTCCTGGAGCAGATCGTTCAGCTTGGGCAGCACATTCTCGTAGATGTTCATCTCACGATTGAAGATGTCATAGGGCGCCTGCAGCTCCTGGCTAAACTCGTCGTCATCGATGGCCGTCTTCACAATGAGGTTCTGCAGCTGCTCCTCCGCTGGACTCTTCGAGAGCGTAAACTGTATGCGGGCTCTGGTCAGAACTCCGCCATAGTTTTCCCCAGGACCCAGGGCGGGATTTATTTGCAGCTGGACTATCTTCAGCTGCTCATCTTTGTAGTAGGAGCGCAGAGCATGCTCTAGGTAGTCGTGGGTCAGCCACTCTGGTGCGCCTGCCATTTTGTCCAATCTCCGAGTGAATAATGATCACCGAAGCGCACTCGTCTGCTTTTATATCCGCCACAGGCAATGCCTTTGTCAAGGTGAAAAAAATGATACTGAAACTGAGACTGAGACTGAAACGAGCCTCTCGTAACTGTCTCTCTGTATCTGCGTATCCCACGTATCTGCGCTTCGTGTTTGTTTCTTTAATTGCATTCCGCTTCTCCTAGATTTGGGATGGCAAACATTTGTGTGGGATTACTTGCTCTCTGGAGATCCGTTTGGCAACAGGCCACCAGAAATGCCAGAAATGCGTAACGTGTGCCAAGCCCTCACTCGCCTCTGATCTTCAGATAAATTTATTTTGTATATGGCTGGGAACGCTTCTTTTTAACTGATTAAATAGCTTTAAGTGGAGGAAAATTACCATTTCTTTTGGAACCCCAAAAGCAGTCAAAGTAGGGCTGGCTTCTTTAATATATACTTTTTATTTTCTGTGTTTTGTTGCTCGGTGTATCACGCAGCACCCCATTCATGGCAATAATATTCCCATCGACAGTCGCTCATCTGCTTATGCAAACAATTTAGAGGCCTTAATGATGGCAATCTATGCATCTTTAGGATTGTTTGCGCAGACTCAGTTAGCAAGTGCTTAAATATTTGACTAGATATTTAAAGGATCTCGTTTAATTCACGCGTGAAACCAGAGAATGTAACACTTTTTTATATAATCTTAAAACAAAGTTGAAGAAGCTGAACTAAGCATTAACAAATGTTAATTTTAATACATTTTTTAGAATTAAATATCTTGGATTTTATGCGTGGAAACTTGCAGAATTTTTTAATGATTACATTAAGCATTCAAAGCAGCAAATAAATGTGCCTATAAATAAATAAAATAATAAACATTTCGGCAAGTTTTTAATGATTCCATTCAGTACTAAAGACAGCAAATAAATATTTCAAATTTCATTAGAATCCTTAAAATATTTCTTGGAAAAAAATAATTAAATAAATTATCCCTTTCATTATGTATACCCTGAAATGTTTCTGCATTTCTCATTCATCCTTTAAGTTCTATATACTCTTCTTTTACCGTATCCCTCAGTCTTTGACGTAGGTTGTTCACTCTTTCAAGAGATGATTTTGAGTCAAGCAAATGCCTGGCATTTCTGAGCTCTGGCATAAAACACTTGTCGTGGTCGTCGTCTTTGTCGTCGTCCATCCCTAAGCCCACACCAAGTGCTATATAGATTAACAGGTTTGCCAGCGACCGAAACTCAAACAATTTGTCCGATTAGGCAGTAGCCAAGCCGCGGCGTGAGACGAGACTCCCAGCCACGAGGCAACTTCCAAGGCATTTGGGGTTGCAGGTTCGGGTTGCGGGTGTGGTTGTGGCTGTGCCCCAATAAAAAGAGTAATCTGTAAGCCCGCGTCTATATTTACATACGTCTGTGATTTTATGAGGCCTTGTAAATCACAATTGTGACGAATGTACGTGGGAACAGCTACAGTTTTTCCATATAAAAGCTGAGGTGCTCCGATTTTTAGGCACCACATCGCAGAGAAAGATCATTTATCATCATGTCGGTTTCGGATCTGATCGGGGCACTCGATGCCATTCCCAAGCTTAGCGCTGCAGCAGCTCCCGCAGCTTCCAACTCCAATTCGGTTTTCATGGATGCCCCCGATTGGCTGACGGAGACCTACATGCAGGATGCTCTGAGAGACTTCTATGGCGATCAGCGGATCAAGATTACCTGCCTGCAGGTCCATCCCGCCCTGGGAAAGGGGGAAAACTATGGCGGAGTGTTGACACGTGTGAAGGCGCAGTTCACGAGACGCGACGGCACCTGCCAGATCGGTCACTACATTGTGAAGTCCACCTTCGAGAGCGACGAGTTTGCCCGGAATGCCATGGAGCCGTACGACATCTTCAATCGCGAGATGAACATCTACGAGGAGGTTCTGCCCAAGTTGAAGGCCCTGCTCCACGAGATCGGGGATGGGGAGGAGATCTTTGCAGAGACCATGACCGTGGACTACGATCGTTCGGTGCTGATCTTCGAGGATCTCAGTGCGCGGGAATTTGTGATGCCCGATCGGCTCACCGGACTCGATCTGAAGCTGGCGCGACTTGTCCTACGGAAGTTGGCCAAGATGCATGCCACATCGGCGGTGTTGAACGAGCGCGAGGATCGTGCCTTGGAGAGCTATGATCGGGGCATGTTTAACCGTCACACGGATAACTATGCTCCCTGCTTTCTGGGCATGCTGCAGGCTGCCAGTCGTCGGGTGGCTCAGTGGCCAGGATATGAGCTGTATGCCGAGAAACTGGAGGCCTTGTTGCCCGTCTACATGGAGCTGGGCAAACGCGTCTTCGATGTGTGTCCCGGCCAGATCAATGTCCTGGCCCACGGCGATCTGTGGACCAACAATGTCCTGGTCAAGTATGACAAGGAGACGGGCGAAGCGGAGAATGTGATCATCATTGACTTCCAATATGCCGCCTGGGGCTCGCCAGCCATTGATCTTTTCTACTTCCTGAACTCCTCGCTGGAGTTTGATCTGCATCTGAACAACCAGGAGGAGCTTATCCACTACTACTTCAACATCTTCTCGGATACACTGCGGAAGCTGCGTTTCAAGGCTGCCATACCCAGCATGCATCAGTTTCATCAGCAGATACAACAAAAGGCCTTCTATGGTGAGTAGAACACGATTATTCCTGACTTTATTTCTGGAATAACTTTACGGTTTCCGCCCTCTCTGACTCTTAGGCATGCACACCACCATCTCCATCTTTCCTATTCAGCGGAATGTGGAGACTGCCGATGCAGATTTTAATGCCTTGATGCAGAGCAATCAGCGGGCGATCAACTTCAAGAATGCCTGCTATGGCAATCCTGCTAGTCAGCGGATAATGCGACAACTTCTGCCCAAGTTCGAGCAGGAGGGCTTGCTCGATGCGGATCAATGATCGAGAAAGTGATGCTTAAAACTGTGTTAAACTGTATATACAAATTAGACAAATCTTTTATATGGATGTGTATATTTTCCTTAGGCTAGTTAATCGATAATCATCATTATGTATTTGTATCTATGTATTATACTTTCTTATTCTTATTCTTTTATATAGAAAATATCTGAATTAAATTTGTTACAATATTATGTATAATTTAATTATTGATATTCATTTAAAGTGTGATTGAATTTATTTATGCAGATTTTCATAAAACAGAGCCAACAGTGAGAAGTTGCCGCATGTCGCGTGGGAGGGGTAAGAGTATTTATCAAAAAATCCCCGAAAAGTAATAGATAAATAGTAGTTATAATAACAAGAGATGAGAATACAGGTTCCATAAACAAGAATATTTAAAGTTTAAAAGCTCTCAAAAAGCTTTACGTTCAGTAGATTGTCTCTCTTTAAGCACCTTCGCATCTGTGAGTATTCAAACAAGCACAACAGAAACCATCACAATCTATAATAATACTCGTAACTGTTGGAATTGATTGGCATTTTTTGCACAGTAACTATGGCTAATCAGTTAATTTTTAATAAACAATAGCGACACCTCACCGTGAAAATGAATGTCTATGGGCAATAACTCTCGTCAGATAATGTTTGTGTATTCCGCGGACTTCCATGACAGTTGCAAAGCTCTCAAGAGGCATAACCGAAATTAGCTGTAACTATAAGGATATGGTGAGCTCCCATTATTTCACAATATTTAGCACTTCAAGTGGTTTTTAGTAAGCAACAATTACAAGGACAAGGCTCTTTGATAAGATAAATGTATTTCACATGAAATATTGCGGAATAATTTTCCAAAAAGCTCTAACTTTTTTTGCTTAAAACGTGCCATCCATCAAACGAAATGCTTCATTCTATAACCAGATCTCACGGAATACGTAGCTTTTAGACGATAAACAGAATGACAACAGAAAACTTGGAACAATTCAACGCCGACGAGCTGGAGGCCCCAGCGTGGCTGAATGCTTCGTACTTGGAAACGATTCTGATCACGTATGAAAATGCACCAGAACTGAAGGTAACTGATCTGAAAATATCCCCCGCGAGTGCCCAGGGAGATCACTATGCGAGCGTTATGTTCCGCACGACAGTGGAGTACACCACTCGGAATGGAGCTTCCACCAAGTCGCTTATTGTCAAAACGATGCCCGAGCAGGAGGGCCACAAGAAGGACATGATGAGTGAATCGTATTTCTTCAAAACAGAGATCGGAATGTACTGTAAAGCCCTGCCAGAGTTCGAGAGGATACTGAAGCAGGCGGGAGATGACACACAGCTATGTGTGCCGTGCATCTATCACAGTCTTGAGCCCCGCCAGGTAATGATATTTGAGGATCTAGTGCCGCAGGGCTACACAGTCATCCGGGATCGTCCGCTGAGGGAGGAGGAGCTCTGCAGAGCCTTCTCGAAGCTGGCCAAATGGCATGCCGTCAGCATGAAAATCCTCAATGAGGTGAGGTCTCGGAACTGAAAACTCTGCACTGAAACTCTGACTAATATTCTCTCTTCCTTAGCAACCTGATTTTCTGAAGGAGTTCCAATATGGTGTGGGTGAAATGCCGCACTTGATGAGCGATCCATTCATAACTACGGCAATGCCTCCCTTCATTGAAATGCTGGAGCGATGGCCAGAGCTGAGGAAGTACAAGCCGTATTTTGAGAAAATAAAAGATACCTACTTGGACACGGTAAAATGCATTTTGCAAGAGTATCGCAAGGATCCCCAAGCTGATGGATATTACGTGCTGTGTCATGGAGACTTTCATCTGCGGAACATGATGTTCAGGAATAACAAGGAGACAGGCGACTCCGAAGACGTCATGCTGGTGGATTTCCAACTCTCTAATACCTGTCCCATAGCCGTGGACTTGATATACTCCATCCACATGCTGATGGAGCCGGAGCAGCGCTGGAACCACGGCGAGAAGTTGATCAACTATTACTTCTCTGTGTTGGTGGATACTCTGAAGAAAGTGGGATACAAAGGTGCAATGCCCACCCAGGAGAAGCTATGGCAGCAGATTTATAGACTGAAATATTATGGTAAGTCTTTAATTTAATTTCGCATATCCTTCATTGGGATTTACATCTGTTTCTTTTTGAAGATTTGTTCTTGATGTTCACTTTTCTACCATTAATTTGGGGCATAAAAACTAAATCTTTTACCATGAGTGACCTGCTACAAGATGGAGCAACGCGTCAGAAAACCTACCATCAGGATGTGTACATTAAGGATGTCAAGATATTATTGCCCAAATACGAGCAACTCGGCTACTTTAAGGATCTTTAAATAGGTATTTTCTGCCAGTTATTGGGTATACAATAAAGTGCACAATGGGAACTGCAAGCGATTGCTTTGTTATCAATTTGTTTGATAAAGATATGGTAAAATGGCAATGGAAAAGCTGCTAAGTGCAGTCAAGTCCAAGCACTTTGTAGATACTCTACTTATGTGGATAATTTATTAAAATTAATTTATTATTATTTAAAAAAAATTTAAAGTAGGGTAATGTGTCGTTATTTTTTCTCGATGTTTAAAAATTCAGGAAAAGTACCAAATAAATGATAGACCAACCCTCCGTTTCATTATTAAATACCGTTTGAAACGTTGCTGGCCCAACTGCCAAGGTATTTCTGACTTCTACCATGTTACCATGGTACTTATGGGCATGGTATACTGTATGGCTAGGTTAGTGCTTTAGTTCACAAAAAACACCGTAGAAAAAAATACTATAGTCCAAAAAAGTTCTAATCAATCAATTAATCAACTAATCAATTTTAGCTCAACCGTTTATCCATCGATTTTTACGAAGGCTAAGTACATTAAACGACGCCTAATAAATCCAAAATCTATCTAAAACCAAAAAAGTTCAATTTTGTTGACTCGTGTAATCATACACAATGATTATTTCCTACTTATAAAAGCTTCAGCCTCTTTTTGTAGTTTCTACCACCTGCTCTCCACACTTGTAAATATTTATGTCATTTATCTCTCTCTCGTAAAAATTGTTTGGTAATTCTTCTTCTTTTACCATTATATTTTACTACTTCATCGAACGAGAGCAGATAATGCTCTACATTTATTTATTTTTACTTAATACATGAAATTACGTTTTTCCAGGGACATTTCCATTGATTGAAAGGATGGTGAGACTTACATTTGCTCTCCGATAAGATAAAACAATTGGGAAATGCATTTCGTAGTGAATTGAAAATGTACGGCGGCAAAAAAGCTCAGCCAAAGCTCTTTGAAAGCTTAAAATGTTTAGTTATAATGAGTGTGGAATTATTTGCTACAAACACAACCTGTTTGCTGTTCCATCAGTTCCAACAAGTGAATAAATTGTGCCGCTGCCAAACAAACAAAATGTCTGAAAACTCAAACGCGGAAGAATTTAATGCCGACGAGCTGGAGCCCCCACAGTGGCTGAATGCTTCGTACTTGGAAACAATTCTGAGCACGTATGAAAATGCACCAGAACTGAAGGTAACTGATCTGAAAATATCCCCCGCGAGTGCCCAGGGAGATCACTATGCCAGCGTTATGTTCCGCACGACAGTGGAGTACACCACTCGGAATGGAGCTTCCACCAAGTCGCTTATTGTCAAAACGATGCCCGAGCAGGAGGGCCACAAGAAGGACATGATGAGTGAATCGTATTTCTTCAAAACAGAGATCGGAATGTACTGCCAAGCTCTGCCAGAGTTCGAGAGGATACTGAGGCAGGCGGGAGATGACACACAGCTATGTGTGCAGTGCATCTATCACAGTCTTGAGCCCCGCCAGGTAATGATATTTGAGGATCTAGTGCCGCAGGGCTACACAGTCATCCGGGATCGTCCGCTGAGGGAGGAGGAGCTCTGCAGAGCCTTCTCGAAGCTGGCCAAATGGCATGCCGTCAGCATGAAACTGCTCAATGAGGTGAGCTCTCTGAACTGAACACTATTGACTGAAATTCAGAATAACATTCTCTCTTTACTAGAAACCTGATTTTCTGAAGGAGTTTCAATTTGGTGTGGGTGAAATAGCGAACTTGATGAGCGATCCATGCTTATCTACGGCAATGCCTCCCTTCATTGAAATGCTGGAGCGATGGCCAGAGCTGAGGAAGTACAAGCCGTATTTTGAGAAAATAAAAGACTCCTACTTGGACACGGTAAAAAGCATTTTGCAAGAGTATCGCAAGGATCCCCAAGCTGATGGATATTACGTGCTGTGTCATGGAGACTTTCATCTGCGGAACATGATGTTCAGGAATAACAAGGAGACAGGCGACTCCGAAGACGTCATGCTGGTAGATTTCCAACTCTCTAAAACCTCTCCCATAGCCGTGGACTTGATATACTCCATCCACATGCTGATGGAGCCGGAGCAGCGCTGGAACCACGGCGAGAAGTTGATCAACTATTACTTCTCTGTGTTGGTGGATACTCTGAAGAAAGTGGGATACAAAGGTGCAATGCCCACCCAGGAGAAGCTATGGCAGCAGATTTATAGACTGAAATATTATGGTAAGTCTTTAATTTAATTTCGCATATCCTTCATTGGGATTTACATCTGTTTCTTTTTGCAGATTTGTACTTGATGTTTACCTTTCTACCAATTATTTGGGGCATAAAAACTAAATCTTTTGCCATGAGTGACCTGCTACAAGATGGAGCAACGCGTCAGAAGACCTACCATCAGGATGTGTACATTAAGGATGTTAAGATATTATTGCCCAAATACGAGCAACTCGGCTACTTTAAAGATCTATAAATAGTTTTTTTGTTCCAGTTATTAATTATACAAAAAACTGCAAATGAGAACTGCAAGCGTTTACTTTTTGATCAATTTGTTTGATAAAGATATGGTAAAATGGCAATGGAAAATTCCATTGCATTGACAAGGGTATTCGCAGAGAAGTATGTATTTTGGGTGAAGTACAGCTTCCATAGCCAAGTGAAAGTTATTCCACTAAAACTAGTTCCACCACCCGCAAAGCTGCTTTGTATGAGATAACGCGTGTCAGAAGAGCCAGACGCATGCTTATTTGACAGATACTACTGGTAATTATAATTCTAGATAAGAACAGTATGGCTTTAAGTATGCTCTTTCAAAGGGTATGTATTATACTTAAATTCATTTAATAACAAATTAATATATGTAAAGTTTCAATTGAAAAGGAATACTAATATGGAACATAGTAGAATATTGAATACAATATGAAATAGTTTTTGTGTCAAAAATAAAATAATAAAGAGTATGATAGTATTCAAAAGATAACACTAATCAGCACGACAATTTCTGATGTGTACCAAACCGACTTTTTGTGATAGATTCGGGAATTTAAATTTGTTGAATGAATTCGTTTGTTTTAAGAATTTCTAAAAATTAGAGGTTGTACTTCTGGATGTATTGAATTTTTGTAGTTCTTTAGCTTAGCGATCTTAGCGACTTTAGCTCAACCGCTTATCCATCGATTTTTACATACGCCACATTCAGCGACGTCTAACTATTCTAAAACCTATCTGAAGCCAAAAAAGTTTAATTTTGCTGACAATTATTTTTTGCTATATTATAAAAGCTTCAGCCTCTTTTTGTAGTTTCTACCACCTGCTCTCCACACTTGTAAATATTTGTGTCATTTATCTCTCTATCGTAAACAATTGTTGGTAATTCTTCTTCTTTTACTATTAATTCTACTTAATTGAACGAGCGCAGAGAACACATGCGCATTCTTTTATTTTTCTTTAATAATGAAATTACGTTTTTCCAAGGACATGTCCATTGATTGAAAGGATAATAAGACTTAAATTTGCTCTCCGATAAGATAAAATAATTGGGAAATGAATTTCGTAGTGAAATGAAAATGAACGGCGGCAAAAAAGCTCCACCAAAGCTCGTACAAAGCTCAAATTTTTAGTTAAAATGAGTGCGAAATGATTTGCTATAAACACAACCTGTTTGCTGTTCCATCAGTTCCAACAAGTGATTAGATTGTGCCGCTGCCAAACAAACAAAATGTCTGAAAACTCAAACGCGGAAGAATTTAATGCCGACGAGCTGGAGCCCCCACAGTGGCTGAATGCTTCGTACTTGGAAACAATTCTGAGCACGTATGAAAATGCACCAGAATTGAAGGTAACGGATCTGAAAATATCCCCCGCGAGTGCCCAGGGAGATCACTATGCGAGCGTTATGTTCCGCACCACAGTGGAGTACACCACTCGGAAGGGAACGTTCAACAAGCCACTGATCGTCAAGACAATGCCCGAGCAGGAGGGCCACAAAAAGGACATGCTGAGTGACAGCCATCTGTTTGACACAGAGATCGGAATGTACTCCAAGGTGCTGCCGGAGTTCGAGAGAGTACTGAAACAGGCGGGAGATGATACCAAGTTATATGCGGCCTGCATTTTCCATAGCATGGAACCGCGGCAGGTAATGATCTTCGAGGATCTGGTGCCGCAGGGATACATTGTCGTTCGAGGTCGTCCAATTCGGGACGAGGAGGTGTGCGCCTCCCTTTCTAAGTTGGCCAAGTGGAACGCGGTCAGCATGAAAGTTAACAACGAGGTAAGGCTCTAGGAAATCTTCCAGGATAAAATCGAAACTTACCTATATTTCGCATCCAATTCAGAAACCAGACTTTATCAAGGAATTTAAATATGGTTTGTTCGATTTACCGGCGCTGATGAGTGATCCAATGGTTACCACTGGCATGGGCAATTTCATTGCAATGCTAGACCAGATACCCGATCTGAAGAAGTACAAGCCGCACTTTGAGAAAATAAAGGACAATTATTTGGACCGCACACGTGAGGTGATGGCGGAGTATCGCACTGATCCAAAATCGGATGAATCTTACGTCCTCATCCACGGAGACTTCCATCTGCGGAACATGATGTTCAGGCACAACAAGGAAACCGGGGCATTTGAAGATGTCATGTTGGTGGACTTCCAGATCTGTAATTTAGCTCCCATAAGTCTCGACTTGATTTACTCCATATACATGCTGATGGAGCCCGAGCAGCGCTGGGACCATGGCGAGAAGTTGATCAACTTTTACATCACCGTTTTGGTGGATACTCTCAAGAAAATTGGATACAAAGGCACCATGCCCACCCAGGAGAAGATCTGGCAGCAGATCCATCGCCACAAAATCTATGGTGAGTAGTTGATGATCTTTAAAGTTCGAATTGTTGAGCTAACAGCCCTTGGTATCCTTCCTTTCAGAGTTCTTCTTACTTGCAACTTTTCTGCCTATGATGTTGGCCGTCAAATCAAATACCTTAAAGATTGTTGACATTATTCAAGATCCGATAACACGCCAGAAGGCTTACCTCATGGATTCATACGTTGAAGAAGCAAGGAAACTGTTGCCCCTGTTCGAGAAAATGGGTTACTTTAAGGATCTATAGGGAAAGACAACAATTGGACAACTTACAAAGCGCAATGCTCAAAGAGCACGTGTGGTTCTCATCCCAATGTCTTTCGAGTATCTGTAGATTACGAATACTTAATTGCTTTGAGAACCGTCACTGCGACTATCAATGTTTTGTTATCTCTATTTTGTATAGGGAGAGGGAAACGATAAGTTAACATTATGTAACAAATAAATATTGCTCTTCAAAGCAATGAAATAATCAGACTAGTATTTCTGTCGTACTTATTGAATTCTGCTCTATGCGAGGAGTGCAACTGATATGGTCGAAAATTCTGACTGTAACTGGTACCTACTACTCGTGCTAACTTATGTTATATTATCATGGTCTTTTGGCTGTAACTGTTAACATTTTAAAATATATTTAAACAGATTTTGGACAATTATTTGTACAACATTTACATTTGATTGTGCTCTTCCTATAACAAATGCTGGGATATACCCATGGAACGAATGAATATATGAATACTATTGTTCGATAGTTGCTCCCTCGCTGCCTCTGTGGATCATCTTATTTGTCCAAAAATCCAGAGAGCTCAAACTCCTTGATGGTGCGCTGCAAGAAGGCACGATATTTGGGATTCTCGACATTCTCCCGCCGGAACTGGTCGCCGCTCTCGGTGCGGGAGTTGAGGTCTTCTAGATTTTCAAAGCCAGCTCCCTCGCGGAAGATCAGAGGCGTAAGGCAAGTGGCGCCAATTACACCTAGAATAGAGGATAGTTATAGAAGATCCAAAAAAGTGATAGGGGAAAATACGCACCCATCAGGCTAGTGTTGATAAGATCGATATGGATATCTTTGAGTGTGGGAATGTTTCCTTGATATTTGAGCTTCTCCAGGGTCTGCTTCAGCACCTGATGGTTGTGAAGGTTGCAGACCAAAAATACAAAATTTAGAATGTCTGGACAAAAATTGTATTAAGAATTTTTTTTGGGAACAGTCTTCTTATTTTATCGCAAAAATATTGAACCTTCCCCACTGTACATGCATTCCATAGAGAGCCCAAATGCAAGATCAGAAGCTTTTATCTTGAAAAGCTCTCTCTTTCGAAATTGCACGTGCGAGCGCCGTTCACATGTGAGCTTTTCTCTCCGCAAGCATAGCTTACGGCTAGCCCTTCGAGAACCTTCTTAGCTCTCTCATACCCAGCTTTTGGAGGGGTAAAATAGTTAGGCTAAGTGCATGCTGCACAGAACAAAAAGTGCATTCAAAGTTGGAAGACTTAATTAATGTGCGTACAGAACGTATAAAAAGAAAAACGTGGTGAAAATTCTGCAAAACCATAAAAGGGAACATAAACCCAATAAAAACCATTTGAAAAGTGTTGTGGCTGCAAAGAACAAAACAAAAACCAAACCCTGGATAAGGTACGCAAAGAAAATGAAAAAGTGACCTTATTACATAATTTCACGTATGTACTGTACATACATAGGTTATGATCCACGTGTGGCAGAAAATTGCTGACCTGGCCTGACCACCCCTCAAGGAGGGGGGGTCCGCTTCATGACGATCATCAGTCCTTCTTCTTGGTGCCACCGGACCTTGCCTGCAGGCATAGAAACGGATGGACTTGGCGATCGGGACCGAGCCGTTTATATACATATATCTCACGCGCAATTAAGCCGCTCAACAACAACGACAATATAAAACCATCTAAAATATTATATCACCGCGCCTTGTGTAAAGAAAATGTTGGTGCTTGCACATGTAGGGTGTGGAAAAATTAGCTCAGCGGTCATTGCCCTTGCGGCTGACCATACACGTATGCACACTTAACTAGACCCACCTGACCGTATGTCACCTATTCTCTCCTTCTCTCAGGTTATTAAAATTGTTCGATGCCGACATTCTAAAAGCCACTTAAGGGAAGAAAAATAAATCACAAAATCTAGAAAAGAAAATTTAATGAAAAATTATGGATCGAAGAAAAAAAAAATAGAAAAGAAAAATTGTTTAATAATATTAAATATTCCTAGACGTTAACTTAGAAATAGAAGAAGAAAAAAAAAATGAAATTTATGCCTAGTTAAGAATAGATTTTAAAAGGTGCATCATCGGTCTCATTGTGTCCATGGAAGGGTATTGGTAAAATACCTCTTCATAACGCTTCTTGTTATTTTGCATATTTCTACATTTCTTTAACAGTTTTTATTGCAAACGTGAAATTGGGCCCAACGACACCAGCAGCTGTTTAAAAGTCTGTAAGTAGACACACATATATACACATACACTCCGGGTCAGGAGAATAGCGTCTACACAGTGAGACATGCATGCTTAACCATATATAAAATGAATTATTATTAACTACAATCACTACAATTATGCCATTTAATTCCTTTAATTAAGTCATTCTTACTTTATATTTTGATTCTATTATTTTTATTCATATTTGATCACTCTCTTGAATTCCTATGTCTTAAATTAGCCCCACATATATATACACATGCAGTAAAAATAGTTTTAAGGGTTAGGGTAGAAATAATGGGGGTTACAAACAACATGAAGTTATACAAGTCAAAGTAAAATTATAACGATTAACATGAATTTCTAATCTGATTTTTGGGAGGGGTTCCTAAGGCACATAGCGCAGCAGCAGAAGGTTTTGGGTAGAACCATAATGGCATATTCTTATGTTATTCTACATGGAGGGTGGGTCAAGAGGGAAGAGCACAACCACCTTGCTCTTCACAGTAGGTAGTGGACCTTAAGTTCCGTCCGGGTTTGTAATTCCGATCCCAGTTCCCGTAAATCTGTCTACGATTTTGTTAGGTGACGGAGTTCGTTTTCGCAGCACAACACCCACCCCATTTTCCCTGAGCCTAGCCGGCCAACCTTTAGTAGACAGAGAGTGCTGACGAGACGACACTTCCCGTGTCCGTTACATGGTACGTCCTTACAATGTACTTGAAGTGCACCTTGCGCACATTCTCATTGAGAGAGCCGTAGAGGAAGTAGTTGAGGTCTATTGCCGGAGATCCCACATAGGCCAATTGGTAATCCAACTAGAGAAATAAACGGATAGTAAAAATGTTAGTGAGTTTGAAAGATTGAATGATGATCCGACTTACAGTCACGACATCATCGGGCTCCTTGGTCTCGTTGTTGATGTGAAACAGAAGATTGTTGATCCACAGATCCGTGAGGTTGAACACACGGAAACCCTTGTCGCTCTCGTCAAACATGGCCAGAGCTCTCTGGAGCACATTCTCGGCCAGAATGAACATCTTCTCGGTGATCTCCTCGTAGCCCTTCCAGTGGGCCAACTCCTCCGCCACGCAGCGAATGTTCACGGGGAAGTAGGTGAGGAAGTCCCGCCGATCGGGATTCCGTGAAATGGGCGCCTCATCGAAGAACTCCAAGACCTCAGGACTCTCCTTGGCTATGACGGCACTGCAGGCATGAAGCTTGGCTATCTTCTCTACGGTGGGCAGAACGTAGTCCAGGTTCAGGAGGCGACCCCGCTCGAAGTTCTCAAAGCCGCTCATCTGCATATCTTCCAGGATAAGGAACGGTTCCGGGGACTCCGTTGTGTAGTAACAAGCGGGAGCAATCTTGCTCTTGTCGCCAATGGACTCCAGCAGCGCCTGCACCCTTGGGAGCACCTCCTTGTAGGAGAGGATCTCGCGCTTGAAGAGCTTGCTACGCTGGGCCACGGCTCCTGTTTGTCCCTTGGGATGGTCCTTGATGATCACCGAGAACTTGCTCTTGGCCGCCTCGCCTCGCTGCAGATTGAAGGTGGCCCGGTGCATTTCGCTGGCAAAGCCCGCCGCCGTGTCTCCCACCTGGGCGCTCTTCACCAGCAGCTCGCTAACGGTCAGCGTTTCCTCCTTGAAGTGCTCCTTGAGCACATCCTGCAGGAACTCCACCGTCAGCCACTCGGGTGCAATGTAGTTCTTCGTGCCGGTTCCCATTTTGCTGTGTTTTTCTTTTATTTTGTCCAAGTCACCTGACTGCAGCGCGTTCCGAAAAATAACCCCGAATCAGCTGGCGCGACCGTCTCAGAGAGCTTTGAAAGTGAGAGTGTGGGGCGGAACATGTGACAGCGGAAGCTTTCTCTGTGTTGATTGTCTGGCAGGGGGTACATTAAGCGTAAGGTAAGTCAGTTTGAGAGACAGGCACCTATTCGGGCAAAAAGACTTGGCATGTTTGGACTTAAATTTTATTTATTAAGTATACGTCAAGTGAGGAATTCACGCATATCAAATGAGCAATGAAATATGGAGCTCTTTTTTCCTCACCCCATGCTAATATACCTTGCGCTTTGCTCGAAACTTTTCTCAGTTATTTGTGGAATATGTGTAGCGCAGTGTGGAACTGTTGGTTTTGTGGAACTTATGCCTCGCTCTCTCTCTCTATCTCTCTCTCTCTCTCCATTGGCCATGTTTCGACTTGATCTAAATGGAAACAGCTGTTGTTTGTCTCTACAAAAAGTTATTTCCAACTCAATAGGAATTTCCATAGACTCTCCTTCAATAGGGCACAGACCCGGTATGATAAGAAGGCAGCGCAACGCTTACTAACGAAAAATAAAACCCACTTGATTTCTTTGGCTTATTTTCTTAAAAAGTATAATAGACAAACATTGCCGCAGCTAAACAAAAGATAAATCTTTAAGATAGTCAAAGTCACTCACGAAATACAGCAGAATTACACACTTGCATATGCACATATGTATGTGTGTAAATATATACCTTTGGTAGAATCGCATTCAAAAGTCTAAAATGCCACGCCTATAGAGGAACGGAAATATGCTGAGAGCAGAGCGGACGTACAGGGGATTCGTGTAGACCTTGGAGCGGAAGCGGTCTCCCTCCTCGTCCGCCTGCATCAGTAACTGGAGACTCGCCTCCGTGTCGACCGGCATAAGGATAAACACCAGATGAGTAAAGGTCGTAAAGTAACCTATGAACATAAGAAAAATAGTTAGAAATAAGAAAACATAAGACTCCCCTTAGTTCTCCACTCACCCCAAAAACCATACTTGATCATGCTCATATGGAGTTCTCTTAACAGAGGCATTCGTTCGCTGTAGTTTAGGATCTTCAGGCAGCGCACCAGATGAGTGTGATAGATCCTAACGAAGCAATCAAAGTGCTTGATCCGTATGCTATGATGGGCCGAGCAGACGATCAACTCCCACAAATCCTGCGAAGGACTGCCCCACTTGCACAGTTGAAAGTCCACAAAACGCAGTTGATTGATCTCCCCAGATTGGCTATAGCTTAGCATTATGTTGCTGGACCAAAAGTCCCCATGATTTAGCACTTTAAACTCCTGGGGATTGGTGTTGAAGCAGCGGGCCACAGATTGCACAAATTGATCGGCTGTGGGCTGAGCGAACATTATTGATCTCCTTTGGTGGATAATTACCCATTAAATCTGTACTTACAATGCGACTCACGTACTGTTCATGCTCAGGCAGACCCCATTTGGCCATGGCCGCCTTGTAGCTCTGGACACGGGCCTGATATGACTTGGATTTGTTGTAGTTGGCGGGCAGGTAAGTACGTTGGAAATCCTCCGGAAAGGGGCCGTTCCGCTGTCGCCACACTGCGCTGGCCGCATGGAATTCCGCCAGTTTCTCGAGCACCCTTCTCATGTGCGGCATATCGAAGCCCTTGAGACGATTGATATTACGAAACTTCTTCGTTTTGAGATCCTCCTGGACGAGGCAGATGCGACCATTGACATTCTCCGACCAGTGGCATTTGGGGGCAAACTGTACCGCCAGGCCCGACTGCTCGTAGAGCTGCTCCAATTGTGGTATAATCAGATCGTACATTTGCTTCTCCTTGGGAAAGATATTCAGGGTGTTGACAAACCCATTGCCCTGGGCATCGTCCAGCATGGTCTTCAGCACGTAGGATTTCTGCTGTGAGAAGCCGTCTGTTGCCGTGCGAATGAGGTAATTGTTAGTGTAAACAACAACCTGTCAAGGGTCCACGTCCACCCCCTTCTTCTCACCTTTCATTTCAATGTCGACGATAATGCGCATCAGCAGCGATGTATAAGTCTCGCCCGGAGGCGTGGCCGGTATAATTGAGAGATTCAAGATGCGTCGGAACTCTTTCAGCTCCCGCTTCAGCAGCTTCTTGAAGTAGGCCTCGTTGACCCACTCCGGTATGCGGACATTATGGGTGGTGCAGAACTTGTTGCTGTTATCGGGCATTCTGATGGGGGACTTCACTTGACTCTGCTTTCGGATCGTTTGGAAGTTCTCTGGGCTGCTGGCGTCTGGTGTTGTTCTCGAACCGAACAGTGGGGCGCAACTGTTTTTCTGGCGCTCTGTTTTGCCTGTTCTTATCGAGAATGTTGTTTCTTATTTCGGTTTTGTTGCTTGTGTTGGCAAGGTAAACGCTCACTTATCAGGCAATGCCAATTGCCATTGCCCGCCCCGTCTAACTGGTTCGTCAACAGCTCGGACACTGAGCATCGCGTTCATCGCGCTCGTTTGTTGATTTGTTTTGGCCCAAAACTCGCTCTCCCATCGAGACACTGCCGAAGGCACAAGCGATACTGTGATAATTGAAAGAGCTTTTCCCCCTCTACATAAATATATTTATTTTTTAGAGGTATGTGGGATGGTCGCGTCTTATCAGCATGGATGACGATGTGAATGCCTGATAGCCGGATGGGAGGGGTGGGGGTGCAAATGTTATTCCTTGTTTGATGGACGTATCTCTCAGACCCTACAATCTCTACTGTCTGTCGAGATGCCCCTAAGATGGCTTCCCCATTTCCATTCCAATCGAAACTATTTCCAGTACCGCCGATACGAGCTATCAATTGATGGAAAGCTTGTTGAAACCAGATTCAATATTCGCACTAATTTATTCAATGGAAAGAATGGGAAATGCATCGGCACTCATTCGTAGTCGCTAAAGTTGAACAGTCCACGATTGCAGTAGAAGGGATACACCTCTTTGATGACCTCCACAAATGCTGGATTCGTATACAGACGCGTGCGGAGACTCCTGCCAGCCTCGTCCTGGGACATTAGGGTGTGCAGATTGGTGTTCCTGTCACTGGGCAACAAAACGGCAGATAGATGACTCATCAACGCAAAGAAAGCTGCAAGAAGAGTGCATCTAAAGATGTTTTCAACTGTCTTGTCTCTAAAGAGAACCCACCATAAAAGGAATTGTTCTTCTTGTAGAGGGCAGCCTGCAAATCCCTCAGTTGGGGCAGCGACTTCTTGTAGCTAAGTATACCCAGGCAAACGATGAGATGTTCCCAATAGATTCTCACAAAATTCTCATACTCCCTGAGGCGCAACTCTTTGCCTGCTGAAATGGTGATGATGAAGAGCAGATCCTGGGCAGGACTACCCCATTTGCAGTGCTGAAAGTCCAAGAGGAGAGCTCTGTCCAAGCCGTCATTCGAATTGTACCTAAAGAGAATATTGCTGGACCAAAAATCGCCATGAGTGAGGACATTAAAGTCATTGACATCGGTCTTCAGGGACTCCAAACACATTTGCACGTACTGCTCAGGAGTGGGCTGGAATAGAGATGAAAATATATTGGAAATGACATCTTTTTGATGAGAAGAAACATACGAAATTCTTTAAATATTTCTCCTCGATTCCCCAGGTCTTCATGGCTGCCGTATACTCTGTAACCTTTGCTAGGAATCCGCGTTTGCTATGCTCCGTGTTATCCTTATGGGCAAAGCCATGCTCAAAGTCGATAGGATACGATCCATGGCGATTTTCGTAAACCACACTGGCGGCATGGAGCTCCGCCAGCTTACGTAGACTCACGGACATGTGTGGCATGTCCAAGCCCTTGCTGCGATCCACAGTTACGAATTCCTGCGATGACAAATCCTCAAATATGAAGTACAGATAGCCATCCATTTCTCCAACTTCCAAGCACTTGGGCGCCAGCTGAATGGGATGTCCAGCCTCTCGGTAGAGCTGCTCAAAGGCGGGTAAATAGGTGGAGTACATTTGCTGCTCCTTCTGAAAGTATCGGAACTCCTCCACGAGCCTTCCACCTTTGTCGAATTCGAGCGTGGTCTTGACCACATAGCTCTGAGTTTTAAGACTGCCATCTAGGAGATGTTTAGTTAATATAATCGGAGTGCTTGATGCTACAATATCCCCTCCTACCTTTTAGTTCCAAGTGCAGATGGACGCGCACCAAAATGGAGGTGAAATTACTGCCTGGCGGGATGGCAGCCACAGGTGTAAACTCTAGAACTCGACTGTAACTTGGCACATCTTTGGCCAGCACTGTCTTGAATTTGTCCTCGTTTAACCATTTGGGAATAACCAGATTTTCGTTTGGGTTCTCTATCTTTGACATGGCTCTGATCTCGGACTAATCTTGACTGAACACACAACTCGACTGACTCTGAAGCATAGCAAAACTTTATCCAGCACAGATGGCATATCATGCACAGATAAAACTAATTAAACGCTTCAAGATAAAAATGGTTTCCTACTATCTACATTTTATTTGGCAGAAAAATAGTGTTCATAAAGTAATCAGACATCGTAATCACCAAAGTTAAGCAAACCACGATTGTACAGAAAGGGATACAGATCCTTCATTACACTGGCAAAGGCAGGATTCGACACGAGACGCAAACGCAGGCTTTCACCCTCTTCGGTTTCTGCTGACAAAGTGTGCAGATTGCTGTCCTTATCCGTGGGGAATAATATGATTGGCAAGTGGTTCATCAAACCAAAGAATGCTGCACAGAGAGAGAGGAACATTTGTCAGTCATATGATGGGAAATCTCCTTCGCAAACCCACCATAAAATGAGTTCTCCTTCGCATACATGGATCTCTGAATGTCTCTGAGTGTGGGAATGGGCTTCTTGAACTTCAAAACCTTTAGGCATGCGATGAGGCGATCCCAGTAGATTCGCACTAAGTTATCAAACTCCTTTATACGAATATCTGTGGCGGCCGAGAGTATAATGAAGAAAAGAAGATCCTGCGCAGGGTTACCCCACTTAACGATTTGAAAGTCCACGAGAATTAGCTCATCAATTTTGCCATTTGGCAGATAATTGCTCATCAGATTGCTGGACCAAAAGTCGCCATGATTGAGGACATTAAAGTCATTTGGAAGCACGTCCAAGCAACTCAACGATTGCGCCCAATACTGATCCGCTGTGGGCTGCAATAGAGAGAAACGTTTAGTCAATTCCAATCTTTTGGTTTTCCTTTTGGTTTTTCCATAAACTTACAAATTCCTTGACATACTTCTCCGCATCGTCCATGCCCCATGTCAGCATGGCCTTCTTGAAGGCACGCTCTTTCAACTTGAATGCATCCATGTGGAATTTGGATGCCTTCAGGGTGACGAAACCCTCAAGGAACTCACTGGGATAGGGTCCGTGCTGCTGCTCATAAACCGCACTGGCGGCATGGTATTCGGCCAACTTGTGCAGCGCCCGCGTCATGTGCTCCATGTCCAGGCCCTTGGTGCGATCGATGTTCTTGAATCTCTTCACGCACAGATCCTCGAAAATGAAGTGAATGTTGCCCTCGCGTTCCTCCGTGTGGAGGCACTGCGGTGCCAGCTGTATCTTCCATCCGGCAGCCCTGTACATCGCCTCGAAGGCAGGAAGATAGGTCTCATACATCTTGGCCTCCTTGGGAAACAGACCAAAGTCGTTGATGTCACTGCCGCCACGCTCCTCGGGCAGCATGGTCTTGAAAATGTATGTCTTGGTCTTGACACTGCCGTCTGGTGGAGATTATATTAGTCTCTCTATAAGTTTTGTTTCTGGTTTAGTGTATCTACCACCAACCTTTCATTTCCAATTTAATGTAGACCCTTATCATGGTCGACGTAAAGTTCTCTCCCGGGGGAATCGCCGCCACTTTGGTAAACTTCAATATCTTCACATGATTGGGTTCGTCTTTTGCCAGCACTCCAGTGAAGTACTTCTCATTGATCCAGTCCGGAATGATCAGATGCTCATTGGGATTAACTATTTCCTCACTCATCGTAGCGTCTATTCTTTCCACTTCCAGCACGACTTTGCCCGTCACTTGTTACTGAGGCACTGAGCCCCATTTTTTATTGGATTTTGCAACGCCTTATCGGCAGCAAAAAAAAAGTTTCCTAATTGAGATACTCTTCATACTGAGTCGGCTGTTTTGTTTAGCGCAAAAACTATCTAATCAATCTTATCTATACGATGACTTTTCTGCTTTTTACAATTTAATTATGAATTTGCATTGTTGTACTTTTTGTCAAGAGACTCTTTTGTATAATAATCTCTACTATATTTTAGTGCCATAGCAATTACGACAAGTGCTTTCTCTGGGTTGAGATTCGTGTATTGGCCACTTGATGGTGCAGTTATTCCACGTATCTTTTAGGATAGTATCGCGAGACTATAAAGTTCCTCAGCAATACAAATATATTAAAAATCTTAATTGCTGCAAGTGTATTCGCATTTGCATGTTTGCTATGGCTAGTATAAACTATTAGTGTAAAAATTGTCTGAAATTTATCAGTGTTTGGCCATGATAGTCGTGTAATCTATATCAAAAACATTATTGATAGCACGTACTACAAGTGTGTAGAAAATATTTCCTGGCAGATTGTAGAAATTTGATTTTATAAATTTCTGAGATAGTGTACACCCATGGAGACCTATTCAAAAGTTTAATTAAAATAACACACGCATAGAATTGTTGATATGTATGTATGTATGTAAGCACATATGTATGTACGTACATTTTTATTCGTGTTTGCGATCGAGTGTATTGCGTGTGAAACCTACATTGGGGGCTGGGTGGCTGTAGTTTTGTATATTTTTATTCAGTTCATTTTTTGGCCCCGTCACAATGATAATCACAGTGGGCCGTGCCTCAAGACGTCATCAGCGGCTCAATTAACAACGCGTTGAGTCATTATTAGCATCAATATTCTAGTGATCGCAACTGCTTGATTTTTTATACCCGGTACTCGAAGAGTAAATATATTGTATTTGTATATTGTATTTGTGGGGAATAACGGTTGTATGTAACGCACAGAAGGAAACGTTTCCGACCCCACAAAGTATATATATTCTTGATCAGCATCAATAGCCGAGTCGATAAAGCCATGTCTGTCTGTCCATCCGTCCGTCTGTCCATCCGTCTTGTTGAGCGCCTGGATCTCAGAGAAAATTTTGCATCCAGACTTCTGTATGCTCACACTGTTACATGTCAGCCCAAAAAACCCCGCCCCCGCAAAAACGCCATTCCGTAGGGAATGGCCATATCTATCAGATCACCAAATTTGGATCCGATTGGATCATTATTATAGCCAGAATGAAGAAATTAATTTGCAGTGGCTAAACCCACCCCGTCCCGCAGCTTATATTTGTTTTTTTTTCACATTCTCTCATTCACACTCTGCTTCGCGCACTGGCAGAGTCCTCTGCCTCTGACACGTCTCTGCCTCTGCCTCTGCCGCGTCTCTGCAGTGTGTTGCTCTAGGGGAGGGTGACGAGCTAAAGGAGCGTGGTGTTGGCGTGAGAAGTGTTGTAGATGTATGAACATAGATGACAGATGAAGAAAAAATGTAAAATTTGACAAATAACCGCTAAGGTGCAGATGTAGTACTGAGTGCCGGGTATAAAAGTTGTGACGCGTAAGAAGCGTCTCACACGTCCCTACTCGTTGGTTTTTGATTCTGTGCATCTAAAACTAATCTTTCCAAGTCGTAAATTTATTTTAGCTAAAAATCATTAAAGTTAAAAATGCCACGGTTGTAGAAAAATGGATACAGATCCTTCATGGCCTGCACATATGAAGGATTTGTAAACAGGCGTAGACGGAACTTGTGTCCCTCTTCATCCTCGCGCATCACATTATGCAAATTGGAATCCTTGTCCGTGGGGAATTTGATGATGGGCAAATGATTGAACACTGCCATGACAGCTGTAAAAGAAAATTGTCTTTTATCATTAGTGTTTAAAATAAATCAAGTGCTAAACGTACCGTAGAAGGTATTGTGCTTTTTGTACAAAGAAGTTTGAAGATCACGCAATGTGGGCAATGGCTTCTGGAATTTGAGTAACTTTAAGCACTCCACGAGACGCTCCCAGTAGATCTTAATGAAGTAGTCGAACTTCTTCAGCTTGATATCGTTGGCCGCTGAGAGAGTGATGAAGAACAGCAAGTCTTGTGCAGGACTGCCCCATTTGCAGAGCTGAAAGTCCACCATAATAAGCTCATCGATCTGGTTATTTTCGAGATAGTTGCTCATCAGATTGCTGGACCAGAAGTCGCCATGTGTAAGGGTATTAAAGTCCAAAGGATCCACCGTCAAATTACTGGCGCAGACTTTTCCATACTGTTTAGCAGACGGCTGAAAGGAGAGAAATCTCCATTGTGAGCTCTTCAGAATAGAAAATTTTTCATTGACTTACAAAACTCTTTGCATACTGCTCCTGATCCTCCAGTCTCCAGGTAGCTATGGCCTTTAGAAAGGCTTCCGATTTCACTGCCCATCCCTGCTCTTGTTGAGGCAGGTTCCTTTCGGCAATGAATCCTTCATTGAACTCCGCGGGAAGAGGACCCTCCTGCTCCACATAAACTGATGCTGCCGCATGGAACTCTGCTAATTTATGCAGCGCCCGCTGCATGTGTGGAAGGTCCAGGCCACGAATACGATCGACATTCTTGAACTTCTTCACGGCCAGATCCTCAAACACAAAGTTAATGTTCTCCCCCCGCTGCTCGGCATACAGGCACTTGGGTGCTAGCGAAATATCCTCACCGGCTGCCTTATAGAGAGCCTCGAAGGCAGGCAAAAATTTCTGATACATCTGAAACTCCTTGTCGAAGATGCCACATTCGCGGATCTCCTTGCCACCACGATCCTCTGCCAGCATAGTTTTGAAGATGTATGTCTTGGGCTTGGTGCTGCCATCTATTGAAACCCCAATGGATCTCAGTTCTGATTATATCATATCCCCAAATCTGTGCTTACCCTTCAACTGCAGAGTCAAATGAATACGCAGCATAATTGAGGTGAAATTCTCCCCCGGTGGTATCGCTGCCACCGGCTTGAAGCTGAGGATTTTCGCATACTCAGGTTCATCTTTTTGTAGGACCTGCACGAAGTACTCCTCAGTTACCCACTTGGGTATGTCCAAGTGTTCATTGGGATTCTTGATCTCTTCCGCCATTGCACCTTGCGCGTTGAAAGTTTTCCCCAAACTGATTTCATTTTCGGTATAGTTTTAGGGCCGGCCAATTCATATCGAATGGAGCTTTCGTTATAGCCATATAGGCATAGGCAGAGAGAGAGAAAAAGATAGAGAGAAAGAGAGATCGAGAGAGAGAGACAGGGGAGAGGGAGCTTTGGGACCGAATTTGATTATTGTTTGTTGGAAATAGAGAACCAGAACTCTTAAACTCTAGATAAGATTTGAATTGTTTTCGCAACTAAAAACAAACTTACACCAGCAATAAATAAAAAGTGCTTACGCAACTTGTAAATTTTTTTAATTGACATCAAAATTCGATAAACTATGGATACAAGTGGCTGAAACGTCAACGAATTGTTCGAATTGTTTGTAATTAATTTCTCCCTACAAAGTTGTTAATCAAATAAAAAGAAGCAAAAGAAGGAACCGGTCTCAGAAACTCTGGGCTCTATAGAGTACTCATATTTCAATCTGAAAGATATCATGAATATTTCAAGTAGTTCTTCCAAACACAACCCAGATTATCTTAAGATTACAGTCCCCCTTACACAGCCACCCCTTATAACCAGTAGAAGGAAACCTTCATCGAAATGTTGGGGAGAATACTAGACGCAACCAAAATAGATTGCTTTTTTTTTGTATGGTCTAGAAGGGGAATCACACTGCCATTAGGCATTACAATTTAATTTAACATTTTAATGATGAAGGGAATGGAAACACAGCGCGCCCACGTTTCCATGGCAACCTTAAACTTGTGAGAGTGAGAGAACGCCGATCTGATGCTTGAGAGAGAGAGAGAGAGAACCACACACATCCACACATCTCTTTTTGGATTCTAATCGGCAAATGCTAGTCCCGTACTCAAAGCTCTCTGAAGCTTCCACAATTTCATTGCTCATTACAAATTCATATGTACTTCGCTCGCCGAAAGCATATAAAGTGAATGATTTTTTGAGTACCTTTATTCAGTTAGTAGAGCGAAATACTAGCAGTACTCCCAGTTAGAAAAATTAAAAACAAAATGTCGGGGAACACAGATAGTGAAAACTTCAATGAAGACGAGCTGGTTGCACCTGAATGGTTAAATGCTCAGTTTATCGCAAAAGTTCTGAGCGAGCATGAACAGGCTGTCGAACTAAAGGTCACCGACCTGCACTTTTCTCCAGCCAGCGCCAAGGGCGACCACTATGCCAGCATCATGTTTCGCGCCAAAGTGGAGTACACCACCCGGAATGGAGACTCCAGAAAGTCGCTAATCATCAAAACAATGCCGGAACAGGAGGGTCACAAGAAGGAAATGCTGGACGAGTCGCCAATCTTCAAAACGGAGACCGGAATGTACAGCACAGTACTGCCGGAGTTTGAGAGGATACTCCGGCAGGCAGGAGTCTATGATAAACTCTATGTGGACTGCATCTATCACAGCCTGAAGCCTCGTCAGGTGATGATCTTCGAGGATCTGGTGGAGATGGGTTACGTCGTGATTCGAGATCGTGAGCCAGGCCACGAAGAGGTTCGTTCCGCCTACTCCAAATTGGCGAAATTTCATGCCGCGAGTATGAAAGTCCAACAAGAGGTAAGCAACCCAAAGGCATCACTTCTTCAAACTCTGAATAAGATCCTCTTTCTATTAGCAACCCACTAAACTCGAAAGCTACACCAACGGACTTTTTGATATGCCAAAGTTGTTGAAGGAGGGATTTATTATCACCGGCATGACATTCTTTGTGGACCTGCTGGAAAAAGAGCCAGAGCTGCGAAAGTATAAGAAATACTTTGAAAACATAAAGGGAAACCCAATCCAGCAACTGATGGAAGAATGGGCGCAAAGGCGTCAGAACCCTCAACCAGATCCGTACAACGTCCTTTGCCATGGAGACTTCCATCTGCGTAACATGATGTTCAAGCATAACAAGGAGACAGGCGCCTTCGAAGACTGCATGCTGCTGGACTATCAAATGTGCAACATATCCCCCTTGACCGTTGATTTAATCTACTCGGTTTACATGCTGTTAGAGCCACAGCAACGATGGGATCATTGGGAAGATCTACTAAAGCATTACTTCTCCGTTTTGGTTGATACTCTGAAGAAGATCGGATATAAAGGAGAAATGCCCACAGAAGCTGGACTCTGGGAACGATTCCATGAACTGAAAAACTTTCGTAAGTTGGTTCCCCAGAACTCTAGCTAAAATAATAATCTCGCATCGCTTCCTTTTAGACTTTTTCATGTTGAGCACATTCCTGCCATTAACGTGGGCTGGTAGGGCGATGGGCACCGACTTTGGTGATATTTTGCAGAACGATGAAAAGCGTAGAGCTGCCTCATTTCTGGAGGGTTATATCAAAGATGTCAAAATATTGTTGCCGCGCTGGGAGCAATGTGGCTACTTCAAAGATACCTAAAGTTACCTAAATGTTATCCGTTGATATGTAAAACGATATTTTCTTCTTAATAAATATACATACAGAGAAACAACTTGCTTCCAAAGCAGATTAAAGTATTTCTTATTGAAATTAAAAAACTTATTTAATGTATATGTAATGTATCTTATATTTCACATTGCTAAAGTTCACAAAATATTCATTATCTGTTTTATAGCTATTTTAACACCTTTAAATCGAAACAACATAAGTTTAATAACGTTTGGTTTAAAGGTTACACTTTCTTCCTGAAAAACTTCTGTTCTCAGAAAAGAAAGTTTTAACTTCTCTATAAAATAAGAGATTCAAAACTGATTTTCTTTTTCATACAAAGACCATTATGGAACCCTACAAATATAACAATTTTCTTTGATTACGCAGTACATTAAAAAAAATAATTATATAAAATTATCAGATTTTTGGCATCCCCTGAACGAGAAATATTTACGTGTTGTGTGCCTTATTAACAATCGACTCCCATAAATGGCTTACGTAACAGAAGATGAACGCCATCATATGTAAAAATGTATGTACATATGTATGTATGTACATACAGCTGTGAACAACAAAAGAATTATCTTTTTTTAAAGGTTTTTAAGTTAAAACAATTTGATGAAACTGGTGAAACTTTTCCAAAATAGATTTAAAATTTTAAAAATTATTAACAAGTAAACAATTGAACTAAATAAAAGAATATAATTATTAAAAAATAATACAAATCGTTCAAAGAGATAACGTCTTTTGCGGTAACAGGGATCTTCAACGGTCTTCAGTTTAAACCAACAGGGCTGGTTTGTGTGAAAATCTTTGTAAATGTAGATGACAGATGTTAAAAGAATGTAACATGTAAAATTTGAACAAATCAAATGGTGATTTTTGTACATATGTACATACATACATATGTATTTAAATACTGACTGAGTACCTGGTATAAAAGTTGTGACGCGTACGAAGCGTCTCTCAAACGATCTTCCTCGTTTTAATCATTCGATTTTTTAGTGACGTAGTGACGCTATCTTCAGTGCTCTTTTTTCTGTGAAACCCGTGATTCACTACCCACTCAAGCCCCCCATCAATCCCAAAAATAAGTTTCACAATGACTTTTGCATCGATTGTGAGCTCCGTTATCGATTTAGGTTTGGAAAGACATTTCTAGTTTTTTATACCCAGTACTGGAAGAGTAAATAGGGTATAAGGTATTTGTGTGGAAAAAATGTAACACAGAAGCATGCGTTTACGACAAAGGTAAATATATCTTTTCTTGATCAATATCAATAGCCTATCGACTCGGCTAGCTATGTACATATGTCTGTCTAGGCTCAGAGACCATAAGATAGGGCAACCAAGTTTGGATCTATCAAATCATCGAATGAAGATCGGCTTAGATCATTAGTATAGCCAGAAAGAAGAATTTTATTTGCAGCTTGCTTATTATTTATTTGTTTGCTTCACACCACCACTACCATTAGCTTTGCTTATGCTTGTCTATTGTTGTCATTACTTCTCGCTCGCACACTCTGCTGCGCGCAGTGTGCGGCTTTCCCGGAGGGTGGGTGAGCTGAAAGGGCGAGTTGGATGTGAGAAGTGATGTAGATGTATATGACAGATGTAGAAAACATTTAAAATGTAAGATTCGAAAAAATATAAGGTTACATATGTACATACATACATATGTACATATGTATGTACATATATATATATATATATATATATATATATATACATATATACTCACTGAATACCGGTTATAAAAGTTGTGACGCGGGCGAAGCGACTCAAAACGTTTCCACTACTTTTGTGATTAATGGAATCTAAACATAGCGTACGCACGTTTCTATGGCAACCTTAAACTTGGGAGAGCGAGAGAGCAACAGTTATAATCATTAAAAGCAAGCCGCATACTCAAAGCTCTGCGAAAGCTTCCCCAATTTCTTTGCGCATTACAAATACTTCGCTCCCCGAAAGCATATAAATTGGATAATATTTTGCGTACCTTTATTCAGTTCACGGAGCGAACTACTGTCAGTACTCCTAATTATAAAAATTACAAAAAAGAAGGCAAACAAAATGTCGGGGAAGACAGATAGTGAAAACTTCAATGAAGACGAACTGGTTGCACCTGAATGGTTAAATGCTCAGTTTATCACAAAAGTTCTTATCGAGCATGAAAAGGCTTCCGAACTGAAGGTCACCGACCTGCACTTTTCT
Source organism: Drosophila subobscura (assembly GCF_008121235.1). Taxonomy (NCBI): domain Eukaryota; kingdom Metazoa; phylum Arthropoda; class Insecta; order Diptera; family Drosophilidae; genus Drosophila; species Drosophila subobscura. Next base: position 7,718,873 of record NC_048533.1, on the reverse strand, counting down.
CCAGCCAGCGCCAAGGGCGATCACTTTGCCAGCATCATGTTTCGCGCTAAAGTGGGTTACACCTCCCGGAAAGGAGCCTCCACCAAGTCACTAATCATTAAGACAATGCCGGAACAGGAGGGTCACAAGAAGGAAATGCTGGACGAGTCGCCAATCTTCAAAACGGAGACTGGAATGTACAGCACAGTATTGCCGGAGTTTGAGAGGATACTCCGGGAGGGTGGAGACTATGATAAACTCTATGTGGACTGCATCTATCACAGCCTGAAGCCGCGTCAGGTGATGATCTTCGAGGATCTGGTGGAGATGGGTTACGTCGTGATTCGAGATCGTGAGGCAAGCCTCGAAGAGGTTCGTTCCGCCTACTCCAAATTGGCGAAATTTCATGCCGCGAGTATGAAACTCCAACAAGAGGTGAGAAACTAAAAGGCATCACTTCTTCAAACTCTGAATAGGATCCTCTTTCTATTAGCAACCCACGATACTGAAAGGCTACACCAACGGAACTTTTGATAAGCGAAAGTCGTTGGAACAAGGATTCATTCGCACCGGCATGACATTCTTTGTGGAACTGTTGGAAAAAGAGCCAGAGCTGCGAAAATATAAGGAATACTTTGAGAACATTAAGGGAGACCTAGTCTCGCAACTGATGGAAGATTGGGTACAAATGCGTCAGAACCCTCAACCAGATCCGTACAATGTCCTTTGCCATGGAGACTTCCATCTACGTAACATGATGTTCAAGCATAACAAGGAGACAGGCGCCTTCGAAGACTGCATGCTGCTGGACTATCAAATGTGCAACATATCCCCCTTGACCGTTGATTTAATCTACTCGGTTTACATGCTGTTAGAGCCACAGCAACGATGGGATCATTGGGAAGATCTACTAAAGCATTACTTCTCCGTTTTGGTTGATACTCTGAAGAAGATCGGATATAAAGGAGAAATGCCCACGGAAGCTGGACTCTGGGAACGATTCCATCAACGAAAAAACTTTCGTAAGTGTTTTACTATGATTCCTAGTTGAAATAATAATCTATTGCCTCCTTTAGACTTTTTCCTGTTAAGCACATTCCTGCCATTAATGTGGGCTGTTAGGGACAAGGGCATCGACGTCGTTGAACTGTTGCAGAACGAAGAAAAGCGTAGGAATACCTCATTTATAGAGGGTTATATCAAAGATGTCAAAATATTGTTGCCGCGCTGGGAGCAATGTGGCTACTTCAAAGATACCTAAAGTATTTAATGTTATCCGTTGATTTGTAAGACGATCTTTGCTTTTAAATAATTAAACACATAGAGAAAGAACTTGCTTTTAAAGAAGATTAACAATTTAAAGTATTTCTTATAGAAAAGGAAAACCTTTTTTAATGTATTTTACTGTATATTCAATGTATATTATTTCACACAATATTCATTTAAAGCCAAGCAACAAATCAAGTTTCGTTGTAAGCTTACACTTTCTCCATGAAAAGATTCTGTTTTCAGAAAAGAAAGTTTAAACTTCTCTTGAAAATAAAAGACTCAAAACTGATTATTTTTCTATAATCAAAACCATTCTGGAACCCCAAAAATTTTCTGTGACTGCATTAAAAAAATATAATTAAATACAATTATCAGACTGTGGGCATCTCATTTAAATTGCTGTTTTAAGTCGGGTGATGGTCACCCCCGGAATGAGAATTATTTGCGTGTTGTGTGTCTAATTAAAGATCTGCGCCCACAAATGGTTTACGTAACAGTAGACGAACCCCATCATATGTACATATGTACATATGTATGTATGTATGTAGATACGTATGTACATATGTACTTATGTATGTCATTCATTATCATGACAAGTGGATAATTATTTGTTCGAAATAATTATATACATATTGTAGAAGTGTGGTTGACCAGTTCTCTCAACCATGATTGACAAGTGTGGACACATTTCTGTGGTTGGTCTTGTTCAATCAGTTGCAAATTTCTAAAAGTGTATTTGTTGACTACTGAACCTAAGGTACCAAATATTGCTGATATTATATTTGCTAGCAAAAAAAACTGGGGCGTGTCAAATCTGTTGTGATTTCTATGTCATAAAAAACATCTACCTCTAGCGGCCCTATACTATTACCCCCAAGCTAACAAAAAACTAGTCTTTTGCGTGTTTCCATTTTCAGCCAGTCATGATGATTTGTTTACGAGTGAAACTTGCCAAAGTCTAAAGTTCAGCCATTCACAGAGTTCGTCAATGGGAAGTGATCAGATATTTCGTTTGTTTAAAAAGAATTTCCTATTTATTGCACATTCTTATGATACTATATAATATCACAATATATTGGGTAAACACTAACACAAGGGAAACATGCTCGCGCTAGTCCTTCAACAGTCCTTTCACTTCGAAGAAAGGAAGTAAGAGCCTCATGGCCTCCACATAGTAGATATTGCTGAATGTTTTTATGCGCATGGCATCACCCTTTGGACCGGGATCCATCATGGTGTTGACATTCGAGTCCTTATCGGAGGGCATGAGCGTGGCCGTCATCACAGTGTTGGAGGTTAGGGGTCCTACAAAGGAGAGGAGAGCTTAGATTGGAGAAATCTAACCAGCGAAGCTTCAGAAACTCACCCCAGAAGCCATACTTCAGCATCATAATGTGCAAATCCCTCAGCGAGGGAATTTTCTTGGAGTAATTGAGCAGTTTGAGGCACTCGGCCAGACGCTCGTGATAGATCTGAATGAAATGATCAAATTCCTTAACTTTGATGTCCAGCGAGGCGGATGTGCAGATCAAGTACCACAGATCCTGAGCGGGAGAGCCCCACTTGCCGATCTGCAGGTCCACGAAGATTGTCCTGTCGACCTCGCCGTTATCCTTGTAGTTAAACATAATATTGTTGGACCAGCAGTCGCCATGGTTCAGCACATTGAAGTCGCTTTCATCCACCTCATTGACCTGCAGTGCCAGGTCGAAAAACTCAGAGCCAGTCCAGAACTTTTGAATGTATTTCTCGGCATCGTCGAGGCCCCACTGGCGCATGGCGCTGATGTACTGCGCCTGACGCATTTCCCCCATTTTCTCGAATAGCGGACGACTTTCCTCGGTGTACATGGATTTGTTGTACTGCTCGTCGTAGGGGCCGTAAAGGTCGTGGACCACCACCGAGGCGGCATGTAATTCGGCCAACTTTCGGAGCACGCAACGCATGTGTTCCATGTCGAAGCCCCTGAGGCGATCGCAGTTCACAAATTTCTGACGGCTCAGATCCTCAAAGACCAGGCTGATGGCCTCTGCAGTGTGGTCGACGAGCAGACACTTTGGCGCCAGCTCAATGTCCACACCCGCCTCCTTGTAGAGCTGCACAAACTGGGGAATGTGCACTTCGTACATTTGTTTTTCCTTGGGGAACAGACCCATGGCATTGATGGCATCCGCGCCCTCGCTAGACTCCAGCATTGTCTTCAAGATGTAAGACAATTCCTGCGTGCTGCCATCTAAAGTGGGGCTTGGAATAAGCAAAGGGGAATTCCCATGAAATTCGCTCTGGACTCACCTTTCAGCAGCACATCGATGAGCACACGGATCATCACGGAGGTGTAATTTTCTCCGGGAGCCGTGGCTGCAATGGGTGTGAAGCTGACGATCTTGTCAAAGCCATTCACATCCTTTTCGAGTATTGGCAGGAAGTAGTCCTCGTTCACCCACTTGGGTATGGTCAGGTGCTCGTTGGGATTCACCGACTTCTCTGAACTGCTGTTTGGCGACATATTCGGGCACTGCAATCAAGAGATCAGAGATCGCAAACGATTAGAATCGTGGGCTCAAGATCAAAGCAATTAAACGCTTCTAAATCATTTTCTACATATGCATAGAAATTGTTGCGTCATGATGAGTGGCTACATTACACTGCCAGACACTGCCTAACTTGTTTCCTTTTCACTTATCTAACTTTAGGAGGGGGTTTGTTTTATCTTGCAGTTGCGTATATTTTACTATAATTTCATTCATTTCAGATATGGCACAAGCAGTCACATGTAGGATGTTTATTCTTGAGAGCATCACTGGAGAATCTCTTTTCGCAATTCACTTAAATTTCGCTTTTATTGTGATTTATTACTGACCGACTTTTCTAAATTTCTAATTTGAATATACAGAATGATGAATGGGATGCCCGCTGGGAGGGTGAACTGTTGGGGTTCCGGGTTCGTTCCGTTGTCCGACGATTTCTAACGACAAACAAATACTGAGCCTCCAACACGGCGGGCCACACACTTATGTACGCTAAGCCCCACAGCGCGACAAGTGCGACTGTTTCAGTGTGTGAGCGTATCTGTGTGTGCTGATAGCGAAAACTGGTTATTTGCTTGGACGCTGCCGCCGCCGCCGACACACACCCACAAAATGCTTGAGGGGAGGAGAAACAAATTGCAACAATATAGGCATATAATCGTTTCCTTTATCTAAAAATAGTACCCCTAATTAAAGATATTGTGACTATCTTTTGTTGTCCTTTACTTGAATAGCTAGAAACTGTAATCACACCTTTACCTTTTCTTTGATTGTAATTATAAATTCTTTAATCGTATTTTAAATCAAAGCATGTCGAGACATGAATGCAGATACAACTACACATTAAGTTAAACATTGGATATGGTATACATCCCACTACATATCCAGAAGGCCCTTGTTATCGAAGAACGGCAGCAGCTGCCTCATCGCATCGGCGTAGTAGGGATTTTTGAAGCTCTTTTCTCGCAGAGCATCAGCCTCTGGTCCGGCACCCATTAGCTTATCCATGTTGGAATCCTTGTCCGAGGGAAAGAGAACGACCACCATCACACCGTTTGCCGTAAAGGGACCTGAAAAGGAAATGATTAGAGTTTGAAGCTAAAAATCCCTTAGAAATCCTCTTTCAAGACTCACCCCAGAAACCGTGCTTCAACATCTGCATCTGGATATCCCTCAATGAGGGAATGGGATTCGAGTATTTAAGGAGTTTTAGACACTCGGTCAGACGATCATGATAGATCCGAATGAAGTGATCAAATTCCTTAACTTTGATGTCCAGCGAGGCGGAGGTTGTTATCATGTACCACAGATCCTGGGCGGGAGAGCCCCATTTGGCCACCTGCAGATCCACAAATATTGTCCTGTCGATCTCCCCATTCTCCTTGTAGTTGAACATTATGTTGTTGGACCAGCAGTCGCCGTGGTTTAGCACATTAAACTCGCTTTCATCCACTTTGCTTAGGGCAAGGCCAGCGTCAAAGTACTCTGAGCTCGTCGGGTGTTTCTTCAGGTATATGTCCACATCGGGAAGTCCCCACTCGAGCATGGCTTTTTTGAGTTGAGGCTCACGCTGTTCTCGTATATTTGAAAATACCTCTCTATTTTTCTCATTAAAAAAGGATTCATAAAACTTCGAATCGTAGGGTCCAATGAGCAAACGATTGACCACCGAGGCCGCATGAAGTTCTGCCAGTTTCCGTAGCACACAACGCATGTGGGCCATATCGAAACCCTTGAGACGATCGACATTCCTGAAATTCTGACGACTCAGATCCTCAAAGACCAGAGTGATGCTCTCGGGTGTCTCCGCAAGGTGTACGCACTTTGGGGCCAACTCAATGTACACTCCAGCCTCCTTGTAGAGCCTCACAAACTGCGGTATGTGGTCCTTGTACATTTCCTTTTCCTTGGCGAAGAATCCCATCTGACTGATCAAGGCACCGCCCTTGCTGGCATCCAGCTGAGTCTTCAGTATGTACGATATCTTTTGCTCCTTGCCGTCTGAAAGAACTTTGGAAATGGGAGCTCTCTTGGAAGGAACTTTGCACTCACCTGTCAGCAGAATGTCAATGTGAACTCTGATCATGATGGAGGTATAGTTATCGCCTGGCGCTGTAGCCGCAATGGGTGTGAAGCTAATGATCTTCTGAAAGCCACTCACATCCTGCTCGAGAATGGGCAGAAAGTAGTCCTCGCTCACCCACTTGGGTATGTCCAGGTATTCATTGGGATTCACGTGTTTCTCTGCCATTACGATAGAGATTTATGACCAAAAAAAACACAGTTAAATTTAGGTATTATATAACACCAAAGCGTTGCGGGGTAGCGAATTTTCTGTTGTGTTTATATGAAGAGTCAAACGGTAACTGAGAACGTGCTCTATCAGGTGTGTCTAATATGTAGAGAACTTCGGAAAGGTTTGATAAAGAAAATACTATAAGTAATGCTTATAATCTGAAATGATTAAAGTTGCAGCTGAAGAAAGAGTTCAGAACTTTGATCTATTTGGCCAACTCGTTTCCGTTTTCTATATTTAGAGAAATTGTAACAGCCTCAGCAAGAACAGGTTCTGGGGGAATACGCGAAACCTTATCATCATTATGACATAGCCAAATCTGATCGAAGCAGGCAATTACGTTTATAATTATGGGTATAGGTTGTTTGATTAAACATTTCTTATATGTATGTGCTATACGTATTCATACAAAACACATGTTAACATACGAACAAAGTACATGGAAGTATTTGTTGTGGCCGCAAATTAATTAAAATTCCAAACACTCAAGTGTTCCAATGCCACTGCCAGGCATACAATCAATCGTCTGTCGAGAGAGAGAGAGAATTACACTACATAGTAGAGCAGCAAACTGGGAAATAGAAATGGGATATAGTATATTTAATTGAATCCCGTCTAGTCATCCCACATTGGAACAATTTACGCCATGGGCGCGTGCGATTTCAATTCAAGTTTGTGTTGGCCTGATTAATAATAAAAAAACCAACCGAAAAATTATTATCAATTTTGTTTGTTGTGTCGTCAGAGATTAGGTTTCCTTGCCACTCGACATGTATTCGTAAATGGGCATGAGATGTTTAAAAAAAATGCAAAAATACGCATGAACGTAGTAGCGTCGCGCCATGACTTTGTTCTTTCATGGTTGAAAGATGGGCGTGTGTGATCAATACTTTTATGTTAGCTTATAAAGATAGGAGGTATAACCATGGGTAGTTAAGATATTGTTGTGTTTAGGAATACCCTCATAATCGAAAAATAATGGAATAATTGTGAAATTATTGATACATGAATACACATTAAATTTTGTAAAAATAGATGAGATCTAGCACCAATTGAGCAGACCGCGATCATCCATCCAGGGCAGGATATCGTTCATGGCCTGAGTGTACTTGCGATTTACTAGGGAACCCTTTATTTTGGCTGCATATCGCTCGTTGACCTCGTCCTCCCATTGACTCATCATTGCAATGGGCAATACCCGTGTCACCACCACATATGCTGCAGCAAGGGAATCATTGTATGGATCACAACACAGTATGGATAATATGTCTTACCTGCCAGACCATTATTGTGCAATCCATCACGTATCGTCTTCAGTTGCGGCATTCGCCTGCGGTAGTTGAGAATCTTGAGATTATCAATCAGATGGTAAAAGTAATACTGCACGAAATGATCAAATTTGTCCAGCTTGATCTCCTTTTGGGCAGAGGAAAGTATGGTATAGTAAAGATCGTATGACTAAAGGAAGGAATAATGTATAGTTATGGGTGTTAAATAATTGGTGAAAATACCTACCGGAGAACCATACTTGACCACCTGATAGTCAATCAGAGCCGTGTCCTCCACATTTCCAAAGGCATCGAACTTCACCATCACATTGTTTACCCAGCCGTCGCAGTGGTTGAGGACACTGAAGTCCGCTGGCTGTTGGTTGCTCTGCTCTAGCATTCGGTCCACTAGGACACTCTCCTTGTTCATAAGCCGCTTGTGGAAACGTCCGCCCAGACTCGAGCGCCTGAGCTGCGACAGATATGGATCCGCATCGTTCAGTTTCTTCAGAATGATCTTGTTGTTCCTCGTGTACACCCCATCGGCCACCAGTTTGCTAAACATGCCGTGCCGCTCCACATAGGCTGCTGAGGCGGCATGGAACTCGGCGAGTTTCTTCAGCACTGCCCTCATGCACACCATATCGAAGCCCTCCTGCCGGGTCACGTTCTTGTAGCCCTTGGCCCTGAGATCCTCCATCAGGATGTAGTGCACTTTGATGCTATTGTCCAGCTTGAAGGCCCGCGGCCCCAGCGACACCGTCTTGCCCACCGATTGGAACAACTGCTCGAACTTGGGCAAAATGTTGTGGTACATCTGGTGCTCGCGGAAGAACAGCTTCAGGTGGGACATGATCTTGGCCTGAAACTTGCTGCAGTGCTGGGCCTTCAGCATGAACGAGATCTTCCGCATGGTCTGATTCCGCATGAGCACCTTCGCCCGGATGGGCAGCAAAACGGTGCAGTTGCGGAATTGTATCTCATCTGTTGTGGGAATAACTTCCAGGATCTTCTCACCATCCTCCAACATGCCACGAATCGCTTGGTTCAGCGAGAGGGCATTCACCCATTCGGGCATTCTTTGGGCCTTCATTGCACTTTGAATTTTTTTTGTTACACTAATTTTTAAAGATTATGTTAAATCAAAAATACACTTTCAACTGAAAGAACAGTAAACGAATCTAAAAGAATTTTGATATAGACTCAAAAGCCTACATGAAGATGTTGGAAGTAGAGCAATGAACGTCAATGGAACTTTATACAGGAGTAGGATAGGATCATTCAACAATCTTTTGAAAACATGCTCAAAATAAACAATCATTTATGTATTTTGTAGCTATTGTATTTGTTTGTCAGAAACTGTACAATTTGTGACTGAAATGCTATTAAATATGCATTATTAGCAGCTTTAATTTTGGCCACAAAATATAATCATTTCCAGTCGAGCAGGCCGCGGTTATCCAACCATGGCAGTACCTCCGACATCACCTGCACATATTTGGGGTTCGTGAACATGGCGACCTTCATTTTGGACTCATCATTCATGTAGCTCTCCAGATTGGCATTGTTGGTCTTGTCAAGCATCACCACAGGCAGAACTTTGGACACCACCATGTAGGCTAACGAAACCCAAAAATTAGTAAATAAAAAGGAGAGAAATCTCTTTGATTACTCACCAGCCAAGCCATTGCGGAAGAGGGCTGCATGGAGGTTCTTGAGCTTGGGCAGGGGTCGGTGGTATTGTAGTAGCTTCAGGTTTTCGATTAGATTATCAAAATAGAAACGCACCAGATAGTCGAACTTGGCCGTTTTCAGCTCTGGGGCAGCCGAAGACAAGATAAGATAGTACAGATCATTGGCCTTTCATGGGAGAGAAGTAAGAAAATATATAAGAATATATATAAGACATGCAAATTCATATTTGATGCCTACCGGACTGCCGTACTTTCCCACTTGAAAGTCAACAAACAGAGTCTCCTTGATGGTGCCAAAAGCATCGTGCTGGAACATTACATTATTCGCCCAGCAATCCCCATGGTTCAGGACATTGAACTCCCTGGCATTGAATTGCTGATCCTCCAACAGACGATCCACCAAGTAGTTGTCGCTATCAGCCTGTAAATATGACGAAGAATTTAATAAGACATATCTATATAGTTCCAGGGAACTCCATCTATCAACCCACCAACTTTTCGTATATCTTCTCAGCGTTCTTCCACTTCTTGAGTTGTGACAAAAAGGCTCCGGAGGCATTGAACTCCTGCAACAGCTGTCGATTGGCCTCGCTGAACACTCCCACCGTGAACTCTTCCCCGAAGAAGCCATGCTTCTCCACATAGCAGGCGGAGGCCGCATGGAAGGCGGCCAGCTTCTCCAGAACCCTCTGCATGTGAATCAAATCAAGACCCGCCAGGCGGTTGGCATTCTTGAAGTTCTTCTTCTGCAGGTCCTCCAGCAGAATGTAGTCCACGCCCAGATCGCGGTCCACCTTGAAGGCCTTAGGGGCAAACTGAATAGTCTTTCCGACATCCGCGTAGAGCTGCTCGTACTTTGGTATAATCGAGTGATACATAAGCTCCTCCTTGTGGAAGAGCTTTAGCCTGCCCAGAATGGCGGCCATCACCTCGTTGCTGGGCTGTGCCTTAAGCACAAAGGACAAACTCTTGGTGGTGTGATCTGTACGAAAGAAATGATTGGTTCATTCCCAGATCATCGTAGGTGGAAGAAAAATAAAAACTTACCAAACAACTCCACATCCACCAGCAGCCGGAGGAACAGGGAGGAGTAGTTCTCGCCCGCACTGCTGCCCTGCTCTGGCTTAACGGAGATGATCTTCTCAAAGTCCCCGATCTGTGCCCTCACTGCCTTCTCCAGGGTGATTTTTGACAGCCATTCTGGCAGATTGCTGGGAGGAGCAGGCGTCGCTCCATCGTGTCCATTGGTAGCCGCAGACATGTTCGACCTGTCGAAGATTATCGGGTTAATTTCTGTCAATAAATTTTAAGTTTCGTTCAAATATAATCCTACCCTGATAAGGGTAGGGTAACACTAAAAATGCAAGTATCGTCAAGCTTTTATAACGGTTATCAACGTTTAATCACACATAGGTGGCGCCAATTGCTGTTTGTTTTGAGGCGCGTAATAATGAACCCATCCCCATCCCCAGGTACATATATTTTTCATGAATTATAACTTATAATAGTTATAAAAGGATTACTGAGTCGGCAATTATCAAAGTGTAGTGACATATTGTTGTCGAATCAGTGCAGAAAATATATAAAAGGGGCATGTCAGAAATCTTTTTGTTTCCAATAAGCTCTACAATAAAAACCCCTGTCTTTAATCTATACGAGTACCGCACAACCAAGTACACATCATTCATCCTTTTTACAAGTGTTTTCTCCGAATCAAGAACCATTTAGTGCATGTTATAATAGAGAAGAACACTCAAACTTAAGTATGCATAAGTGCATCGATATGAAGGCAGACAAATGTATTGGTAATAAATATAATATATCTTTTCATAGATAAATTCATGCGAATCATCAGTAATATAATATAATAGGGGCTTTATTTGCAATCGGGGTAATTACCGAACTTTCATTGATTAGGCAATTATCAATCCAATCGCTATTTGATGAAGGCAAATCATAAATCAGGTCACATGTCAGTTCTAGGAACATGCACACACACTAAAGCGATAATATTACGACACCCATGGACGTTACGGTACCTTTTTTTATGAGGGAGAAAAACCAAACTGCGCACAGATCACACAACTGTTATCCTTTTATAAGGATCATTAATTCGAACAATTCACAATATTCACTCCAGAACTGTGGATCTTATACTACATTTCGGTTACCATCTGATATTATTTTTATATGTTTTCGGATCTGCTCGGCTAGCACTCAACACATCGTTATGACCGTATTAGGCACTAAAACAGTTTCCGTGGATTCCGCGTATGTGCCACCCCAGCTATGAAGATAGTTTTGGACGTGCAAACCTTTTTCCTTAATTGGTAAATGGAGCGCTTCGTGCTGATAATTCGAGCAGCTCTCGATTGACTGCAGTCCCGGGCGACAGTCGATTTGAAAATACGAGCACCGCGATACGCGGACAGCCGCTGTTGCCCCGATTTGGCTATAAGCAAAGAAATTCCTTATCACCTGCATTTGATTGAAGTTTATTTTGTAATTCAATTCGCAAAAACCGGCAAAAAGAGTCGACAATCACCCGTACGCCGGCGGTCGGAGAGGGAATTGAGCGGGTGGTGATGTCTATATAAACATTTGATATGGAACGAAATGTCGTCTATTGTTTGATTGATAGCAGAAAAAAAAGAAAATTTCTCGTTTCTATTTCCATGTCTTTATCGGGTGCTCATGTTTCTCTTTGCTCCTGCCATTCGCTCTAATTATTTTCTGATACTTTATTAATTGCTGTGTTCGTCAGCGCACTCTGATTCAGTGTGCGACATGTGATGGGTAGAGGCCCCAAGATGTTCCTCGAGGTTTGAAGGGGTGGATCGGATCTCTCGCAAGTTTAGGTAGAACATTTGGTAATCTTTAGAGAGAAGCATTTGCATGTTACACTATTGTGCTCCTCGGAGCTATCATTCAGTTCAGTTGTCTTGGAATGCAAATTAAAGTCTTGTTCCTCTTTGATAGCGTTGGCACAACATAACCAACATACATAGTTTTTGACTCCATAAAGTATCTTCTGTTTCCGGATATCTTATAAGAGGAATGGCTGATTCAGTTGTTCTTACTACTCGCAAAGCACTTAGTTAATAATATTATGTTATATTACACATAAAAGTCGTTGCCTTTCTATTTTATTTGAAAAATTACTACATTTGAATAAAAATTAGCTACCATAATCCCTTGTACAAGATTCTGTTTAGTTCCAGAACTTAGCCAAGGAAGAATTGCACTGATATGCTTCTTATAGCGATCATTTGAGTGAAAAAATCAGATAGAATTGCATTATCGTTCGGATCGAAGAGCTGACGAGGACAGAGCTTCAGTTCCGTGTGAAATCCTGTATAGTGTATAATCAAAAGCGTTTATCAAGAGCTTTTCCAAGAGAGAGAGTAAGAGAAAGCTTTCTGCTTATTAACACAACTGTATTTGAGTAGCTACATATGGAGAAACCGCAAGGTTCGTCTCTTATCTGCTGGGTATTTGAGTATTTTAAAATGTTCGATCAGCTGATCGTGGTAGTATCCGATAGAGTGTTCAAAGTGACTTATCTTCAGTTCGCATTGAGTTGATCCCAGTAGGAAATATAACAGATCATAGACCACACTGGCTACCTTCGGCAGTTGTAGGTTCACGATTCATTGGAACATTGAAGTCTTGCGGATTGGACTTGTACCACACGTACTCGTCGAGTGCATTAATCTCATATGCCTTGGCCCCGAACAGCATCGGCGCTCCAGCTCGGGAATAACATGCAGAAATACGTACATACATCTCCACCACAAACATTTTGATCTTCATGCGGATCTAGTGATAGATCTCAAAGTCGTAGAGTGTTTTAAACCTTCTGCTTGTGTTTCCCACGCTGGAGATATGACTCACCCTGGTGCTCGATTAGTCGCAACATAATGGATGTTGATATCTATATGTTCTCTCCCGACTTGAACCCTCTCGGCCAAACATTTTTCAAAGAGCTCTGCCTCTAGCCAGTCTGGCAGCGGTACCGACATGGTCTCTTCTGCCATTGTGAGGGTAATGAATTTAGGAGCTTTGTTGCCAAATGCTGAGAGCCATCTCTAGAAATAGAGAGAACCAACCACCTGCTAGCTTTATCAAAAGCACAGCCAGAAACTTACGTCGAGCAAAAATCACTAAAGAAAAGCTGTTTGATATTTCTGAATATAGATATTTCTTAGAATATTAATATGGAATTCACAAGTAAATGTATTGCATCATTGTTATTCACAGTAATTAAACTTAAAGAATCTGTCCAGTAATTTTGCCTTTACCTGCCTTGATTTTAAGAAAATAAATGCAGGAGAAGAATGAGCTGATCGATACGAAGTCTACACCGACAGATCATTAATGAAAACATATACCTATACCTGACATCGGCTATTTTTAAGAGCATATTCTAGATATTTTCCAGAACTTTTTATAAAAAGTTGTATTTTCGACGTGGCGATTTCCACCTTGTAAAGGCGGGCGGCCAAATAATCCCCCCTTCCCAAGGATAAAGCGGTAACATAAAACCTCAAAAAAAAAAAAAAAAGTTGTATTCTCGTCTCCTGCCCCACGATATTGATAACATGGTTGGGTTTTCGTTTAACAAAAGTGCATTTAATTACTATCAAATCACAAACTATAGGTACAGCGGTATCACTTATTGTAATCTTTCGAGCCTTTTAAAGACTCTGTGAACTCGAGGTGGGCTGAGATGTTATGCAAATCTTTCATTAATTATATTCCATGGCGCCACGATGCTGTAGCCATGGCAAAAGGACCTCCACATGCTTTCTGAATCTGGGATTGGTGAACAAAGACTTCTTGAAGCTACTGTCTTCCTCGCTAATAAGCTTATCAAAGTCACCATTGTCATCCACCATGGGATCCAGTAAAACAAATCCCATTACAGATGTGCAGCACACTAAACCTGATAGATGTAGGATTAAATTAATTATTCGAAATAATCCCATTTGATGAAATTACTCACCCCAACCACTGTGCTTTGATAGATCATTACGGATGCCTCTGAGCGTGGGCAGAGGCTTCGAATACTTCAGCAATTGGAGATGCTTAACTAGTTCCGAATGGTAGAACCAAATGAAGTAATCGAACTTTGATGTTTTATGTCCAAACTTGTTGACGATATGAGGAAAGTAGTACAAATCCTGAGAAAAAATATAAAGATTAGCTGGGAATTGTAAAGGAACAACAGTGGGATATTTACCTGTGCTACTGATCCCCACTTTGGTATTTGAAGATCCACAAAGTATGTATTCAATATCTCATTTTTATCGTTGTACTGATACATGATGTTATTGCACCAACCATCGCCATGGTTCAGGGCATTGAACTCATCAGGATTCGGTTCGATTATTTTAGTCGCTAGATCATCCAGCTTTTCCGAGATACTGAGCTGTAGAGACATTATTAGATAAGTTAATAAGATATTCATTGAATTTTACTTTTCTTTTCGCCTACCAAATCTTTTAAGTATGTTTCGCGTCCCTCATAGTGTTCTATGTATTTCAGCAGCGACTTCATGCTGCCCTTAAACAAGGCATCAACGATTTCTGGGCTCCGAAAGAATCCTTTTGTGTACCTCTCCTCGTAGGGTCCCTTGGTATCCACACGTACTGCCGATGCGGCATGCCACTGGGCGAATTTCCGCAGAGCGCTCTCGGTGTGGGTTTGATCCAAACCCTGCAGACGATCGACATTCTTGAACCCTTGGGGCTTCAGGTCTTCCAGCAGGACATAGTTCTCGTTGGTAGGGATCTCGTAAGACTGAGCCCCGAACTTCACCTCGAGACCGACATCGCGATACATTTGCTCCATTTCGGGCACTACTTTCAAGTACATTCCCCGCTCAGTATCGAAAAAATTCGATCTTTCCAAGATCTTTCGATAAGCGTCTGAATCGTGGGCTGTCTTCAGCATATAGGCCTTTGTGACCTGTGATTTATCTAGAATTTACAAAAAGATTTGTTATTAAAACAATCTAAGCAGATTAGATCCGAGGAGTACACACCTTCAGTTTCTACATCCAACTCAACCCTCAGCATTATTGTGGCATAGTTTTCACCCTTGGCTACACCTGCGCTGGCTCTCAATGAGTTTGTTTCCTTGTAATTCTTAACCTGCTGTTTCAAAAGATCCTGAAAGACTTCTGGCTTCACCCATTCCGGAATTAGAATGACTTCCGTGCACGGGTCTTCATCCTTGGTCTGTGGTGGCATATTGTCAGAACTTTTCACTGTGCTGCTTATTTCGCTTTGAGAGATACACTTAATGATGTGGGCTGCCTTCTAGCGCAACCATTTAAGTAGTTTTGCGAAAAAATATTTCTGTTATAAGCGATAAACATTATCATATAAGACAGACGACAAGATTGTATCAAATCTTTATATTCTCATTGTGACTAGGCAGAAAAGGGGCTTGGGGTTTGCTCAAGTCATCTTCGAAAAGATAAGCTTTTTATAATGTTGTACGTTATATACCTAACTGGCCAGGACTTGCAGCTTCATTCAAGTAGCAGAATCATGGCAATCTCAAGAAAATGTATTTAGATTTAGAATTGTAAGATAATTGGCGTTTTAAGGCCCGACTTGGTTTCTTCTGTTGCTACTGCTG
The DNA here is from genome assembly GCF_008121235.1 of Drosophila subobscura. Lineage (NCBI taxonomy): Eukaryota > Metazoa > Arthropoda > Insecta > Diptera > Drosophilidae > Drosophila > Drosophila subobscura. Next base: position 7,703,191 of record NC_048533.1, on the reverse strand, counting down.
CGAATAGCTTCTTACCACTCTGCTTCTGCTGCTCTGCTTCTCTGCTGTGTCCTCTCACTCTGCCATTGCTGCTAATTTGCTTTTTAACTGCTGTTGATCTCGATCTGCCGTTGTCCTGCTGCTACTGCTGCTACATGTCGCCCACCAGTGCTCTGTCAGTGGGCCAGCTTCTCACTCCCTCTTACATGTGTAAAATGCATAGGGCTATAGAGATCATGTAGATCAAATGATTCATACCGTTCAGGTGAATTCCTGTCGTGTTCCTGTTATCTGAAATGGTGTGCATTGTATTAAAGAATTTCTATTAGTTTCCATTTACAATATGTATGTACAACTATTTAGATTGCCTATTCCAGAGCTTCACGATGTTTCAGCCATTGCAAAAGGTCTTCCACATGCTTTCGGTTTCTGGGATTGGTGTACATACATTGATTTCCTAAAACTACTTTCTTCATTGCTGAAGAGTGCCTCAAAACCATCATCCATTAAAACATAATCCATTATCCATAAGGTGCTAGCGAAGCCTAAAAGATAGATGCGGGTCAGTTTGAAATGCATTATAAAACGGATTCTATGATCATTACTACTTACATTACTAACCTGCTCTTTTAATATACCTTGAAACACATCTGCCTTCAGCCAGTCCGGAATTTCGATGTCTTTCTGTTTGTCCATGGTCCATGTTTACATGCAGACCCACTGCACGTCTGTCACTCTATTTGAAAGAATAGCCTTTTAAATATTCTCTTGAGGAATTAGTTGCAATCGAAGTGATAAATATAATCTCATACTTTCTCAAGTGATAAATAATCAGTTACATAATATTATATACCTTATATTTAACCGAGCCAGAGATCTATTAACTAGACAGTACTCTGGTCCGCGTCTCGAAATAAGGCATAGGTTAGGGCAGTCTTTTGTAGCTTTATTACTGCGATTGAATATATAGAGATAATTCTAATACAAATACCACCAAATTCGTTCCCATGTTGTACTACTTGTATTATGTGTAGAATGTTTCCTTATTGGTTTAGTAAATTAAATAAAAGATCTAGTCACAAATGTGTGTCGTTTCTGGGGAAGAGAGAAAGCTTTTAGAATTGGTTTTTCGCGTTTAGTTTTGCTACGCTAGCAATTTGTGCGTAACATATGTAGAAAAAATGTAAACTGCACTCAGGGGAATAAAAGTTGTGACGCTTACGAAGCGTCTCACGTTCCTCCTTGTTTCTTCTCTTCTCTACTCCCAGGAAATTTACGGCATGGTTGTGCTTTCGATTAGCAGAAATGCATTTAATTAATATCATATCATAAAATATAGGTACAACGATAACACTTATTGTAATGTTTCGAACTTTATAAAGACTCTGTCAAGTTGAGCTTTGTGGTTTGCTGAGACATTATTAATACTATTCCATTGCGCCACGATGCTGCAGCCATGGCAAAAGAACCTTCACATGCTTTCGGTATCTGGGATTGGTGAAAATAGATTTCTTGAAGTTATTGTCTTCCTCGCTAAGAATTTGATCGAAATCGCCATCACCATCCTCTATGGGATCCAGTAAAGCAACTCCCATTACAGATGTGCAGCACACTAAACCTGATAATTTATGATTAAAATTTAGATTGCTAATGGGATATTAAGATAGAATTACTCACCCCAACCACTGTGATTGGACAGATCATTTCGGATGCCTCTCAGCGTGGGCAGAGGCTTCGAATACTTCAGCAATTGGAGATGCTTAACGAGTTCCGAATGATAGAACCAAATGAAGTAATCGAACTTTGATGTTTTTATGTCCAAACTTGTTGACGATATGAGGAAGTAGTACAAATCCTGAGAAAAAAATATAAGACTAGCAGAGAATTGTTAAGTATGAACAGTGGGATATTTACCTGTGCTACTGATCCCCATTTTGGTAGTTGAAGATCCACGAAATATGTATTCAATATCTCATTTTTCTCATTGTATTGATACATGATGTTATTGACCCAACCATCGCCATGGTTCAGGGCATTGAACTCATCAGGATTCGGTTCGATTATTTTAGTCCCTATATCAACTAGCTTTTCCGAGATACTGAGCTGAAAAAATATTTTTAGATAAGATATTCATTGAAGTTTACTTCTCTTTTTGCCTACCAAATCGTTTAAGTATGTTTCGCGTCCCTCATAGTGTTCTATGTATTTCAGCAGCGAAGTCATGCTGCCCTTAAAAAGGGCATTAATCATTTCTGGGCTCCGAAAGAATCCTTTTGTGTACCTCTCCTCGTAGGGTCCTTTAGTACCCACACGGACTGCCGATGCGGCATGCCACTGAGCGAATTTCCGCAGAGCGCTCTCGGTGTGGGCTTGATCCAAACCCTGCAGACGATCGAAATTCTTGAAACCTTGGGGCTTCAGGTCTTCCAGCAGGACATAGTTTTCGTTCGTAGGGATCTCGTAAGACTGAGCCCCGAACTTCACCTCGAGACCGACATCGCGATACATTTGCTCCATTTCGGGCACTACTTCCAAGTACATTCCCCGTTCAGTATCGAACATGTTCGATTTTTCTAAGATCTTTCGATAAGCGTCTGTATCGTGGGCTATCTTCAGCATATAGGCCTTTGTCACCTGTGATCCATCTAGAATTAACAACAAGATTTGTTATTAAATCAATCTAAGCAGATTAAATCTAAAGAGTACTTACCTTCAGTTTCTACATCCAACTCAACCCTCAGCATTATTGTGGCATAGTTCTCCCCCTTGGCAACACCTGCGCTGGCTCTCAATGAGTTTGTTTCCTTGTAATTCTTAACCTGCTGTTTTAATATTTCTTGAAAGATCTCTGGCTTCACCCATTCCGGAACTAGAATGGCTTCCATTCCCGGGTCTTCATCCTTGTTCTGTGGCGGCATATTGACAGAACTTTTCACTGTGCTGATTATTTCGCTTTGAGAGTTATACTCGTAGTGCTGGGGGCTGCCTCCTAACGAAGCTATTTAAATAGTCAAGCGAAATTATTTCTGTTATTAGCGATAAACATTATCAAACAAGACAGACGACAAGATTGTCTCAAAGCTTTTTTTTCTCATTGTGACTAGGCACAAAAGAAGCAACTTTAATTAGTGGCTAGAGCTTGGGTTTGTTAAAGTCATCGTCCAAAAGATAAGCTTTTTCTACTTTTTTACGTTATATACAAATTGCAAATTGGCCAGGACAAAATGCAAATTGATCGCAAGACAAGATTAATATAGCTTTTAATGTTTATGTATGTATAAAATAAAATGACTATGGATTTTTGTTGATAATATGATCTTTTCCGTTCAGGTAGTTCTTTATCACTTCTATTGCATTTCTGTTGACAAAATATCATGTTTCTGTTATCTAAAATGGTGTGCATTGTATCAAAGAACTTCTACCAGTTTCTATTTACATATATTTACAATAGATTATCTATTCCAGAGCCCCACGATGTTTCAGCCATGGCAAAATAACTTCCGCATGCTTTCGGTATCTGGGATTGGTGTACATTAATTTCTTAAAACTACTTTCTTCATTACTGAAGAGTGCCTCGAAACCATTTTCCTCCGTAGGATCCATTAAAACATAGCCCATTATCCATAAGGTGCAAACGAATCCTGAAAGATAGATGCGGGTCAGTTTCAAATGTATTTTAAAACGGATTTTAGGACCATTACTTACCCCAGCCACTGTATCGGCACAGATCGAGGAGTATACTTTTCAGCGTGGGTGGAGGTTTCGCATATTTCAGCAATCTTAGATGCTTCACGAGCTCCAAGTGATAAAACCAAACGAAATAGTCAAATTTCGTTGTTTTAATATCCAAACTTGGGGATGAAAGTAGGAAGTAATATAAATCACTTATTGTAATCTTTCGAGCCTTTTAAAGACTCTGTGAACTTGAGTTTCGTGGTGGGCTGAGATGTTATGCAAATCTTTCATTAATTATATTCCATGGCGCCACGATGCTGTAGCCATGGCAAAAGGACCTCCACATGCTTTCTGAATCTGGGATTGGTGAACAAAGACTTCTTGAAGCTACTGTCTTCCTCGCTAATAAGCTTATCAAAGTCACCATTGTCATCCACCATGGGATCCAGTAAAACAAATCCCATTACAGATGTGCAGCACACTAAACCTGATAGATGTAGGATTAAATTAATTATTCGAAATAATCCCATTTGATGAAATTACTCACCCCAACCACTGTGCTTTGATAGATCATTACGGATGCCTCTGAGCGTGGGCAGAGGCTTCGAATACTTCAGCAATTGGAGATGCTTAACTAGTTCCGAATGGTAGAACCAAATGAAGTAATCGAACTTTGATGTTTTTATGTCCAAACTTGTTGACGATATGAGGAAGTAGTACAAATCCTGAGAAAAAATATAAGATTAGCTGGGAATTGTAAAGGAACAACAGTGGGATATTTACCTGTGCTACTGATCCCCACTTTGGTATTTGAAGATCCACAAAGTATGTATTCAATATCTCATTTTTATCGTTGTACTGATACATGATGTTATTGCACCAACCATCGCCATGGTTCAGGGCATTGAACTCATCAGGATTCGGTTCGATTATTTTAGTCGCTAGATCATCCAGCTTTTCCGAGATACTGAGCTGTAGAGACATTATTAGATAAGTTAATAAGATATTCATTGAATTTTACTTTTCTTTTCGCCTACCAAATCTTTTAAGTATGTTTCGCGTCCCTCATAGTGTTCTATGTATTTCAGCAGCGACTTCATGCTGCCCTTAAACAAGGCATCAACGATTTCTGGGCTCCGAAAGAATCCTTTTGTGTACCTCTCCTCGTAGGGTCCCTTGGTATCCACACGTACTGCCGATGCGGCATGCCACTGGGCGAATTTCCGCAGAGCGCTCTCGGTGTGGGTTTGATCCAAACCCTGCAGACGATCGACATTCTTGAACCCTTGGGGCTTCAGGTCTTCCAGCAGGACATAGTTCTCGTTGGTAGGGATCTCGTAAGACTGAGCCCCGAACTTCACCTCGAGACCGACATCGCGATACATTTGCTCCATTTCGGGCACTACTTTCAAGTACATTCCCCGCTCAGTATCGAAAAAATTCGATCTTTCCAAGATCTTTCGATAAGCGTCTGAATCGAGGGCTGTCTTCAGCATATAGGCCTTTGTGACCTGTGATTTATCTAGAATTTACAAAAAGATTTGTTATTAAAACAATCTAAGCAGATTAGATCCGAGGAGTACACACCTTCAGTTTCTACATCCAACTCAACCCTCAGCATTATTGTGGCATAGTTTTCACCCTTGGCTACACCTGCGCTGGCTCTCAATGAGTTTGTTTCCTTGTAATTCTTAACCTGCTGTTTCAAAAGATCCTGAAAGACTTCTGGCTTCACCCATTCCGGAATTAGAATGACTTCCGTGCACGGGTCTTCATCCTTGGTCTGTGGGTGCATATTGTCAGAACTTTTCACTGTGCTGCTTATTTCGCTTTGAGAGATACACTTAATGATGTGGGCTGCCTTCTAGCGCAACCATTTAAGTAGTTTTGCGAAAAAATATTTCTGTTGTAAGCGATAAACATTATCAGACAGACGACAAGATTGTATCAAATCTTTTTTTTCTCATTGTGACTAGGCACAAAAGAAGCAACTTTAATTAGTGGCTAGAGCTTGGGTTTGTTAAAGTCATCGTCCAAAAGATAAGCTTTTTCTACTTTTTTACGTTATATACAAATTGCAAATTGGCCAGGACAAAATGCAAATTGATCGCAAGACAAGATTAATATAGCTTTTAATGTTTATGTATGTATAAAATAAAATGACTATGGATTTTTTGTTGATAATATGATCTTTTCCGTTCAGGTAGTTCTTTATCACTTCTATTGCATTTCTGTTGACAAAATATCATGTTTCTGTTATCTAAAATGGTGTGCATTGTATCAAAGAACTTCTACCAGTTTCTATTTACATATATTTACAATAGATTATCTATTCCAGAGCCCCACGATGTTTCAGCCATGGCAAAATAACTTCCGCATGCTTTCGGTATCTGGGATTGGTGTACATTAATTTCTTAAAACTACTTTCTTCATTACTGAAGAGTGCCTCGAAACCATTTTCCTCCGTAGGATCCATTAAAACATAGCCCATTATCCATAAGGTGCAAACGAATCCTGAAAGATAGATGCGGGTCAGTTTCAAATGTATTTTAAAACGGATTTTAGGACCATTACTTACCCCAGCCACTGTATCGGCACAGATCGAGGAGTATACTTTTCAGCGTGGGTGGAGGTTTCGCATATTTCAGCAATCTTAGATGCTTCACGAGCTCCAAGTGATAAAACCAAACGAAATAGTCAAATTTCGTTATTTTAATATCCAAACTTAAGGATGAAAGTAGGAAGTAATATAAATCCTAAGAAAGAGGCGAATATCAGCAAGGAATCGATATAGAATAGCAGTGGAATATTTTCACCTGTGCTACTGTTCCCCACTTTGGTAGTTGAAGATCAACGAAATATGTGTTTGATATCTCATTTTTCTCATTGTACTGAAACATAATGTTATTGCTCCAAGCATCTCCATGATTGAGAACGTTGAATTCATTTGGTTTCGGTTGGCCTATATCAACCGCAACATCCATTAACTTTGTGGAAATATTATGCTGCATTACAATTTAGAAAAGGCATTCAGATGCTAAGCCATTTGTCCTATTATTTCGCTTACCAATTCTTGTATGTACGTCTCTTGTCCTTCGTAGAGTTCTATGTACTTCAGCAAAGACTTCATGCTGTCATTGCAGATGGAGTTTAGCAGTGGTTGGCTTTGGAAGAACCCCCTCGTATAGTGCTCCTCGTATGGTCCCTTGGTATCCACACGGACGGCCGATGCGGCATGCCACTGGGCGAATTTCCGCAGAGCGCTCTCGGTGTGGGCTTGATCCAAACCCTGCAGACGATCGATATTCTTGAATCCTTGGGGCCTCAGGTCTTCCAAGAGAACATAGTAATCGGTGGTGAGGATCTCGTAAGACTGTGCCCCGAACTTCACCTCGAGACCAACATCGCGATACATTTGCTCCATTTCGGGCACCACTTTCATGTACATTCCCCGCTCTGTATCGAATATATTATTTCCTGGAATTAGTAGTGGGCGATGGGCAGCCATGGGGGTCTTCAGCATAAAGGTTTTTGTCAGCTGCGATTTGTCTGAAATGATAACAGAATTTTTGTTGTAGAATCTGATTCAAATCTATTCGATCAGAGCAGTACCGACCTTCAGTTTTTACATCTAACTCAACCCTTAGCACTCTGGTGGCATAGTTCTCCCCCTTGGCTACACCAGCGCAGGCTCTCAAGGACTTTGTTTCCTTGTAATCTTTGACCTGCTCTTTTAAAAGACCTTGAAAGACATCTGCCTTCAGCCAGTCCGGAATTTCGATGTCTTTCTGTTTGTCCATGATTGCATTCAGACCCACTGCACTTCTGTCGATCTATTTGATAGAGTAGCCCTTTAAATAGTCTCTTGAGCCATTATTTGCTCTCGAAGTGATAAGTATAATCTCATACGTTCTTAAGTGATACGGTTTTATTAGGTACATATATAATACTATATACCTTATACAAGCCAGAGATTTTAGGACTATCTATTAACTAGACAGTACTGCGTAACGAATTAAAGCATGGGGCAGGGCAGTCTTCTGAAGCTCTGATATGGCGATTAAATATATGTCTAAAGTCAATTCTAATACAAATACCACACAAATCGTTCCCCTGTTGTACTACTTTTATTGTGTGTGTAGTGTTTGCTTATTGGCTTAGTAAATGAAATAAAAGATCTAATCACAAGTGTGTGTCGTTTCTGGGAGAGAGAGAGAGAGAGAGCTTTAAGTATTGGCGTTGGGTCTTCGCGTTTTGTTTTGCTACGCTAGTTCCACAAAGCTTTCTGCTATCGTAGTATATTCATAAAAGAGTTATAGCCATATAAGGTAGGGGAGTTGAAGGCCATCCACCCATATTTGAGTACGTAGGTTAATGACTTAAAAACCCCCCTTTTTTTGGAGACAACAAATTACCAGAAATGAGCTCAACTCTGACAGCAATTTGTGCGTGTAATCATAGGTAATAACAGAATCAAATTATTATAAAACAAATCGGTTAAAGAGATATCATCTTTTGGTGTAAGTATTTATATAATTTCAGTGGAATGTAACCAACAGTGAACTTTACTTCCATTTGAACATTGTAATTTCACTATTCACACAAATCTGCTAGTGTCCGTACCAATCACACCATATTTTGAGTGTGAGCTTTGCTAGTACAATGTTAGATAAGCTCGGAGAGATTCAAGTTTTTTAGCAAGTGTTTTGTTTTTATTATTCGTTTTTTAGTGACGTAGTGACGCTATCTTCAGTGTTTCTGTGGAAAGCGTGAATCACTAGCCACTCAAGTCCCCCATCAATCCCAAATATTAGTTTCACAATGACTTTTGCTTCGATTGTGAGCACCGTTATCGGTTAAGGTTTGGCGAACATTTATAGTTATTTTTTTATTAATACTTGTGTGTGCCACATTATCGAAAACAAAACAGATAAAGAAATCATTATCACACGGTCGCTGGCGTTAAATTCTTCAAAACAGGCAAAAATTGTGTACATTTTCATGAACTTGTTGGCGCACTAGTCTCCAGGGCCCCGCGATTCAGGAGCCAGGGCAGGATCACCTGGATGTGCTTCCGGTAACGAGGATTGGTATACAGCTGCATCTGGAAGGCCTCTCCAGCTTCACTGTCGCCAACGAAATTCTCAAAGCTGGCATTCTCCGAAGGATCTAAAAGAACTGCACCCATAACTCCAGTGACAACAGAGTAACCTGTGATAGAGGAGGGTGTTATGACTTCATGAATGGAATGTTTTATAGATCGACTTACCGAAAACTCCGTGTTTAAGCAGGGACGAGTGAATGCTGCGCAGTGTGGGCAAGGGTTTTGTGTACTTGAGGATCTTCAGGTTCTCGATCAGATTGTCATGGTAGAACTTGATGTAGTAATCGAATTTGCTCAGCTTATCCTCCAGCTTGGTGGACGAAAGCAGGAAGTATAACAGATCCTGCGCCACTGTACCGTACTTGGGAATCTGATAGTCCACAAGATACACCTCCTTGATCTTGCCGAAGGCATCGTATTGGAACATTACGTTGTTGGACCAGGAGTCTCCATGATTTAGAACATTAAACTCCTGTGTATCGATCTTGGCCATTTTGAACATTTCATCCACGGTCACAGGAATGAGTTTTTTCTGGAATCGGCAAGGCAGGAAATCAGCTATAGATGGATTATCTTTTCCATGGTGTATGTTTCGCTACTTACAATCTGCTCTATGTACTCCTCGTGACCCTCGTAGGTGACGACGACTTTGAGGAATCTCGCCATCATGCCGTTAATCATTTCGGTCATCATGGGCCTGCTCTCCTCCTTGAAGAACCCGAGGTTAAGTAACTCCGGGTATGCGCCCTTGGTGGCCACACGCACGGCCGAGGCCGCGTGCCATTGGGCCAGCTTCTTCAGAACTCTTTCTGCGTGCGCCTGATCCAGTCCCTCCAGACGGTTGGCATTTTTAAAGCCCTTTTGTCCCAGATCCTCAAGCAGAACATAATCGGTCTTGGCTCCCTTGAAATCGTAGCTTCTGGCTCCGAAAATCACATCCACGCCCACTTCCTTGTACAGAGCCTCCATCTCGGGTACAACTTCGCTGTACATCATGCGTTCAATGTCGAAGATGTTATTAGTCTTCATCATTTCCTGGTAAAACTCAAGCTGATGGGGCAGCTTGACCATGTAGGAAACATCCTTGGATTTTCCATCTAAAAACGAGGAGCGTTAAATGCAAGAACTTTCCCAATCCGGCTAACCCAGGTCTATTACCTTCCAGCTCCACTTCGATGTTGACACGCAGCATAATCGTTGCATAGTTTTCTCCCGCGGCAGAGCCGATGTCAGCCTTAAAGGTCTTCACTTTGGTGTAGCCAGGCACTGTTGACTTGAGAACATCTTCAAATAGTTCCGCATTGATCCACTCGGGGACTTTGTTCGCCGCCATTTTGTTGACAATTGAAATTCTTACTGTAATTTACGCTCGCAAATAAAGTATACACCTGGTTGAACACGGTTTTGTGCACTGGCGCTAGTCGGAGTGAAGCTGATAGTTTTATATTCAGCTTTATATAGCTCTAGAGCTTTGGTAATTATGGGCTTCTAGCTATCATAGACAGACGCAAAAACAAAAAAAACGATAGCCAGAGCCAGAGCGAGCTTTCTCTCGATCTGCTCTTCTCCCTCGTTTCGGCTCGAAAAGCTTCAGCAATTGAATTTAATCATTTCTCTCAATCATAAAAGCTTTCTTCAACCATTTAAGATCATGCATATATGGCATTTAATTACTGGTGGGCTATTTTCATCAAAATATTATGAATGGAGCTTATCTATAATTCCATATTCCTCGTAGGGAAGATTTGATTGAACCCAAAACGATATTGATAAAGTGAATTTTTATTATACAACTTTGAATACTTTGAGACTGCTTTGGAACCTGTTTGTCATTGCAATCAACCATTTGCCTGCTCATCTTATAAACGAGCGTTCAATGAGCCAGGGCAAAATCGTTTTGATTTGCTGCACGTAGGCTGGCGACTGAAACATCTTACGCTTGAATGCGGACGCCTCCTCCGAGTCGCCCATGACATTGCCAATATTGGAACCCTCGTCGGGGGGCATCAGAACTATGGGCAGCATCCGCTGGGCACATATGAACGCTGCAATAAAGAGACCGATGACAATGAAGATCCATTCTCCGCCATTGAGGCCTTACCCCAGAGGCTGTTCTTGCGCAGATTTGCTCGAAGCTGCGACAGTGTGGGTGCATTTTGATTGTACTTGAGCAGCGCAAGGTGTTCCACCAGCTGTCGGTGATAATACTCTATAAAATAATCAAACTTCCCTAGTTTAATGTCGAACTTTGGCGAAGTCATGAGCAGACAGAACAGATCTTGGGCGGGTGTGCCTGAAAGTGGAGAAAACTTTAAATCCAATCGTCAATTTAGAGCATAACATTTGGTACCGTATTTGGGCAGCTGAAAGTCCACGAAGCAGACATCCTCAACCTGCCCGGAATCTGTGTACTTGAACATGAAATTGTTGCACCAGAAATCCCCATGATTAAGCACATTCAGCTCTTGAGGATCGTTTGCTCCAAACTCCATATATAGATCTGTCAGGCGGGAAGTGTAGTCGCTCTGCGGAATAATAAAATTTAAATTGATGCCAGAACTTCATTCTCTTACTCACTATCAGTAGAAGTTGTCCCGGATCCAGGTCATACTTCTGCATGCATTCCAGAAAAGGAACAGTGAAACTCATGTTGAATCCTTCAATCAACTTCAGGTGCTCGGGCGTGAAGTAGCTCTCCCTGAGACCCTGCTCGTATTCACCCAAATCAGTGACTCTCTTGGCAGAGGCTGCATGCCACTGAGCCAACTTCTTGAGCACTGCCTCAACTTCCAGCTGGTCCAGACCAACAGTTCTCTCTGCATTCCTGTAGCCTCTAGTGCGTAGATCTTCCAAGAGGATGTAGTCACACTTTGTTGTCATTGCGGGAAACTTCAAGTGCAATGGCTTAAAGCTGGGTGCGATTGAAGTATTCTTAGCATAGAGTGCCTCCAGTTCGGGTATTACTCGATCATACATCTGAAACTCCGCAATGAACAAATCGTGAAACTCATGATCATCCCCACTCTCGTTGACCAGTGGAATCTTGAGTATATAGCTGACCTCCTTTTCGCTATCATCTGTAGTTATTTGTTAGTCAAAGACACTTGCTGATAAGCCACCTTTAAGCTTACCTTTCAGTTGCATTCCAATTTGAATGCGCAGCACAATCGTTAGATAGTTTTCCCCCTCACTGATGGCCGCTTTGGTGGCGAAATTAGTTATTGCCTTGAAATCATCGTGAGTCTGTTCCAGCAAACCAACGAAAAGCTGTTTATTCACCCATTCCGGTGCTGTTTGCTTATTCATCTTGCGTTTCAGCTGTACATGCGATAGCGTGTGCGATTCGGATGACTCTTGAAAACAGACTGGTTGACTTACAGACTGCTACATTACGCTCCCTCCTATATTGAATAAATCTCACAGACATGTTTTTAAAAGCTTATTGTCTCTCTCTCTCTCTCTCTCTCTCTCTCTGTGTGGTACTCTCGATCATCCCATGACGCAATGCTGCATTTTGCATATGCGCAAATGGACAGAGATATAAAGAGCGAGACATCTTTGGATCTCTATTGAAGCGGAATATGCTTAAGTCTAGCGACGAGCACTGTGCATGTAGACATGGCGTCTCAGCTTGTCGGGTCGGGCAAAATGCTTGTCACAAAAGGTGCACTGGTAGGGTCGCTCGCCGGTGTGCTTCCTCCGATGTACCTTTAGCTCGTAGTGGACTGTGAAGCGCATGTCGCAGAGATCGCATTTGAAGGGCTTTTCCCCGTTGTGGCGACGCATATGAATGTTGAGCTTGTTGGGCGTCAGCGCCTCCAGGCCACACAGGGAGCACAGATATTTCTTGCGCGGATTCTTCTTGGCCACATGCATGTCCCTTATATGCTTATCAAGGCTGGCCTGCACCACAAACGAACGCCAGCACTGAGGGCATTGATACCTGAAGCGTCGCCTTCTCCTCAAGGGCATAGACGACTGCTCCTGGGCGGGTGGCTGCTTGGAATGCTGCGTGGCAAAATGCTGATCCAGGTTCTCCTTCCACATGAACTTGTATCTGCAGCGGGAGCAGCTGAACGGCTTCGTGGTGTTCAGGCATTGTGTGCGCAGATGATGCTCCAGCATGAGCTAAAAGGGATTATGGAAATTAATTATAAATTGAATGATTTCTATTGCCTTCTCCCACCTTATCCACGGTCTTGTAAATGCAATGTTCGCAGCCATACGGCAGCTTGTCAAATGTGTGCAGGGAATACTGATGCTCGCTCATCTCTCTTCGGCGACGGAACGTCATCTGACAGAGATCGCAGGAGTAGGACCTGCCACCCGTAGTGTCGTCATCGCTGTCATCTGTATCCTCCAGCAGCAGCTCGAAGCCGGTCTCAGTGCTGATCATGTAGTCGGTTATCCGGTCACTGTGGCCCAGCATTGCATTGTGCCGACGTAGATCTGCTACGCTTACGAACTGCAGATCACAGAGCTTGCACTGGACAGTCTTTGGACCCGATGGCTTGGCTGCATCGGCCAGCAAAGTCTCTGCCAGTGGCATGTCGTCGCCGGTGAAGCCATGGCGCTCGACATGCTTGTACAGGAGGCCGGAACGGTAGAATGTCCGTGAGCACCAGCGGCAGGGAATAAGCTGATTCTTTTCATCGCGATGCATCATCAACTTGTGCTTGGTCACGGCGCTTTTATGCTGAAAACTACGCTGGCACTGGTCGCACGGATAGTTGTCTTGCTGCAATGGATAATAAATTATTATTAATTCGGTTATTTTTCGTGCAGCTATCCCACCTTGCTCTTGTGCTCGACCAGATGGGCACGCAGATTTCTACGCCAGAAGAAGCGCTGCGGGCACTTGTCGCACATGAATCGCTTCAGTGTGTTATGGCACAGCTGAAGGGTATGATGCTCCAGCAGCTGGAGACTGAGGAAACGCGCGTCGCAGCGCTGGCACACATGCGGAGCTTCTTCCCAAGTGTGCTGCTGCCTGTGATGCTCGTGCAGCTGATACTTGCGCGGCCACCGGGCCTCTGGTGCGTCGCATAGCTCACAGGCATAGCTTCGTCGTAGTACAACATCTGCATCGCCATCGCTATCCGTGTCCGAGCTGTCCAAATTCATCTCGTAGCGCGCCTCGTTGGTAATGGAATAGAAGCGTCCGAAGACACCCATCTTGAGATTACGCAGAATTCTGTCCTTCAGACCCTCCACAGTGGACTCAACAGCCGTCTTGAAGAAGCCCTCGGCAATGCGTTCAATGGGCTCACCGTGCTCCTGAAAATTAAAGTCCGTGGGATGCGCCCTCAGGTGTTCTCTCAGCTCTCGCAATTTAGTGAACTTTCGCAGGCAGATCATGCACTGAATTTCCTTCGCGCCATTCGGCTCGCAGCGATGCGGGTCGAAGCCCTGAACGCGACGATTGATTCGCGATGCTTTGGCGGAAGAGCCTGCAGCTGCGGAGGCGCTAGCATATGGAGCGGCGCAGGCAGATGTGGAGGCCAATTGTGGATTATCCTCGGCGTCTGAGTTGTTGTCGGCTTCCGTGTGTTCCTTGTGCTTGTGCTTGATGAGGTTAATAATGTATTTGTACGACTTGTGGCACTGATCACACTTGTAGTAGTTATCGTTGCCGCTGTTTGCATCCTCATCGGAAAGCCTTTGAAGGGAAATGCAACAGTAGAAAGCTAAGCGAAATGTTATATTGATTTTAATCTTACTCCACTGATTTGATGAGGCTGTGGACTAGGCTATCGTTGCTGATTCTGCTGCGTTGTGTGGATTTCCCAGAAGAAGCTGGGCTTGCCGCTTCGCCCACGTCTCTTCTGTTTTTTCGCTTGGTCACAGATTTGATTGGCAGTTGATATTGGTTAGCTTCATGGGCATTCTGTTTGTGCTTGACTAGCATCATTATGTACTTGTAGGATTTATCGCACTGATCGCACTTGTAGTAGTTGTCATCATCCTCATCATTGTCATCTTCGTTTTTTCTATTTTTTAATGAAATATAAGAAACAAATAATAATTTGCATTTTTTATGGCCATCTACTCACTCCAAGTTGGAACTGTCTTGCGGTGCCACGGCGCTCTTTTGTTTGTTGTCATGGGCGGACTCGGAGCTCTCACTCTTCGAATGTCCTGGATAGCCGTGATCCCTTTTCTTGTGGCGATATAGATTTGTGATATAAATGTAGGATTTGCCGCACAGATTGCATTTGTGCTGCTTTGCTGATGAGCGTTTCGCTTGACTTCTCGCCCTGCGTTGCCTTAGCGGCACATCATCCTGGTCATCCTCCGTGTCGCTGAAGTGAAAGATTGTACGCTTTTTAATGCGTGTGCGGACTAGAGGATCGCAGGAGGTTTTCCCGTTATCTGCAGCCGTTGACTCTAGCGCTTCCGTTTTGATGGTAACCCCCTCGATCTCAAATAGGTGTATGGGGGTCTCCCGCAGGCACTCCAAGGACCCAGTGCCCATTATCTCCCCCGTATCCTGAAGTTTTTGCAGCCACTGCTTGTGCGTCTGCTTCGCTAGCAGTACAAATTCATAGGCACTCTCTAGCTTCTGGGAGCAACTGGAGCACAGCCAGTGGGGCAACTTCTCGGCCTGGACCATGGTCAACTGCAAAACTGCCGTTTGTTAAGTGGGAAATTGGAATTGGCAAAGATTCGCTCACCTCAATTTTGGTTAGCTCCAGCAACAGCTGATTGAAGGACTTCTCGGCATACTTCTCCACCGTCGTCTCGATCCTGTAACGCCCATTTGTATCTCCACAGATTCTGCAGGTCCGGGTCATAGTTTAAAACATGGATTTGATAAAGTTTCATCAACAAACACACAATTTTTTATCAGCAGCTGTAGTGGCAGTGTTGAAAAGCGATAAATGTCGACACCATGATATTCTGTTACCCTGCAATGTAAACATTTACATTTTTGTTGACCGTTTTTGTTTACAGCCTATTTTATAATCAATATAATAGAAAGGGAGTCTTGTAAATAAGTCTATACTGTGGAAAATTAAATCATGTATTGGATAATAAAATGTGTGCAGTGCTGAAGACTTAGCTAGCCTGTAATGTTAAACAGAACATAAAAATCGAGGAACATGATGTCCTGAGATGGGCAGAGAACAATTAAGAAATTTTCAACAATGGTATTTAAATATTACCTTGAATAGGAGAAAACTTGAACAATTTATGCATAGTTCGTGTGAAAGAATCGACATTAGAATGGGCTAAAAACAGCATTATTTTAGATAGTTTAACTAAATGTGTTAAACCATTTAAATAGAGAGATGTTAGGTGGGTATAGGGTATATTACCGGTATATTTTTAAAATGACATAGTATATTTCGGTATATTTCTGTGGGTCAGAGCTTGTTGCATTTCTTAAAATTAATGTTAAAATTTTCTTAAATTCTTAAAATGTTTAAAAACTCTTCAAAACATGTTTAAATAGCGTTTAGGGGGAGGTAAAAATGCTGCCCAGCAATATTTGCCGTACGTGTGCCGTGCAGAACAACAATTTGCTGCCCCTGTCCACTTCATTGGACAAGCACACGAACAAAAGTTTCTATGATGCGCTCCAAGAACTGACGCAGATCGATGTGAGTGCCTGCGTTTATCTTGCAATAAACCAATACGATTCATTGAATACATTCTTTAGCCTCTGCTGGAGCATGCTGACGATAATCTGCCCCAGCATCTGTGCGCAGATTGCTTGGACAGGCTGGAAAACGCGTACGCCTTTGTGGAGCAGGCCAGAAAAGTCAATGGGGAGCTGCTGGTACGGCTGAGGGAATGTCTGGAGGAGAGCCCCATTGACATACCACAGCGGCAGATTAAAACAGAGATCGACATTGATGAGGAGCAACGAGACTTTACTGATTCTGGGGATCCACAAAGATCGTCAGATGTGGATTTGGAGTCGGCCGGCGTGTGCTCCGTTGAGTTCAAATGGACCCCAGAGAGCGATGCGCTCTCAAACGATGAGTGAGTAAATATAATTACTAAAGAAACCCTATTTAATTGTTGCTTTTCCCTGCAGAGATGAAGACGTGGATAAGCAGCAGTCGTACACCTTGCGGCGAAGTTCTCGCATAGTCAAGCAACAGCCGGACAGTGAAGAGGAGGAAGGAGAAGGGTTAGTGTTACCCAAAGTAGCCAAGACCGAAAATACAATATTATCTCTTGCAGAGGCAATCCATCACCCAATAAGCGGCGTCGTGGCCGTCCACCTGGTCTGGCCAAAAGCCAATCCAGGAATTCCGAAGGCCGTCATGTCTGTGAGGTGTGTGGCAAGACGTTTTCCTGGTACCGGGACATGAAGCGGCATGCGCGCATCCACTACGAGAAAGCCTCGTTCGTCTGCGACACCTGCGGCAAGGGATTCCTGCGCAAGGACAAGTACATGTTCCATCTGCGCTCCCACGAGAAGCGAGAGGCCAAGTGCCAGGCCCTCCAGCTGAAGAACGTGTGGAGATACGCCGAGCGGTTGTACAACTCTGGTCGGCTGAAGAGAATGCAGTGCAAATTGTGTGGCCTGAAGTGCCAGCGAATGCAGGAGCTGCGATCCCATTTGGAGAGTCACACTCGCACGGACAGTTTGTTCAGTCTGCGTGCGGACAGCGATGTGGTCAAGGAACACTTTGCCAGGGTGCCATTGGAACTGGAAAAGATCAAGGAACAAGTGTGCTCGGAAATAGCCGCAGGGCTGCTGGAGAAGTACTCTTGTGTCGTCAACTTCCATGGATACGAACTGTGCCTGAGCGATTCAGACGATGAGCCGGCCGGTGGAGAGCCACCGTATCACTGTGACCTGTGCAATCTTTCGTTCACTCGGAAATATCGCCTGATGCGTCACACACTGGAGGAGCACAGCCAATCGCCCATTGCCCAGCGCTGCAGCCTCTGCAAAGTGGGTTTCGTGTGTGCAAAGCTCTTTAAGCAGCACCAGCGCACCCAGTGCCAGAGCAAAGTGAAGCGCTATCGCTGCCGCAAGTGTCCGGGGAAGTTCATGTGGCTGGAGAATCTGGAGCGGCATGCCTGCTCCCATCGCAGGGAGGAGCAGTCATACAGGCAAATCATCTGCTGCCTGTGCGACGCACAGTTGCCCAGCTTGAGGCAGCTGCGCACCCACCTGGCCACCCATGGACATGGATTGAGTGGCATTGATCCGGAGCAGAGGTCTGCCTTCTTCCGATCTTACTATCCCAATGGGTTGAGTTGCAGCCTCTCCGAGCTAAGCTCCCGCATAGCTGCTGACTACGAGGCCCAAGACTTTGGACGCTACTACAACGCCTGCACGGGAAGTGGTCAAGAGCTGGATCTCTTCGACTCCGACACGGATGAGAGCGATGCAGACAAAACAGAGGGAAAGCCAAAACCCTCGCACACCTGCCTGCTGTGTGGAGAGACTGCCGATCGTCTGCTCAAGCTGCTGCAACATCAGAGGAGACTCCACTCCGAAGAGGGCACCACTTATCCCTGCTCTTGCGAGGGGTGTGGAGCTGGCTTCGTGTCCGATCCCTTGCTGCAGCAACATCGCAGACGTTCCTGTGCCAAAAAGCACTCGAATTACAACTGCCAGCGATGCAATCTTCATTTCGTGTGGCAATCAAACTACGAGCAACATCTGCGATTGTATCACAACAAGCAGGAGCAGGATCAGGAGCAGTCGGAGGACTGCCAGCAGGCTATACATAAACACAAATCCCCACCCGCCAAGCTGCAGTGCGATGAATGTGAAAAGGTTTGAGAGAGAGCTACCACAGTCTCAAGTATTGCAGCATCATTAATATTTCCCATTGTCCTTCCAGGTCTTCATTTGGCACAAGGATCTCACGCGGCACAAGCGAATGCATCGTCCTACGTCGGCAGCCCAATTTGAGTGTGCCTTCTGCGATCGCAAGTTCCATCGCAAGGATGGCCTCAAGTCCCACATGCGGGTGCACAACGAGCAAGAGCAGGAGGCGGCTGTCAGTGAGGAGCAACCTTCTACGAACAGTATTCAACGAATGCCACGGGAGAAGCTGTCCCAACTCTGCCGTCCAAATGGCTGCAAGCTAATTCAGTGCATGATTTGCCTCTCGCGCCACTCGAAGATTGCCGATTTAAGGACACATCTAGGCGGCCATCAGTATGGAGTGAGCTTTACACAGGAGAGAGATATTGCCAGTGCCTCGCGCTCATTGTATCCGGAACTAAGCACTGCCATGGAGCAGCAGGAGCTGGTGGAGCGAATCATGAGCGATGTGGCTAGCGGCGTGGAGTTGGAGCGATTTATTTCCATAACCAACGAGGCTGGCATTGAGCTCTCGCTGGAGAGCAGCGAAACGGAAACGGATTCAGAGCAGGAGGATGACGAGAGCTGCGAGGAAGCGGACCAGCAGCGGTACGTCTGCAACATATGCCAGTTGGAGGTGCGGCGAAAGCATCAATTGTATGCCCACCAGTTGGAGCAACACCAGTGGGAGGATGCGTTGCTTGAGTGCGCCCATTGTCAGGCGAGATTCGTCAGTGAGGCGCTGCTGGAGCATCACTACAGATCCCTCTGCCGGAACCCACAGAAGCGTTTCCAGTGCCGCAAGTGCCCGCTACGCTTCCGCTGGCGGGAGAACCTAAAGCTGCACGTCAGCACCTCCCATCAGCAAAAGGAACTGCCCCCAGCTGGGGAGGAACCCAGAATCCAATCAGAATTCGAGCTGCAGTGTGGAGAGTGCAAGCGCAGCTTCAAGATGCAGAAAGATCTCACGCGGCACACGCTGATGCATGCCCAGGAATCGAGCATTTATCGCTGTCGGTGGTGTGCCCGCCGCTTCTACCGGAAGGCAAATCTCCTGCAGCACATCGAGCGGCACGGCATCGGCGCTAGCCAGCTGTCCTACGCGGAAGCACTCCTCGATGCCTATGGCCATGCCAATGGCCAGAAGTGCGTGGAGTGCAAAGTGTGCAGCCTGAGCTTCCCCAGCATCGCTGCCCTTCGCATTCACCTGGGCAGTCACCACGAACTCACGTCCCTGCAGAACTACTCGATAACCAACCAACTGGGATTCGAGCTGGACTTGAATGACTCGGAGACGGATGAAGGGGAGTCCAAGCCAGCGGGCACGCCTGCCTTCTACACCTGTGGCATGTGCCAACTGCGGTGTGTGCGAAAGTACGAGCTGCATCAGCACCAGCAGGCCATGCACAGGCTGGAGAAGATACCCGATGGCTGCGATCGGTGCATCTTTAAGAGCGTCTCTCCCGATCTGATCGCGCACCACAAGCGCGTGCAGTGCCACAACCAGGAGAAGCAATTCACCTGCGCCAACTGCGGCTACAAGTTCATGTGGGAGTCCAATCTGCTGCTGCACATGCAGCTGCAACATGGAAAGACAGAGGAACAGGAACAGGATCCACCCCGAGAGGAGACCGCGGAGCAGAAGACTGTGTGCCAAATCTTTCAGTGCGGCCTCTGCCCGAGGAAGTACAATCGAAAGGATCGTCTGACGGCGCATGTGAAGAAGTTCCACAACCCAGTGGTGGGGGCTCCAAGCGCCACACGGCCTCCCATCCGACCAGCGTCACCTAAGGAGCCGAAACGATTCCTTTGCGCCTTCTGTGGCAAGGCTGTGAGCTCCTCCTCTAACCTCATCATCCACATGCGACGGCACACCGGCGAGAAGCCCTTCAAGTGCGACTACTGCGAAATGGCCTTCCCTCGCTCCTCCGATCTCCAGTGCCATCGACGAACGCACACCGGCGAGCGGCCCCACATCTGCACCGTCTGCCAGAAGGGCTTCGCCAGATCCTACAAGCTGCAGCAGCACATGCGCATCCACAACGGCGAACGGCCCTACAAGTGCACCTACTGCGAGAAGAGCTTCACCCAGTCCAACGACCTGACGCTCCACATCCGCCGCCACACCGGCGAGCGTCCCTATCAGTGTGGCGTCTGTGGTGAGCGTTTCATACAGGGCACTGCCCTGAAGAACCATCGACTGCAGCAGGGACACTGTGACGAGGCCAGCCAAGAGGGTGCAGAGTCCTCAAGGCGCACGGTCCTCGAGCAATTTACAGTCTAGAAACAACGATGAATAAAAATGGAATCCAAGTGTAATCCTTGCGGAGTTTTTTTTTGATTTTCCAACGTTTTTTTCGCAGTATATTTCTAAAAATTTCCTGTTTTTTTTTTGCAGTTTATAAAAGGAACAAGAAAACATTCCGAAACAGTTTTTCCGAATGCATTTTCCAACCTTAGCCTAAAACAGAACTCTCTTTCTCTGGAAGTCTTAGAGTGTGTGGGAAGCGGAGGGGTGATGTGGGGAAGATTGATTACTTTTTCAGTGCCTGCACAAAGTTGCCCAAATCGTACTCCTCCTCGTACTGGTGCTCGGACCAGAGTTCCGGCATGTTCTCGATGAATGTGTTGACGGACATGCCACCACCCGCAGCAGATTGTGCCGCGGAGGATCCACCGGTGCTGCTGCTGCTACTGCCACCACCGTTGAAGAGATCAAAGATCTGCGAGGTGCCCATCGTTTGGAGCGAGGCATTCTCGGCACTCACCACCGTATTGGCGGTGAGAATTTTGAACTTTTGCAGTCCCATAATCTTCTCCTCGAGCGAGTTGCGGGTGATCAGGCGATACACATTGACCACCTTCTTCTGTCCGATGCGATGGGCTCGATCCATGGCCTGCAGATCCTTCATGGGATTCCAATCGTGCTCCACAAAGATGACGGTATCGGCACCAGTTAAATTCAACCCCAAGCCGCCAACCTACAAAATAAATAATATTAAGGGACTATTCAAACGTCGCTGTGTCAGATCAAAGACTTACCAGCGTGGTGAGGAGCAGAACATCAATGCTGGGATCGCTGTTAAAGTTATTGACTATATCCTGGCGCTGGGAGGCGGGCACACTGCCATCCAGACGCAAGTACGTGACGCTGGGCAGATGCCGCCGCAGCAGATCGTGCTCCACAATGTCCAGCATGGCCTTCAGCTGGCAAAAGATGAGCGCACGATGCTGGCTAACCGACTCTGTTTGCACACCAATGCCACAATCGAGGAGAAGTTGTCTGCAAAAGATACAAAGAACATGAGCCATTCCGTACGGTGAGGACATCCAGGGAATACTTACTTGAGGGCTGGCAGCTTGGCCGAGTGTTCAATGTCGTCGAGGCAGCTGTTGGAGAGCGCCAGCTGGGCGGCGACGTGGGACAGCTCCTCGGATTGACGGAGCACCAGCTTGGGGTGATTGCACACGTTCTGCAGGTAGCGCAGGGCCTGGAAGATGTGCGTCTTGTTGCTGAGATTCTCCGTGGAGGCGACCGCCGTCGATTCCCCAAACTTATCCAAGCAGCCTTTCAGGTGTTTGTTGCTGAAGTCCTCGTAGAGTCGCAGCTGGAGGGGACTCAGCTCACACAGCAGATCCTGGGTTATTTTCGGCGGCAGATCCTTGAGCACATCCTCCTTGACACGGCGCAGCAGGAAGGGCAAGACCTGACGATGCAATGCCTCCATGGCCAGCACCCCGGCCTCCTGCTCTTTGGGTGAACTTTTGGCATCGCGTGACGCGAGAATGGGTCGTGAAAAACGTTGAATAAACTGCTTCTCGGTGCCCAGGAAGCCCGGCATTAGGAAGTCAAACAGTGACCACAGCTCGAGGACATTGTTCTGGATGGGTGTGCCCGAGAGGATCAGCCTGTGGTTGGCCCTCAGCTGC
This sequence comes from Drosophila subobscura, assembly GCF_008121235.1. NCBI lineage: Eukaryota > Metazoa > Arthropoda > Insecta > Diptera > Drosophilidae > Drosophila > Drosophila subobscura. Next base: position 7,680,722 of record NC_048533.1, on the reverse strand, counting down.
TTGATGGCCTTGGAGCTCTTGGTCTTGCCGTTCTTGATGATGTGCCCCTCGTCCAGGACGCAGTAGTTGAAGTGGATGCCACGGAAGAAGTCGATGTCCTTGCGCACCGTGTCGTAGGAGGCCACCACGAGGTTGCACGTCGTTCCAATCTCACTTCGCAGCTTCTCGCGTCCGAGGGGGAAGCCAAAGTAATGGAGGGGCCGCAGCACGGAGCTCTGGCCAAGGAACTTCTCCACCTCGTACACCCAGTGGCCGGTGAGTGTTGGCGGACAGATGACGAGACTCGGCAGATTGGTGTGCGCCGATGCCTGGCGCTGCAGATGATCGCCGGCCAGGATGCAGATGGTCTGCAGGGTCTTGCCGAGGCCCATGTCGTCGCAGAGTATGCCATGCAGGTTGTACTTGTTGAGAAACCACAGCCAATTGATGCCCGCCTGCTGGTAGCAGCGCAGCTCCACGCTGATCGGCACCGGCACCTGGTAGTTTGGAATGGATTTCGGGTTGAACAGGTAGTCCAGGAATTCCCGATCGCGTGTCCTGCGCGCCTGCAGCGGCTCGCTTTTCAGCTGCTCCGTCTTGCAGCCGCCATCCAGGGGCATCAGCTGCACCAGATTGGCAAAGCAGTGGGTGGAGAGCAGGCGGACGGCTTCGTTGGGATCGCTCATGGCACCGAGCAGGGGCACCACCAGCAGAACTATGTATGGCACCACCTTGATCTGCAGCCGACTGACCACACGCTCGATGGCCTCCACAGCGCCCTGGCGCTCGATGAGCTGCTCTATCCTGCCCAGCAGTGGCAGCAGTTCCTGCACCACAAACTGCATCGTCTGGCAGGCATCGATCTCCGCCAGCGCCGCAATGCAGCGGGCGGCCATGTGTCGCACAGCCTTCAGCGGATGCCGCACAATGCAGCCCAGTGGCGGGAGCAAGGCATACAGCTGCGGATGCAGTGCCTCGTGCAGATGCGGCGCGGCTGTCTCGATCAGCTGCAGAGAGCCAATCAGCTCGGTGCATGCCTGCAGCTCTGGCAGCGTGTTGGCCAGCTGCAGCTCATCCGTTTCTTGCACAAACTGCGCCACCTTGCCGAACATTAGCTGCTGGAAGATGGTAACCTTCTCGAGTATGTGCGCCCCAAAGGTGCTGCACAGCTTGGCAATGGTGCAGGCGGCTCCCATGCGTTGAATGCGGCACTGCTTCGCCTCTGCATCCTTGGCCTGCTGCACTTTCAGCTCCACATGCGCCGTGGCCGCTGCTGCGGCTGCCAATATCTCACTTGCTGGCGGTCGTCCGGGGCCACGTGATGTTCCCCCTCCTCCAGATGCTGTTCCAGTCGTGGGGTTGCCACGGGTGCTGCCAGTGCTGGTGGCTTGCTGCAGGGTGAGCGTCAGTATGCCATAGTAAAGGCAACCGCTGCCACTCGAAATTGCCTGCGGCTGTCCCTGTAGCTGCTTGAGGGTTTGGTGTGGCATTACCTGAAAAGAGAGAGAGAGGAATGGATGTCATGTGCTGTGGATTCTAGCGGTTAGACTTCGTCTCCTTACCAGCGTGGGCGTGTGCTCTGCATCGCTGCGCAGAAGAGTGCAAAGATTCTTGAGAATCTTGCTGTTTGGACTAGGATTTCTATCACAAACCTGATCCATCAGATGGACCAGGAACTCTGCGGAGAGCTGCTGCAGCTGAACGCACTGTTCCCGCTTAATGGACTCCATCAGAGGCTTCACCACCGGATTCAGCTTCTCGGGCAGGCAGTGCAGAGCGCAAATGGCACCCGCAAGCGCTGCCTGTGCACTCACATGGTAGGCCCCCTGCTCACTGGTCGTCTGCTGATAGGAGGCCTGCAGGCTGCGTCGCCGCTCCTCCAGCATATCCAGAAGCTTCGGCTTGAGTGCCAGACTGCGCAGATTGTCGCTCAGTGTGGTGGCCACCGCCTCGATCTGTTCGAGTGTCAGAATCTTGGCATTGTTAAAGTCATTGATGGGAATCTTGTTCTGCTTTAGCGTGGCTATAAAGTCCTGCGCTTCTTGGAGCAGGCGCGTCAGCGAGGTGGCCACCTCATCGTAGTACACATATTCGCTGACACACTGATGCAGTTTCTCCTGCAGATTCGGTGGCCCCGGACGCACGGGTTCATCCTCCAGCGCCCAAAAGGCAATAATCAATCCGCAGACAATGCGCTGCACGGCCGAATGGGCGTTCAGATGCCCGAGAAGCACTTTGGTGTACAGCTCCGTGGGACTTTCCATTTGGGGTGTGTACAGCACACCGGGTGCCGGCTGCACCAGGTAATGGGAGAGCGCACCGAGTGCCCGCGACGAGGAGATCCTGGCACGCATAAAGTTCGCCTCTCTGAGGTCCAAGGGCGTGGCCTCGCTGCCGCCCAAATATAGCTTCTGCTGGGCATTCGCATGCGCCAAGATGCCACCGCCCAAGTCATCGCCAATTCGTGCAGTACGCCGTCGCGAGGGGATTCCCGTCCCTGAATCTCCTCCACCGCTGCTGCTGCTGGTGCCTGCTCTGATGAGTACTCCCGGGTCAAAGGCCAATTTGGGTGGTTGCATCGACAGGCAGATCCAGGAGGAGACATACGGACAGGCGGCAATCAGCAGAGCGCCCAGATCCGCGTGCTCAATGAGATTGGACCACACCTGACGCGCCAGTCCCTGTATATCCGCTTGTGGCTCCACCAATATCCGCTGATAGATGTGCCTCAGGGCCTGCCTTAGCAGCTCCGAATTCCAATCTTTGACTCCAAAGTTGAGCTTTACTTTGGGCTGATCCTGCTCCGCCCGCTCCTCCTTCAGCTTCAGCTGCTTATCCGCACTGGTGAGGGTGAGCAGCGTCTTGAGTGTGGACCTGCGCACCGAACTGGTGCTGTGGGAGAGAAAGGGCCACAGGCGTGGCACCAGCATGGCCATCGGTTCCATTTCAATCCAGCTGGCAGCCTGTGGCAGGCACAGAATGGCCGCCAGGAGACCCATAAAACTATTGCAGGCGGACGTGAGCTCATCCTGATCGAGCAGCAGATCCCACAGCATCTTCACAATCGAAGAGACCTGCGCGGGTTGCAGCAGCTTCGGCAGGCAGGCGGAAACGGGTATCAGAGTGGCCGCAGCCACAGCCCCCACATCATCGACGGCGTCCAGCAGACCGATCAATATGTTGGATATCGATTGGGGAATGTAGATGGGCAACAGCTCCTCCCGCACCACAAACACATACTTCAGGCCGAGCAGTCCCCCGTGACGCACCTCCCACTCGTTCTTGTGCTGGATCAACTGCAGCAGAATGTCCACAATTCGCTGCACCTTCGAGGCGTCAATCTCCTTGACGAGCGTGCCAAGCACTTGGGCGCATGTCTCGCGCACTGGTGCCACCACCTGATCGGAGACAAAGTCCCCAAAACGATCCAAGGACAGCACACAGAGCAGACGCAGGGCCGCATCCTCCAGCCAGCGATTGTGCGCCTCCTGCATTTGATCTCTCGTTTGAGTCAGCGACTTCCCGGCACCCTGGGCATGCTGATTGATTAGTTCGCGAAGAGCTGTGGCTGCGCCATGGCGTACCTCCCATTTGGCATGAAAGAGATCGATGAAGAGGCGGGAGCAAAAGTTCTCCAAGGGCCACGAAATGGCATCGACCCAAGTGCCAGTGGCATCCGGTACGGCAGCTACAATTAACCGAGAGACGGAGAATGAATTAATTGTAATTAATGTTAATGCTTCTTGCTCTGCCCACTCACCATTTAAGCTGTAAAAGATCTCCTGTCCAACGCTCGACTTTAATTTCTTTTTCTCTGGCTCATCCCCGGCGGGGGCTGGCACTGCCGCCGCGTTGCTTGTCACCACTGTGGTGGACACCGCACCGTTGCCATTCCCAGTCCCATTGCCATTACTGTTGCTGCTAGAGCTGTGATTGCTGCTCGAATTGCGACGACTGCAGGTGGGCGTCACGGAGGAGGCAACAACAGCCACAGTCGTCGTGCCCTGCCGTGCCTTACGCTTCGCTCGATTCATTTCCCTGCAGCTCAGAGCCTTGCCATTGGCTGCCGCCTGAGGCTTGATGTTTAATATATGCTCCACGGGCAGCTTCTCGGCATTCACATTGTAGTTGCTGCCACTGCGCGCCAGTGCCACATCCTCGTCGGTGATCATGTCCGTGAGATTGACACCCATCTTGGCGGCTGCCGTCAGCCCGAGTTTGTCGTTGAGCAACGCTCGCTGTCGACTCAGGCGGCTGGCCACGCTGCGCTGCTGCTCCTCTTCCGCGCCACCGCCACTCGCTGGCTGTTCCTCCTGCACATCGAACTCATTGCCCTCGGAGCCGATCAGACGTGCGCCCTTGTGGAGGATCTGCTGCAGATCGAACTCATCGAAGCTCAGCATTCGCTCGCTGCCGCCCGTTGTCGAGGAGCCACTCGACTGGCAGCTATCCTCTTCGGCAGCGCCATCGCTGGCGGATCGTTCCTTCTTCACTATAATTCCTGCTGAGCCTGCTCCTCCGCTCAACTGCTCCTCTGGCTGCCATGCGGGCACCTGCTTGAGTATGGCCTCCACGGTCTGTGCCGCCGCAATGCGCGTCTCCCATGAGGAGCTGTGCAGATAGCCCACCAATCGATTCAGCAGCACATGCAGCTCCTGCGGGTAGAGTTTTTGCACTTCGCCAATCTGCTTGGCCGCTGCTTGACGTGTGGCCGCTGTGGACCCCGACTCGAGTAGGATGAACAGTCGATCGAGTCTATAAAGGGGGGAATAAATTAATGGGGGAAAGTCTTTTGCGGAAGAATGTTTTCTTACCGAGATGTCATTATACAAATGGAAGAGATTTGTGATACAATTTGTGTGTGTGTGTCCGTCTGTTCTTCCACCCTGTTGCGATCTCTCAAGCGATCGATGGGTCTCTTCTCTACTGATCTATGTAACTAATCTGAAAGTACAAAAGAAAACAGAGAATTATTTATCAATTTTGGCAGTAAAAGCAAGAAAGCATGTCCCTTAATCTTCATCATTTAAACTCGACTCGTGATGCACTAGCAAATGCTGCAAAAGAAAACTCTCGAGAATCGAATTGTGAACATTAACTTTTGTTGGACTTCTATCTATGATAAAATATAGAGCCAAAGCCCTAAAACATATCTCTACAAATTGAAAACAGTTGAAAGTTTTAGGAGTCGCAAAGGATACCTTACACCCAAGGGATGTGCTGGAAAATCAGTCTGAAAACTTCATAAAGGGACACACAAATTACAGGTAGAAATAAAGTGGAAAAGCGTTTCCCAAGGCCAATGAAAATTACATCTATCTCTCGTGGTTTATGTGTATATTATTTGTACAATAATGCCAGAGGGAGAGAGCGACCTATTGTACCCACTGTCTGGGTTATATACATATTATTCCATAATCTATAAATATATATTTATTCTAACTATTAGTTACTCGCTTTAGCATTAGCATTAGAGAGATGCACGGGCGTATACTGCTGCTGTCATTTATTGCCCCCAACCACTCTAGGGGTCCAGCTGTGGGGTCAAAACATAGATTTATGGCATTTTTCCGTACATTTTATAGCAGTTTGCCAGCACCAATAAACAGGGGCCACGTGGACAAAGGCATTGCTTCCAGGAGCAGAGGGGCACCATTTATTACCCCCATGGAATATGCAGAGACCCCTTCCCAGCCCATTGTGTAGTAGGAGGATTTCTTGTTCGGTGGTGTCTCAATCCATTTCGTTTGGTCGATAAGACGTGTGTGGGTTGGGGGGGGCTTCGCGCAAATTGACTCATTCACTGCTTGAATGGGTGTTTCAATGGTTCTGTGACGGTGACTTGACTGCCTGCCATGGGCCCGCTGAAGCGTAAGCGTTCGTTCGAGAGCAGAACGTGACAATTGAGTAAATTACGGCATTTTCATACGACTACGGGACACGGGCAAGCGCAACCGTATTACGTACGTAGAACCTGACGAACTGACGATAAAAGGGATATACCTACATATCTACGTTTGTCTTTCCAGATATTGAAATCAGACTTTAAACTGGTTTCAGGCTTATGGGGGGGAAAGGGAATACAAAATAATACACCCCTATTCCCCCCACTAGTGCACATTCTTCCCCGTTGAAAATAAAGTTTAAAACAGAAATAAACCATTCTCTACGAAAATCAAAAATAAAAATATAAGCAAATATTTTAAAATTTCTTTGCAATTATTTAAATAGATATTATTGAGACATTAATGAGTTTTTGAATGCCAAACAATTGAGAGCGTGTATAATGTGTGTTTATCCCAGTGAATTCCCCGTAAAAATCCACCACAATGTGGTATCAAAAAGGTGAAAAACCAGCATTCCGTTTCTTTCCCCAATAGAGGGATTACCCATTTTGTATTCAGTAAAGATAAGAACACAAGAAAAGAGAAAACTCCACTCCCTTAGGTGCCTTATCAGTCGTATATTCTGAAAGGGGTGGGCGCAAGGTAATATGGTTATTTGAGAAGAGAGATAAGCAGCAAAAAACACAGAAACTTAAGGTTCACTGAACCAAAGCAAAGAAGTTCTCGAAAGTGACTCTAAACGTTGAAATATTACGACTGTAGATACTCGTCTATTATAGACCATCTCCAGTCACGTGCCATAAACAACAATAAAAAACACACAATTACAGACATAAACATAAATCATAAATAAAAGAAAAAGGTAATAACGAGCGTAAATGTCATAATGAAAGCATTTGTATGGGGACAAGTGTCGCCTGGATAAGCCATTAAAAAAAGGCCCTACTATATCGATGGCGACTATTTCTATAACTATATAACGACCTTGGTGGGTGGCTCTGGCTCTGCCCGTGAAAATGCCTGCAGCCTATGGCCAATTGTAATTAAATTTCCATTAGATGAAAATCGACAAAACACAAAATACGGCAATCGAATCGCCATCGCAATTATTGTATTGATTTTACCACCCATTGTAGCCCCGCTGTTTTAGGGTCTACCATGTGGCATATGGAGAGTGGGAAGGTGCGGGGCTGTGTGGGGAGGTGTTTCATGTTTATTTATACATTTTCTGCGATTGATAAGCCTCCTGCCTGCCGCTTGAATGAGTCCACATTTTCATTATTATCAATATGGTGAGTGAACAAACCGACGCACACACGTAAACGGAACGATTAAGGCGGGGACACATGGGCATAAACACTTATTTAGTAATATTGTATGTACATTCCATATTTAGTTGAAAGGTTTTCCAACAAAATTCCATCTCTAAAAGTAAAGCAAATTTCTTGCCGTTTCATGTGGCATGGAAACTGGTATGCTTCCCGCCCCAGATCCACATACATTTTGTGGGCAAATGTCGAATTGTTTTGTTTTAAAAGAGAGTTCAATATTTATTTAGTCAATAATAATGGGAGGAATGGTTGAATATTGGAACAGCTGCAACGCAGAATGTTGCACGCACTGCTGCTGCACATTAAACAGAAAACCCCAATCCAATTTATTGGCAAAACAAACAAAACGGAAAGGAGTTTTGAGTATTTTATGGAATGGCTTTTATATGTAGATGGAATGACGCACATTCAGGGGCAATAGCATCTAGTTCTACTACCTAAAACCTTTTGAATATTCAAATAGTTCTCAGGTTTTTCTAATGGCACCAAACAAAACAAACGAAAATAAAACAAACTACGACAAATGTCAGAAATGTTGCGAACTGCGAAGGGAAAATGGCACAGAACAAATGGACAACAATTAATGCAAAACAAAGACGAATTTTTGTATAAACCAGAAATACTTCCATTTCTTTGTGTACAAACATATTAGCATTGGGTATTATACCCCCCAAGAAAGGGTAGCAGGAGGGGAATGCAAAAAGTTGAGGCTCCGTTTTGGAAACTAGTTCAAGAGCTGCCCTACCCCAAGAGTCAAAGAGAGACGGCCAGAAAGAGGGGGGATACCAGAAAGTGACAGCCAGAGGCGGAGAGAAAAAGAGACTGCAGCCAGGCCAGCCACAGAGTGAGTCCGTCAGTCGATTACGGCAGCAGACCATAAATAAATACAGGTGCTAGAGCTCTGTGGCTTGTGGCTTGGGGCTCAGCTGGCGCTGCGTTGCTGCTGCTTCTGGTGCTCGTACTTGTACTCGTACTCGTATTGCCTTGCCTTTTTCCTATACTGGCACACAAAAGCGCGCTGTGCGGCAACGTGGACATCTAACGTATGGGCATACCACATTTTTGCAACGCTGGTGGCTGATGGCTGGTGGCTGGCGACTGTGTCCGTCCACCCACTGAAACCGAGGCACAACAACAGAAAATAGAGTCCAATGAATGGGCCGACCGCTGGCCGGACGACACAAATAGCAAAAGACTAAAAACAAATTGAGCAATGTGCTACGACTAAAAATACTAGAACGGGGCGCGCATTTCGCTTGGGATGCCAAGAATCAAAGCAAAAAATCGAAGCGATAAAAGACAAACTCACAAAAGAGGAAAATTAATTTGGTTTTGCCAATATTTTCATGCCAAAGATGGGTCTTATTGGGGTCATGCGTATAATTCTGACAGCGACTGTACATCTACGGAAATCCAATGAAACTATTACAATTGTTATCCGCCCCAAGCGGATAAAAATCACCCGCAATGGACTTCCTGTAAAAATAGAGCACGGGACAAATCGAGAGCATATACTCTGGAGCTTTGAATAAAGTTTCTTCAATGCTGCGTCGGACGGCTGCTCCTCTCTTATCAAAACACACTGTGCCCCCTTGGCCCCGCGTGCTGTGTGTGAGAGAGCAGCACAGCAATAACACACACACACACATGGCAACGGCAACGGAAGCAAAGCGCTAGCAACGCCTCTGTCGCTGTCGCAGTCGACGATAAGCGGAGACCCTCAGCTAACACAACGCCCCCATGTCCCATGTTAAAATAATACCAATGCAATATTCTCTCTCTGGCGAGAATAAAGCTCTGCTGTGGCTGCTATTTTGGAGAATGTGTACATACGTACTCATTAGATATGCATGTTTTTTAATGTTATATCACTCACCTTTGGCAATGGTTGCGTTTTGCGGCAGCGGCGTCGGCGGCCTGCCTCTACCCCTCCCAACAAGCAATCAGCTTTTGTGAGGCGACACGCGACTTGCAAGTCTCTCGCGCAAGGTTTTGCAACTTGCAATTCAACTCATGCGCTCTTCATTTTCTAATTGATTTGTTTGCTCTGCTTCCAAAAACTGTACAATCAATTCCCCCTTCTCTGCTTCTGCTGCTGCAGCGTTCAACGTTTTTTTTCGCAAGCAGCGTCACAAAATCGCGTTTTCTTATTCACTCACACGCACGCACAATTGATTTTTCACGCACACATACACATGCATACGCGAGTCGGTCCGGGGTCCGGCGTGGCGTATTTAATTAGAATGCGGCTAATGTCGTTTGGTAGCAAACAATCAATGTTTTAACTTAACATTGGGCTTCACGCTGACACAAACACTCTCCGTCCGCACGGTGTTTTTTAATTTTCGTTTTTCGTTTTCAGGAGTCATGTTGTTCCGATGCCTGTTACATTTATAGTGTGCTTGGCTCAGCACGGAACATGCAGTTTTTAGGCGGTGTGACAGAGACAGAAGTAGACAAACAGAAGATGTCGGAGCGAGACGGCGATGTAGCGGTGTGTTTGGGGATGTGTTGGCAATATATCGATACATCGATACCTTATTTATCGGCAATATATTTGGTGGACAATAAATTGGTAAAATTGTTTTAAGCTGGCAAAGATATTTTCGTATTGTCATTATCAGTAAAAAATTATCTTTCCGTATTGCAGCCAAAAAACACTAATTTTTGTTGTTTTTAGTCGGAATACCGGCATTTGAGTAATCTTATCGATGCACGCCTAAAACATCGGTATTGGCAATCGATTGTTCCGTGAATTGTGTGCGTCCCTTTCATCAGCGTTTTCGATAGTGATTTCTTTTCCCGGAAAACAGCAAATATATTTGATAAAAGCCCATAAAAAGTGTTGCATGATGAACACACTGGGCCCCAAGAAGGACGGAAGTCCGAATATTGACTTCTTTCAGTCGTCAGAGACGCTGCAGGGCTTTGAATCAATAAGGCAATGGCTGCAAAAGAATTGTAAAAAGGTGAGTACAACAACGCCGCCGACGCAAAACAAAAAATGGCGCTACACTTCGTGTGGAAAAAAACAATCAATTGAAAATGCTCTACCCTCTTAGTACCTGGCGCACAGCTCGGAGCCCATTACCAAGGAGTCCCTGGCCCAATTGCTGATACAATTTCTGCAATATGTGGAGGCGAAACTTGGCAAAAACTCGGCCGAGCCACCGGCGACCAGAATTCCGGTTAGTAATCGTGTGTGAGGGTGTTCTTTGTACGCACGTACGTACGTACAGGGTGTTCTGTGTACGTTCGTGTGTACATGCGAATGTAATAATTTCGGGGATGGGATTTGAATTAGGATGGAGAAACAACGGACGAGCAGTGCTAATTGAAATGTCTTCTCTTCCCATCGTCAGATGCGTTGCTTTCTGGACTTTAAGAATGGCGGAGGTCTGTGCATCATCTTCTCCACGATGTTCCGGTTCCGCGCGGAGCAGCGGGGAAAGAAGTTTGACTTTTCCATTGGAAAGAATCCCACGAGGAAGGATCCCAACATTCAGCTGCTGATCGAGATCGAGCAGGCTCTGGTAGAGGCGGACCTATACCGCATACCCTACATCTATATAAGGCCGGAGATCGAGAAGGGCTTCGAGGGGCGGCTGCGCGAGATTCTCGACAATCGGCGTGTGGAAATCGTCACCGACGAGGAGGATGCCACGCACATTGTCTATCCCATTGTGGATCCGCATCCGGACGAGTATGCGCGTCCTATTTTCAAGCGTGGCAGCCATGTGATGCTGCATTGGTACTACTTTCCCGAGTCCTATGACTCGTGGACGGTCAACAGCTTCGATTTGCCGGAGAATATTCCCGAGAATCCGGAATCGCCGGCAGAGAGGTGGCGCGTGTCGGCCTCATGGATACTCGACTTGGAGCAGTACAACGAATGGATGGCCGAGGAGGACTATGAGGTGGATGAGCAGGGCAAGAAGAAGACGCACAAGCAGCGCATGTCCATCGATGACATCATGTCGTTTGGCGACGAAAAGAAGAAGCCCAGCACCAGCACTGGCAAGCAGAAGCGACGTCGCTCGCCCTCGCCCACAACATCCACATCGAAGCCCGGCAAGCGCAAGCGTTCCCCGGCTGTCATCCACAAGAAAACCCGAAACGATGAGGAAGATGAAGATCTGACGCGGGATCTGGACGATCCGCCGGCCGAGCCAAATGTTCAAGAGGTGCACAAGGCCAGTACGGCCCTGCAATCGACATCCAGTCCGGCACCAGGTAGCAAATCACGCGGCGACAACGATATGATGCCCATCAAGGGTGAGTGGGGAAGTCTCTTTTCTGCTTGGATATTTTGAGTGTGTTTTTGGCATTTCTGTAGGTGGAACAATGACGGATCTGGACGATGAGATGACTGGGGGAAGCGCTGCCCAGGCACTGTCCACTGGCGATGGCGACAACTCTCAGACGGGCAAGACGAGCGACAACAGCAACACTCAGGAGTTCTCCTCGTCGGCCAAGGAGGATATGGAGGATAATGTGACCGAGCAGACACATCACATTATTGTGCCCTCGTATTCGGCATGGTTTGACTACAACTCCATCCATGTGATCGAGAAACGCGCCATGCCGGAGTTCTTCAACAGCAAAAACAAATCGAAGACCCCAGAGATCTACATGGCCTATAGAAACTTTATGATAGATACCTACAGGTGCCGTACCTCCCATATAAACCACTCTGCCTGCCAGTTCTAACTGTAATCTCTGAATTTCAGACTCAATCCCACGGAGTACTTGACCAGCACCGCCTGCAGGCGGAACCTGGCGGGAGATGTGTGCGCCATTATGCGTGTGCATGCCTTTCTGGAGCAGTGGGGATTGATTAACTACCAGATCGATGCCGATCTGCGTCCCACGCCCATGGGACCGCCGCCTACCTCGCATTTCCATATATTGTCGGACACACCCTCGGGCCTGCAGGCCATTAATCCGCAGAAAACTCAGCAGCCATCGGCCGCCAAGACGCTGTTGGATCTCGACAAGAAGCCGCTGGGCAAGGATGGTAGCTTGGAGAGCCTGGGCGGCGATAAGAGCGGCACACTTGGCGCCATCAAGACGGAGGCACTGGAGAATGGAGCCCCCAGTGGACTGAGCTCTGGCGTGAGCCAATTCGGGTTGAAGTTGGATCAGTATGCCAAGAAACCGTCTGCCATGAGGAACCGCACGGCGGCCAGTATGGCCAGGGAGTGGACCGACCAGGAGACACTGCTCCTGCTGGAGGGCCTCGAGATGCACAAGGATGACTGGAATAAGGTGTGCGAACATGTGGGTACTCGCACCCAGGACGAGTGCATTTTGCATTTCCTGCGGTTGCCCATCGAGGATCCCTATCTGGAGGATGATGGCGGCTTCCTGGGACCCCTGGGCTGCCAACCCATTCCGTTTAGCAAGAGCGGCAATCCCATTATGTCGACGGTGGCATTCTTGGCCTCTGTGGTGGATCCCCGGGTGGCCGCCGCCGCCGCAAAGGCAGCCATGGAGGAGTTTGCAGCCATTAAGGTGAGGGAAATTCCTTCGTTTTTCTTAGATCTTTCCTGTCTTTCAATGTGTAATCGTAAACTCTTGTGTGGTTAGGACGAGGTGCCAGCCACCATTATGGATATCCATATAAAGAGCGTGAAGAAGGCCTCCGCTGGCGGCAAATTCAATCCGAACTTTGGTTTATCCAACAGCGGAATTGCTGGCACTGGCAACGACAAGGAGGATGAGGAGAGCAAGGATGGCAGCAGCGGCGGCTCGGCCACAGCGGCCAGTGGCGCAGCCGGAGCAGCAAGTGATGAGGAAATGAAGGATCTAACCAAGAAAGACGGTAATTTAATGACTATCCATACAGACTTATCCCCGTTTCCATTCTTTTTAATTTAATTTTAATGCTCAAAATTTTGTAATTCGTTTTGAAATGTGGCCCGTCATTTATTTGTTTTTTGTTTCGTTTTTGTTCAACAACAACAACAACAACAAAACGTACAACACAACCTCCAACAATCCGCAACATCACAGACGATGCCAAGTCCAAAGACAAAACGAAATCGGATACCAAGACGAACACAAACACAGACTCTAGTTCCCCATCATCATCATCATCGACGACATCGACAGCCACAAGCAACACGAACACAACTACAGATAATAAGAAACCAAAAGATTCGTCGGATAAAGCCAGCAAAACAGACAAATCAAACAAATCCTCACCCACAGACCCAGCAACAGCAGCAGCAGCAGGAGGAGCAACAGTCGCTCCGAGTGGCAGTGGAGCATCGGTGGACGTGGACATCAAAACGGAGGAGAACAGTGGCGATGGGGAGACCAAGGATGGCAGCGATGGCTCCAAGGATGGCTCAAGTGGCCAAGCCAGCAACAAGGAGGGAGCCTTCAGCGAGAACAACATGCAGACGGCAGCAGCTGCTGCACTGGCATCGGCGGCCGTCAAGGCCAAGCATTTGGCTGCACTCGAGGAGCGCAAGATCAAGTCTTTGGTGGCCCTGCTGGTCGAGACGCAAATGAAGAAGCTGGAGATCAAGCTGAGGCACTTTGAGGAGCTGGAAGCCACCATGGAGAGGGAGCGCGAGGGCCTGGAGTACCAGCGGCAGCAGCTGATTACAGAGCGCCAGCAGTTCCATTTGGAGCAGTTGAAGGCCGCCGAGTTTCGCGCACGCCAGCAAGCGCATCATCGTCTGCAACAGGAGTTGCAAGGCCAGGCTGCCGCTGCCGGCACCATGATCCTGCAACAGCAGCAGCAACAACAGCAACAGCCAACGCCGCCACCACAGCAGCCACAACAGCAGCAAGCACTGCCGCCTCATCAGGCGCAAGTCCAGACCCAGCCGCTGGCAGCCCCATCGGCACAGCATCAGCCTCTGCCGCCGCATATAGCAGCGGTGGGTGTGGGTCCACCACCAAATGGAGCGCCTTTCGCAGCGCCGCCCATGGCGACGGCAGCGGCTGGTGGAGCACCTCCAACAGGAGGCGGAATACCAGCGGTTTTGGCCACTGCCAGCGAACAAGCAGGAGCAGCAGCAGCAGCTGCAGCAGCCGCAGCCGCAGCGGCGGCGCAACCTCAGGCCCCCACAGCGATGGGTAAGTGAACGAGCAGTGGGCCTTCCCAATTGCATGGTAAAGATTAATGAATTTTCTTTTTTGCTGCAGATACCACACCGCCGACAATCAGTGCACCTGTTGCCGAGGTGCCAAGCGTACCGACTGCTGGATCGGTGGTGCTGCCGCCTGCCGTCTCAAGCATTCCTCCGGCCAGCGCTGTGGCTCCTGTGGCTGCACCACCAGTTGCTCCACCATCTTAACTCCTTTTTTAAATGATAAGCCAACAACAAAATTAATTAAGTTTAAGTCGTACGCTCTCATTATGTATTATGTGTACTCCACAACCAGTCCCAACCCCGAGGGCTCTCTCTCTCTCTCTCTCTCTCTGTCTATGCCCAAAAGTCTTCTACTGTCACCCCAGCCTCAGCCTCTCGTGCAACAATTTCTTGTAGCCTTCGTTTCGTATCAGTCGAGTCACAATTATTTGAATCTAAGTTTCAAAATACAAACCAACAACTTCAACATCCATTCAATAAAAATATATTTACGAATAATCGTCCGGGGATTGGATTGGAATTCAATAAATGTACACAGACTTGTCGTTTATTTTAGTTACTTCATTTCGAGTAATTCAATGAGCGTTGCTCTTTCTCTTACATAATGATTTCTTAAGGTGATAGCTAGAGCATAATCTATATGCTACGTAAAATGTAGCCAGAAATATGGATGAGTAGATCCAGATCAGATCGCTGATTGAATGCACTGGCGCTTGAATATGTTTGGGTATGGCAGCGGACCAAGTTCTTTGGCGGAATTGGTACGCTTCAGTGGTGTGATTATCAGCTGATCTGGCTCCACCAACGTCTCCTCAACCACGGAGTCTGGCTTGGTTTTTAATATTTTTATCGACGTGCCACTGGGATAGCGCAGATTCTTTGCGGAAACGGAAATATTAAGTGAAATTTGATTGCTTTGCGGCGGTTTTTCATGCAGCACAGAGCGCGGCACAGTGACTGTTGCTTTGCGCAGATCTTGGGCAAACTTCAACATTCTCTTTATGTAGATCTTGTTGTAGAACTCGATGATATTGCCGCTTCGGAAATTGCCCAAGCTAACCAAACGATAGACTTGACTGCGAGCGTGTGGCTGGCAGCGATAGTGCTGGAGTATCTGGTGGAAGCTGAGGGGCTTGCGCGTTACGCGGCCATGCAAGTGGATGGCACAGATTAGCAACTGGTCGAGCTCCCGCTGCTTGAGCAGATATCCGCAGTGTTGGATGAACGAGTACTCTGCAATGTACCAGATTTTGTTAAAATATTTCATCAAAGCTAGGCTCTGGCAGAGATTAAGGAGGCGAAGGTTGGCCAGGCTATAGAACTTGCGCAGACAGATGCTTAAGCCGGGCCTTGGCTCTGCTCTTGATCGCGCAGCATTCTCCTTGCCATTGGCCTGTACTTCGTTGCAGGTGGGCAAGCAACGTTGTGTGGACAATACTTTCCACAGTAGCGAGTCGTTGCGGAATATCAGCGATCCGAGACATTCGATCTCGACGGCATTCAGGTGCCTGGTCAGATCGCGACCGAGCAGACCAGTGTCGTGTCGCACCACCACTTCAAGGATCTTCTGAAATTCGTACGCATCGAGGGCGTAACACTTCAAGATGAAGGGAAACTTTAGCTCCTCCACGCGCACCTCTTGAATGTGCATGGCCAGCTCCAGGGAGCAGGCTATCAGTGTGGAATGGAGACTTCTATTTTTCAGCAGCTGAACCATCTTCAGGTGTGGCTTCAGCTTCAGCTCCGAGCTGGTGATCTTCTGCAGGAAGTGATAGTATAGTCGGCAGGACATCATGAAGCACGCGTCGGCTTCCTCTGTGCTCAAGAAGTCCCGCGAAGACTTAGCGAATACACGGGCCATGACGCACAGGCGTTTATCCAAACTGCTGATCACATCAACATCCTCTGCATCCAAGGCTTCAGTGATCTCCGAGGGCATGGCATTTGGCAGCTTATGCAAGTGCTTGTAGCGGGAAGGAGTCTTAGGCTGGTTTATCGCGGGCGCTGCCTCTTTGCGAGACAGCAGTACCCGCTCATCGATCTCGCTAATGTCGGACACATGCTTTGTGTAGTTCCGGTTGAGCGTACCCAAATTGACGTCCAGGAGGCCCTCCTTGACGATCTCCCGCTTGAAGGTGTCGTTGCCCAGCAGACTCTGATCCAAGAACAGCACCACCAGAGCCTTGTGGAAGAAGGCCTTCTGCATGACGTGCACACCCTTCATCGGCAGCTCTGGAATCAGCGAGCAGATGGCCTTCAGTGCACTGTACTTGAGCAGCAGAGTATCGTCAAAGTCGTCGTTGCCCCATGTGCTGGGCAAACCTTCAAAAGACATGTTGATCACCTCGGGATTACCCACCTCCAGGGCATTCACGTAGAGCAAATTCAGGGTGCAGATGAGCACCTGACAGCCATTGACCAGATTCGAAGTGGCGAAGCCGGGCAGCTCGTTTCTGATGGTCAAAAACAGCACCCAGCCAAACTCATACAGGGATTGGTATAGGGAACGGCTCTCTGTGTTCTCCGTGTCCTCCTCTGGCAATACGAACAGGCGATCGAATGCGCGCTGATAGTAATTCCTTATGATCAGGGTTATGCTTAGCCGTCTCTGTAGATCGTCGATTTCCTGCTGAAAGACCATCTCGTTCTTGGCCATCATGTTCCACTGCTTCATTCGGCGCATAAACCGACATATGTTTACTTTGAAGGCCGTGAGTAGTTTGGTCAGCGACAAGTTCCAGCAACTGGTGCGTGCCTTTTCCGCCACATTCTTCGTCTCGTCGGGCCTGTGCTTGGCATCGAGCATATCCTGAATCTTCACACGCTGCAGCTCACAGTAGATGGCACAGCAGAGAAATTCTTGCACATCGCGTTTCTTGGCTAGCCCGCCACCCGCGTTCGATTTGCGAAAGGCGGCAAGTGCCTTACACTTGATCTCTTGGTCCAGATCCAGCAGATTGCAGCTGGACGTAAAATTTGAAATGCTTGTCTCAGCCGCCCCGCCCTCCCTGCAGGTATCCATTTTTTACAATTCGAGCAGGTTTTTGTGCACTTAAAGCAATTCAGTTTGTGTTTTGACTGTACAAAATGTGAATTTTTCCAAAGGCGCGAATTGTCAAAATTGCTTCCATTTGCGACCAGGGCTGCCGATATCTGCCCGGACACGAGGGCTGCATTCATCGCGCAATCGATTGTGGTGCGCGGCGTGCGATATTGCTCAAAGTGCATGTGCACGGGAAACAAAACAACAACAAAAATGCTGCAATCCAACCGTGTGCTGCAGCGGGAACAAGTAGAACTCCTGGCTATTGAAAAGAAGCTGCTGAAGGTGGTTCCTGTTATCCAGGAGGCCTTGAATTCGCTGAAGGTATGACATCGGCACTAGCCCCCCATGACAGAAACACCAACTTGTTTCTCCCTTCCAGGTGGAGGAACTGCATCTGAAATCCCTGAGTCTGGAGCGTACCATCGAGTCACAGCTTGTGGCGCCTTCTAGTCGCACACACTTTGACATGAGCGAAACTCCATACATAAGCACACAAGCGGCCATGCAACCGGATCAAATTAATCAGCAGAAAATCGATTTGGACATCTTTATAAACAAGCTGGAACACGATGAAGAATTGGACTCGGACTGAGCTAAAATGTTTATTCATGGTGCTTGCTGCCTGACGTTGAATTTGCCAGACCACACAGACCATACTGTGAACTTAAATAATAAAAATATTTCGTGCGCTTAAATAGGGGTAAAATTACAAATTACCAAAGAACGAAAGAGTAACTAAACTACTAAAGCTATGCGCTAAAAACCATTGTTGGCCTTCAATTATTCTGGGTCCTGGGTACCACCGTCCGAGGATTCTCCTGAGCTGTCTACACGTTTCTTTTTCTTCGACACCTCGCCATCGCTGCTGTCGCTATCTGAGCTGGATCCGGAGCTGCTAGACGAGCCGGATTCTTCGCCTGATGAACTGCCATCCTCATCCGAATCGGAGCTGGAATCGCTGGAGTCCGAGCCAGAGGAGTCTGACCCTGAACTGCTGCCAGAGCTTCCTGAGGAACTAGAGGATGAAGAGCTGTTGCTATTCTTCCGTTTGCGTTTCTCTTTCTTGCTCGAAGCAGCCACAGCACTGGCTTCCTGGGCTGCAGCTGCCTCGGCAGCAGTTTTGTTGGCCATGGCGTCTTCTTTATCTGCCAGATGCTTGCTAAGCTGCTTTGTACGTGAACTGCGGTGCACATACTTGCGCTTCTCCTTGCACTCGTAGCTCCAGTGGCCCATTTGCAGGCATTTCTGGCAGCGTACTCCATTGGGGAAGGCGGCGGCCAGTTTTGCCGACCTAAGGAGAGGCGTGGGTTAGTTTACATTGCCTCGGCACCCGGCTACTTTTATTACCTTTGTTTTTGGGCTAGCTTGCGTGCTGCTAGTCCCACCAAAGTCATCCTGAAGAATTCTTTCAGTCGGTTCCTGGAGACAATCTTGACGGTGGTTTAACTAAGGGTGTCGGGGTTAAAGCTGCACAAAAAAAATGGATAGAAAAATGTTTTTATTTTTCCCTTTTTTCGTCACATTAAAACTATCGATGAGAAAACATCGGCTGTAGGAAAAACTATCACAGTTTGCCATGTTTGATGTGACAGCCCTGAAACGCACTGCCTATCGACTATCGACACACCAGCTGTAATCTTATTATCTCTATGTATTGTTTAAAATTTTGCATTTTTAGCATAATTGTATATAGTTAATATTATAATACGTGAAAAATAATGCGCGCCTTTTTCACGGATCCAACACATAATAGTGGAGCTCTACTTGCGTTTTGCTCGCATCGGGTTTGAGTGCTTTTTGCCCATATTTGGTCTATTTTGATAGTTAAACAATAACAAATCTCATTGCTGACTAAGCGGCGAAAGTGGAGTGCAGCAAAGTCCATCGACAATCACCAGACAATTATAGGTAAGGTAAGGTCAATCTAATAATGGTGTTTCGGCAGTGCAATAATTACTGTGAATTTGTAATAGAGTGCGAAATGGATACAACAATGGTGCCGAGGTCGTCTACCCGTATGATGCCACCGGAGGAACTGGCAATGCAATCGCTCACCAAACAAATTTTCAAGTCGAGACTTTTTCGCGGCTACTACCTGGGACGCTGTTTCGTGGAGCAGATCGGGGATTATCGAGATGTTATTGCCCTACAACGCAGCGAACGGGAGCTGGAGAAACTCCTGCTCACCAGTGCAGGCCAACTGCAGATGTTCTACCAGCGATTTGTGCCCAATATGTGGGTGGGCATATCAAATGGTAGCCTGGGAAACTACAAGCACACACCACATCATGGCCAGCTAGAGACTTGTATTTGGGCGGAGATGGATGACTTGGCCTTCGGTGAATATTGGTTTAGCATAAAAACCCTGCGATTTCGGGACCAGGAAGTGCTGCTAAAGCTTAAAACTGTTCGACCCGTTGAACCAGAGTCCCAGGCGACGCCAAGAAGATCCATCTCTATTAACAGGAGCACGGCAAGCAATGCCATAAAATCAGCAAGCGAGAGTGTGGCCGCAGAGAGCGAGGTGACCGATCAGTCCCCTCAAGTGGGATTGTCCGACTTCTTGGACGTGCTGCGGCAGTGGGGTGAAGGCATCAAGCAGACCACCTACGATTTTATGGCCAACGATGTGAACAAACACAACATCATGGGCACCATACGCTTCCTGGGTCTGCTTCTCTTCTCAATAGGGGGCGGAGCAATTGCAGCCTTGCGGTTCTTGGGAATCTTTTCCGTAAGATTCCTCTTCGAGCTAAGCCGGCTAACACACACCCTCACGCCCATTCTGTTCCGAATCCTAGAGTTTTTGAACAAGATTGTGGGTGCCTTTTTCATATTGCTAACCATGATATGGAAGGACATCATAAACCGTGGTCAGCCGCCAGCCCCCAAGCAGCCGCTAGAAGGAAGTTCCCGCTTCAAGAGCATCACCTACGAGCGTAGCGAGAGACGGCGCTGGCAATGATCCTCCAGTCGATAGCACAAGTGGAATGGTGGAATGTCTTGTATTTAGTGTAATATTTTAGGTGGAAGAGATTCAAATTGCAATTGTGTTACTAGAGTTAAGCAACCTGGAAGCCCCACACTCAGATCGAACCGATTAAGTAGAAAATTTATTTCAGATTTTAAGCCAAAATGCAATATGTTAAATTATTCGAGAAACTTGTTAAATTTTAACCCGTTTAGTGTCTAGTCTTCGTCTATTTATGTATTGAATTGAAAACTTTTTGTATATTAAATGCACCATGAATGAAACAAATGAAACAATGGGACTCTTTGTTTGTTAGTTTTAATAGTTATACACTTTCCCTTTATTACTTTAGTTTATTTTAATCTCATTAAATTGTTCTCATATATAGTTATTATGTATATACTCGTATGTGGTGTTGCCTGCCGGCGCCCTTATCTGTTCGGTCTTTACACAAAACAATTTGTCATATTAGTTTTGTTTGTTTTTAGTGGATTTTGTTTGCGGTGTGTGTGTGCGCCTAGTATTTCAGGAAAACTCCACTTAATTTCTCTGGATCTACATCGATTTGAGAATGTTCAATGGCGGTTTAAGGAGCGCTTCTCGCTTCGGTCCGGCCCCCCCCCACCTGGGTCTCGAAATATCATTATCAATTATTAAACAACTAAATTATACATTCTGGTTTCGTAGGTGATATACTTTAATTAGTACATATACATATATTTTATTTTATTTCCTTTTTGAAATGCTATAATTATGGAATGCCGCTGCTCAACAAACGTTCGCTCATACAACTTTATTTAATTTGTTTTGCATTTTTCAGGGTTGGGTTTTGTTTTATAGTAGACAATAAAATATGTGTGATGCTTGGGAGATTTGATATATGTATGCTGAAGTCGGTATGTATGTTCTTTTGGGATTCGGTTCTGGTTTGGATTGGGTTCTGGGGTTCAGGGCTGTTCTCGGCTGTTCTGCCTTGTAAAATACATATGCTGTCAACATTATTACATTATTTGTCTTTAATTGTTAATATTATTTAGTTATTAGTTTAGTTTATGCACTAATTCGCCTGTCATTGTGTCGCCAACATGTTTAAAAACGCACAAAGTAAATGTAAAGTTTAAAATATGTTTTTCGTTTATCATTATAATCCATGTGGTGTCTTGTAAATACTTTCATTTTCATTTGCATTTGAGTTTTAAAAGTAAATGTACAATATACAGTTTAATGCCATAACTTTTACGTACTCCGTACTCTTCTTCGCTCCTCTTCTCTTCCACACTTTTATTTGTTAAGATATATTTTTGCCATTTCATTTGCTAACAAATAATTACATATTTATAGCATTTTCATTTAACGTTTCATTCTGCAGAAAATAATGTTTTTTGTTTGGTTTTTTTTGTTGTTAACAATTAGTTAGACATTTAGAGCAAAAACATTGATAATATAGAATTTGTCTTGTGTTTTTGTTTTAGTTTATGCATAAAAATTTGTCTAGTGAAATATATATAAATATATATGTTGTTTCAAGGGTTTTGAACTGCTTATTGTTTATAATTGCGATTACTTTCACTTGTTTTATTTGTAATTTGTTAATTGCGTTTGTTAGTTGTTAGTCCAATTCAGAATTAATTATTGTTTTGGCATTTTGTTTTTATAGTTTCTTTTCAAGGAAGTATCGTTAGTGTCTCGTTAGTGGAACAGCAAAAGGTGAGATATTTTTGTGGGGGATTTTTAAATGAGGGGAGATAACTTGTTGGCGCGCCTTAAATTGAGCTGAAACAAATATGTAGGTATTTAATTTTCTTTTCATTTCATTTCATTCGTTATTTCGTTAAGCATCGATCAATGAGGATTTCTATATTTTCCGTTTAAATATAAACTATTTGAGGGCGAAATAATACACTCGGTTGCTCTTATTTCCTGCTCTCAATTAATGGAATGCTAAGTTTTTGTTATTTTATTTTATTCAAGAAAAGAACAACTCAAATTTGTCAACGTTTTAATTTGTGTGTCTCTCGTATCTTTACATATTTATATAGAGCATACATATATATATCTCATATATCTATATCTTTATATTATTATAATAATTTTTTACACATTAAATTCAAATGCATTAATTTATCTTCTGTATATATATATATATATGTATATATATTTATATATAATTTATTTATAAATATAAATAACAAAATGTTTCCCTTTGAAGCTTTGTTTTTTATCATTCGTTTTCGTTTTCTTTTACGGCTTTTTTGTTTCTATATTCAAATACGATTCCTGCATCTATAGCTTTAACCAGTTTTCTCGAGTGTTTTCTATGTAGTAGTATGTATGCACTTATTGATAGGGGTTTAGGGTTACTGTTACTGACTGCCAGATCTCCCTCGACTTTTTCGTGTGCTGAACAATTGGCAAGTAATACCGACGACTCTTCCCCGTACTTTGCTCTGCCGCGAGTCAACCAAAGAAAAGATAATATAGTAAAGAGACTTAAATACATACATATGTACGTATGTATTGTATATATGCATTTATTTTGTTGTACCGGAATCGAATCGGTTTTGGATTTTTGCTTTTTGTAGCGGCTAAAACGTTAAGGTTGAATAAAATCGCTTTTCTTTTGGTTTTAGTGTCTTATATCATGTCTGAACGTGAACTGAATAAAACGTATCTGCTTGAGGGGGCGGGGCCCAACATATCTGAACCAACTTTTCCAGTAGGCCACCCGGAGGCAAGCCCCAGACGGGCACTAGAAGAGCGCTACTGGGTAGGCCTCGTCTCATGGATAGCCCAACATCGTGCGCTTTAGGCACTTCAAAGTTCTGTTGTGGTTGCAGTTGGTATTGGGTTGGTTTAGGTTTTCGTATTTTAATATTTGTGGGGGGGTTTAACAATCAAATGGGTATTTCAATCAAAGAGTAAACAAGGGGTTAGAAAGGAATGGAAAAGAAAGATAAGTTAAAGATAGTTATAAACTTAGAGCCAACTTAGAAGAAACTACGATATAAGCTCTTAATTACTTTAAATCATCGGTATCCTCAATTAAGTCGGCGTACTCCTCCCAGTCGTTGTTGGTCGAGCGTGTGCGCAAGTTTGATATTGTCGGTTCGTCCTCGTCCTCCTCATCGCCGGCATTGCCTTGCTGTTTCCTCGGTTTTCTGCCTCCTCCGCCAGTGCCGCCTTCGTCCACCACCTCATAGTCTTTGAGTTCAGCTTCCAGATCCTTTTCCCATTGTTCCTCTAACAAATAACGAATAAAGGGTCAATCATTAGAATTTGTGTGGCTTAGATGGGTTGAGTATTGCATATAGGGTTAAATATATGGGGTATATAAAGGGTACACATAGCATACATGGTTCACATATAGAATATATATTTAGTTTATTATCAAAAGTGTCTAGGCAAGCAATTGAATTGTGGTTTTTAGTGACCGTCCCAAGCAAGTACATGGTTTTATTGATTCTCAGTTGAAGTTCATTTCATCGGTTTTGGGTTTACCTTCTAGTCGGCCAGCCTATAACTAAGACATAGATTTTCACAGACTGTAATACGTTTGGGTATGCGCACCGTGACTGAATAATAGCCGTCTACAAATAGTGGGAAATTTATTTATATTTTCACTTAGTCAATCATCAGAATTGGAGTCCAATTAATGTTTGTAATTAGGCTGTACACAATGTATATACGAGTATTTTCGAGCAGTAATTAACGAATAGCGTGCGCCCAACCATTTGTGGGTGTTGGATTCCACTTCATCCACCTCATCCATGACTTGCTTGCAGTCCCCGAACACCAATTGTTTTCTTTTTGGGTTTCACACTCCATCAATTAACATAAATAATTACCATAATAATTATACTTTGGTGTGTATTTACAGCATTTACGCATAAAAAGCAAGCAAACTGAATATTTTACAAGTATTTACAGATAATAATTAGTTCAAAAGTAACAGAAAGCTTGGCCAATATGAACGATTTTCTATAAGCTGGCAACAAAAATATTTATATTTTTTCCAAATACAACAAAACTGAAAATGCCATATGTAAAGATAGAGATAGAGAGAGAAGGTTTGCGGTTTTGGGGTCAAGAAAGAGACACGACACTTAGAGTTGTGAGCTTAGAGCTTCCCCTGGTATTCATTTTGTGGGGAAGAAAGAAAGATATTCTTTTTATTTCTCATTGATTTTGTGTGATGAGTTGGTTTTAAAATAAATGTACACTTAGACATCAAATTGGTTAAGTTGTAAAGTGTAATTTCAATTTAATCTTTAATCGATTTTTGTTTTGTGCAGTATAAAAAGCATTTGAATTTCAAGTTTTCGAAGCGTTACGTTTTTGAAAAAGGTTTCTTTCTTCAACCCCAATTAAGGCTATAATAATATAATAATATAATATAAATCATGAAAGAAAGGTAAGAAGATATAGATTCCCTTGCAGATTTATCAACGAAACGGTTTTATGGTATTTGTAAGCAGATATTTAAATTATTTCACTGATTTTTTGGCGGACACACAGCACATGGCTTTATCGAATTTCTATTACATTTTCTTTATTTTCTAATGTTTTCTAATATTTTCTAGAAATCAGAGTACCTGTTGCAAGGTTTGCGTCATATAAAAATGCAATATAAATAAAACTGTAACTAACAGAAGACACACAACAACGATATAGACACACAGACAGAGAGCGTAGTGGGAAATGATTATTAAAAATTTCAACTATTTTTGGGATAACTACAATATATACATCTAGCATTGCCGAACAGATAATAATAATTTACGCAATTGAAAAACCAACAATGGAACAGAAAAATTGGTCACAACTAAAGTCTTGTTGCAATTTAATGTGTAGGTTTTTTTTGTGTTTTGTTTTTGGATGTTTGTTTAACCAACAATTTCTAACTTACCACACAAAATTTTGTATCGGTTTCTTTTCTTTTTTTTTGGTTTTCGCTTTTTAAGTAACATTTTTGAGGTTTCTTTCTTCGGTTTATATATGTATAAATAATGCCTTCTTTTTTGTTTGGGTTTAAATTAAATTGTCTTTTTGTTGTCAAGTGAATAGCTTTATATGTATGTATGTATATAATTTTGTTTGTTTTGTAGTAATTTCTTTCGTTTTTTGGTTTTCTTTTTTGTTCGCTTAACAATTTTTTGCTTTTTCTTTTGGGCAATTTTGCAGTATTCTTTTTTCTTTTTGTTGTATAATTTGGTTTCAGTTTATTTTGTTAGTTGGTTTTTTGTTTCTTGCATTTTTTTGAATTTAGGTTTAGGTTTTTGTTTGTTTTGGTTTTTGTTTTTAATCCATTCAATCTTCTGCAAGATGATTCGTCAACAAATTAAGAAATACATGAAGAAAAGTAAATGTTTTTGTTAAAATTGTTTCGCATACAGATTAATCAGATTATTTTTTGGATAATAAATTACGAGTATTTTTTGTTTGAAAATTTTGTGTATTTGCTAGGGGGAAAGGTTGTCGTTTGTGTCGCGGCTTTGGGGGATATTTTTCCAGTTATAATAAATGTGGAGAAATGTGTGAGAAAGTAAAAGGCAAAACAGAAACATTGGGGCTCGGGGAAAATAACTGAAAGAACTAGCGAATTATCATAAATGAAATTGAATTGCAAATTGAATAAAAAGGAGCACGAAATTGCAAAGAGAGATAGAGAGAGAGAGAGAGTATCAATAGGATATATGTGGTATATAAGAATTTCTTGATCGGTTTGGTCATACTCAACTTGTTCGAAATTTGTTTAGTGGCTTTAGACTGTTTCTTTGACTGTTTTCTCGACTATCATCTCGATATCAAATCATATTTCATATCATTTGTAATAAATGGCAAACGAAAGTTGGTTTTATTTATCCAGGGTATACTTTTGTTTTATATATATGTCGTATATAGTACGTTACGGTATACGTGTGTGTATTGAATTTATTTAATACTTTTGTATCTGTTATCCTTTAGTGGCTTTAATTCTATATTTGTTTATGGGAATTGGTTTACTTGGTTTAGTGTTACATTCAATTGATAGATTGTTTAGCTTTTTTCTTTGTTTAGTAATTAAATGCCAGAGCTTTTATGATAAGTAACAAACGATTTTCACACAAAATGTAATTTACACAAAAGAAAGAAACAGAGCAGAGGAGAAAAAAGAGAATTGTTTGGTTTTTACACTTGATTTGTACACACATTTTTTGTTTGTTTGTTTGTTTTATGTTTTTGTTTCACCATTTGTTCAGCATTTTTTGTTTTGTTTTGTCTTGGTCATTGGTTTTGTGTTTTGCAAAACAGAGCATGAAATGAATTTCGACAAGAGACATTTGTTGTGTGTTAGTGTGTGTGGAAAATGGCCATGAAGGAAGTCTTGCCACTAAATTCTAGATGAAAAGTAGACGGCTGAAGCCCAGCTAAAACTTTGGCTAAGCTTTCGAGTATCTACAAATAGAGTTATTCCTGGTCTATAAATGTGTTCTTATGTGTATGAATGAATGTTATTTGTGTTGTCCAGGAAACCAATGAAATTTGTTTTCGAGCAATTTCCATGGGGCAAATGCATGTACAATAAATGTTAGTCTTCAAACCGAATGAACTCAGGCAGAAATTAAAAATCTTCACAATTAAAAAGAAAATATGAATAATAAACATATAAGAAAACAAGAAACTTAAGAAATCTTACCATCGTTTGGGGCTAGGACTTGCTGGGTCATGCTATCAATGCCCAATTTTCGCATACCATCTTGGATCTCAGCCAAATCTGAATCGGTTGTGGTCTGAAAGTCATCGGAAACGAATTCCGATTCAGAGATTTTCTGTTTTATGCCCTTGCCGGCCTTGGTTTGGTCAGCCTCTTTGGCATCAGGCTCTATCACGGCCTTGGGCTGCTCGGCAATTGCCTTGGTGCTCAATGGAGCCTCGCCCTTCACGGGGCTGGCGACAGTCTTGGTTTGGTTTTCAGTTTTTGGTGCCACTTCTTTGGCTGATCGTTTAACAGAGGTTGAGTTTAACAATTTCGTTTTATTTTCGTGTAATTTCGTGTTTGAAAATTATAAAATAAAAATTAAATAAAAAGTTAAAATATAATTAAATAATAGAAAGGAAATCGAGTTGAGGTGAGGCGCTGGGCGGCTGAGATTCGAGAGGATCGCGACTGAAAGGATGAGCGTATGGGAAAAAGTGCTAGATAGAACCGAAAAGAACTCGAATCGCTGACGACACAAGCCTAATGCGGGTGGTGGAGGGACGATTACAAACCATAAGGATCAAAACAAAAAAATTTGAGCATACTTTGGAGGCGGTGTAGTACAGACGCTAGCCAAGAAGTTACGATAGTAGTTTTTGGGAGACTCGAAGAGATAAAGAAGAAGAGAGTTTTATAGAGAACGGAAAACTTTTTGGATAGCTAGCGATTGTGAAAAAGGACTAAGAGACAAATCATAAACGAAACAGGCGCGTGTGGCTAAGGTGAACTAAAAAAACAACTGAAAGACTTATACTTAGATAGAAGATAGAGAGGTGGGTGGGTAGATAGATACAGATACAGATAGAGATACAAGATAGATAGTGAGATAGAGTTAGAGATAGAGGAGAGCGCGCGAGTAACGAGTAACGAGTGTGTGTTTTGTGAGCGAGAGATTCATAGATAGAGAGAGAGCGAGAGAGGTGGATAGAGAGTCTGTTGTATCCTGTTTTGATCCTGATTATATCCTTTCGATGAAGATATATTCTCCACCCGCAGAAGGAGGGAAGAAGGAGCTGGAGCTGACTTACCATCTTCACCGCTGGAGGCCTGACCCACACCATCGGCGCCCAGAGTTCCCAGCTCAGCGGCCTGGATGATCAGTGAGACGCGGTAGAAATAATTCCGCCAGAAGTTCTCCTCAGTGATGCTGTTTCGAAGAAGTAAATATACAAAATTAGTAGAGAATTCGTGTTTGGTTTGGGTTATGTTGCTCACATCTTGGGCACCAACTCGAATCGCATCGTTTCGAGCGCCTTGTCCTCGGCCATAATGGCTATGGCCGTGGGATAGGCGGTGTCATAGCTAAACTCAAAGTCCACGCCAGCGGGCGGGGCGCGCACAAAGTTGCGACGATCCTGGGCGAGACCCAATATTTCCTCCTTGATCTTGGCTTCATTGGCATGTCCAATCCAGGGGGCAGCACCATTACCAGCACCGCCCTGGCCCTTGGCGAAGGCCTCCTGCTCTTTGTTGAATGAATCAAGAATGGTCTGTAAAGAGAGTATTAAATGATTAATAATATAAACGAAATATGAAATGGATCTAGGGCATACTCACATTATCCTTGACTGTTTCCTTGATTTTGCTGCCGGCCTTGCTGATGGCCGATGACAAGAAGGAGCCAAAGTGTTTGGCCTGCTGTGTTACTTTTGTGGTAACTATTGGAACGGGATTTAAAATGATTCAAAGCAGATCGAAGATTAGCTCAAGGTTCATCAGATATCAAGTAGTATCTTCAACTAAATGGGGGTTGCAACTAACTAAACTAGACTACAAAGTAAACGTTTCGTTTAAGGGTTTTGTACTTCGGTTCGAAAAAAATAACGATATTGGGGTGCTGAGGGTTCAAAGTTGAACTAGGGATTATTTTATGCTACAAAAATAACTCTTGAATTAGTAACCTGTCACCGCTTTTCTATCATTAACTTTTTGAATTGGCAATTTCGGCACACGAATTTCGCTTTCGATTATATCTTTCTCATTTCATTCGACATTGATTCGACATTTAGTAGAATTTTGTTGTTGTTGTTGTTTTTTTTTTGTTACCAATCAAAGTGTGACACGTACTTTTGACTTCATCGCCCTTACCCTGTCCAATTTGACCCTCATCGCCAGTGGGCGTGCCACCGCCCGATGCTGGATGCGAGTCGGCGCCCTCTGTGGCACTGTAATTATACAATTTTTTGTTCGTGTTTGTTTGGGGGAGAAAAAGAGGGTGAAAATTTATATATAAGTTTAATTTTTCAATACATATGCGAAAGTCATGGTTGTGGTGTCATATAGGAATATTGGAATATTTCTAGATATACGCAGCTCATGCAGGCAGGCAGGCAGGCAGGCAGCTAACGAGTTTGTAACTACAAAACTTAAGACTTCTGAACAAAATTGATCAAACAAAAAAATCGAAATGCTAGATTTAGTAAAAGTAAGTTGTAAGAAAATTATTAGATGCAAATAGGGGTACAGATTTGTAAGATATAGAGAAGAAAAACATGCTTTTAGGAAAAATATTAATCTTGGGCTTGGGGTTCTGTCTCTCTTGGAATGGGTTATATTTCTATCGGAACTAAATATATTTATTTTCTGTTGGCTCTTTGCTCAAAGATTATTCTTTGAATGAGATCTTTAATAAGTTTAAAGCTAATCCGCGAAGTCTACTGATGGAACTGCGGAAGTTGTAATTCCAATCATTTCTAAGCAGCTTAATCTGAGATTTTAAATGAATTAAGGGAACTTATAGAGAGACTTCTGCAGTCTAATGGCTAAGAAAACTACTGAAGTACTTATGTTTATCTTTCTCTCTACGATTCCCAATTGGATTAAGATAAGAATCACAATCATTCTTATGTAGAATCATTCGTAAGCAGCGGGATAATCGACATAAAATATTTCAGGCTATCGGAAAATGCTAAAATAGGCTTCCTACATCTATAACGTTGATGTTTATTTACACGTTTTTGTTTTTATGTAGACACAGATTTATTCAGATGAAATGTATTTTCTTGATTCTTTTCTGATTTGTGAATGCAAAATGTCATGAAGGATGCCAAAATAAATGATACAAATGCTAAAAGATAGACAAATGAAGGTGGAACATGAAAATATGATAATAAAACATAGATATTGAAAAATAGAGATAGTTTTAGAGCCCATGACGGAGCACACTACTCGTAACAGGAGGCATGCAACGTCTAACTAGCAGCAGCATCATCATTTTCCATTTTAGAGAGACATTCAAGTGCAGAGCGAGCACAGAGAAGGTAGATATAGAGAGAGTGAGAGAAGGGGGGGTCAGGGAGAAGGACATAGAGGTTGAGAGTGGCCCACAGAGTTGGCGCAAGAGCATTTAGCGGCTACACAGAAACAAGCCCGAAGAGAACATAGAATAAATGATAAAAGGGGTACAGGTAGAGGTACACAAAAATGATACACAGAGGATATAAAGGATACGGATGGAGAGAGAGAGAGAGAGAGCTACACAACAACACAGCGAAATGAGAGCACTCAAGCACTCAAAATAGTAGGAGGCACAATGATAATGATACGGATTATGATCGGAATAATGACAATGATAAACAACTACCAACAACAATTAGGCTTGAGCTTTGAGGGGTTTTTTTCTTATCTACTGTACGGTACTGATGGGTAGCCATAGGACATTTGTTCCAGATTGTATATTTTGTGGGTTTCGGTTTTGGTTTTGGTTTGGTTTGGTTTGGTTTTGATTGGTTGGTTGGTTCTCCTTGACCTGGTTTCGATGGGCCGCTCAATAATGATGGAATCTGATACTTTGGGCAATTATCAAAAGTCGAGAAATGATAGTTACATATTATCCTTTTGCCTTTCTACTTTGAAAGCATCGCACACACTCGCACACACACGCACACACACGCACACACACGCACACACACGCACACACACGCACACATAAATCAAACGAAATGAAATGGTTTGAAATTAAATTGGAAAAGAGAGATGGGACTGGCATTATGTAGATATGTTGTATGGGTTCATGTGTTATGTGTTGAGATACTACAGATCTGATCTGAATGAAATGATTCAATGGTAACTCGCGAGTTTTTAATTCCACAAAATTGTGTTCGTTTACGAGTTGGTTGCTAAACTTACCTTTAAGTGTGAATTGGTATCAAATAGGTCAAGTATCTGATTATGTTTTGTATATTATAATTAGAAAATCCATGAACTATGGAGCCTCATAAATAACAAGGAAGGAAGATATTTTAATTTTGTTCTGTTATTCAAGATATTTTGAATAAAACCCCCTTCAAACTCGTTATAATAAAATAAACAATTTAAATATATTTAATTCATAACCAGATACTTGCACTCCTTCTCCCAACATTTGTGTAAAGGAACATAATTTTGCTAACTGCCTTTAGCCAATAGTTTTCATTAGGTTTTGCACTTGTTTATTGTACATACAAAAACGTTTAAAGGAGATTCATTGTGGTATTGTATGGGGATAGATACGAGTAGGGGTTTAATAGAGAGACAGAGTGAGAGAGAGAGAGCGAGAGAGCGAGTAGTAAGTATTTTGATTTGTACAAAAAGTTATTTAAAGGTGACTTTTGAACCAGCAGAAGTATAGAAAGTGTGTGGCTTTAACTAAATATGCAATTATAATTGTAAATATATTTTGGTTAAGAGTGAAAAATGCGCAACAATACGAGTAGTATCTGCAAACTAAATGATCGAGAGAGCAGGTACATATATTCTCATTGGATATGGTTATAGGCAAGAGTAGTAAATAGTTAGTTAGTATACAGTTCAAGAGTGGCTTTTGGTTAGTATTTAAGTAAACTTGAGTGTGGCAGGAGGGAGGCATCTCAACTGATTTGGTTGGTTTGAGGCAAAACTAATGGTTGGGGGCAAAACCAAAAGAAAACTTCCAGCTTCTGCTGTGGGTCTTCTCATATTCTTTTCGGGCGGAGGTGGAAAACTTTCAGTCAAAGACTTCAAACAAAGGAAAAGGCAAAATGGAAAAACTTGAACAAAAGGCTTAAAAAACTTGAGGACGGGCTGGGGTGGGGGGAAGGCTTAACCGGAGGTTAACCAAGGTACGGACCAAGGAACTAAAATACAAACGCGACTCTCATTTTCATTATATTTTTTTTGTTATTTTGTTTTTAGTTTGGTTTCTGCGGCTCTGCTGAGTATTTAATTCCGTCATTGTTAAGCTGGCACCCATACCTAATATACCTCGACTTGTCGTCATCCTCGGCACCACTCACAGCTCCGGATCCGGCTGCGGCAACACCACCCTCGAGGGCACCCTCAGCGCCCTCGGCCCCGTCGGCACCGCCGGTCTTTCGTAGTCCCGGGATCGATGGTATCGACGGCATCGCTGGCATGGCTGGCATCGACGGCATCGATGGCATCGCCGGCATGGCTGGCATCGATGGTATCGAGGCGTTTCCCAGCCAACCCTTGGCACTTCCCAGCCATCCGCTATAGCGAAAGAGAAAGGGAGAAACACAAAGAAAAAAGAGCATTAGTGGGAGGTCCTTGATTGAGTGACTGACTGACAAAATGACAATCAATCTTTGCCCTAATTTGACAATATTCAATGCATGTGTGTGGTGGCTGTGTCGTCTGTTGGTGCCTCTAGCTGAGGGCCTGATAAAAATCTCTAATGTATTATGTCAAACAATAAGCAGACGCCTCAACATGTCAGCCACAAGCACAAGCACACACACAGAGACCCAGATGCATGTACCTACAAAATATACTTGAACTTATATAAAAAGAAAATATAATACAGGGTACAGAGCAAGAGATTTTCATGTACATATATGAGTTTCCACTCCCATTGGGCGTAGACAGTCAAGCGCGATTTATTGAGTAATTTTTTCACACTGTCATAAATATAAATCTCACTGACAGGCCCATAGTATACGTGACACACTCGACTATGCTCCAATTCCGGCTGGAGATGTCATTAAAGATGCCTTTCGAATATACTTCAAAGTATACTTCATTCACAGTTCTACTATCGTCATAACGAATAAGGATAAACGGTGCCAACAAGCAACCAAAACATTTACAAGTAAAAGAAAAGATGTCGGCGAAAAAAGAAGTGTGTGTCGTCTGCCTGAGCAAGAAGCGCCATCAGGTGTATACAAAATGCCAGCATTCGTTCTGCCGTCGCTGCCTGCGCCGCGTTTACTTCGAGTGTCCCACCAAAAATTGCCCCCTGTGCCGTCATCCCATTGGTTACTATGTGGTTAGTATATAGATCTATAGCTGCAGATCCTCCAATACTCATTCGCACCTATCCCCCTCCCTTCCAGCGCTACCATCGCAAAGGCTTGAAAATATCTTTCTTTTTCTAAAAAATAATAGGCAAAATCGCATAAATAAGTTTTTTTTTTTTAATAGTTGTTCAGATTTAATTTTCTTTATGTTTTATAAACCACAAACCATTGTGGAAATATGGGAAATATTTGGGTCGCGTTCTTTAGATATTAAAGGTAGTTTGGAAATAATTTTATTTGACACTAGGAAGAATATTAAATACGATTTTCTTCTACTTCAGATGCTTCAGATAACTCAGATGGATCCTCGATTTACAACCCACGGATCTGGAGCAGCACTGGATATCCCTCTTCCTTAATTACTCTACTTTAAAACTAGTACGTGAATTTTTCCACCATTCAGTTAGGCAGATGGAACTTTAATAAAACTTGACTTTTTCAGACAGTCCACTTAACACTGCCTAAAGTAGCAAAATACGACTTTACTTTTTCCTTTTTTTTTTGCAGGACCAAATGCTCGCATTGAGACGCATTAAGCCCCTTAAGTCGTGAGGCTTAAACCACGCCCCTACACATGTACCCACACACTACCCAATCGATTGGGGGAAGGACTGTGTACAGTGTTTTCTGCTTATTTTTGCAGGTTCTCTTTGCTCGGATATTCAATGCACATAGTGCAATATTGAATGTGGTGGCATCCAGCAAAAAAAGAAGCAAAAGAAGAACATGCCACCACCCCCATCTCCATATATTGGTAGGGCTGATGATGATGATGATGATGATGATGCACAACACGCGTACAGAAAACGGAAATGAAATAAAATTCACACAATGACAAGCAAAGGATTTTTCCATCTTATGGCTCTTTGTTAATGCCGCTTTATCGATACGAATATCTACATACGTATATGCATTATGGTTCATTATATGACAAGGCAAGGCCACAGGAGTTGTGGGACACACTCGCTGGGCAGGCAGGCGGCACTCTCTCTGCCGCGTGCTCGCGGCAAGTGCTCGCTCATGTGGCAAGGAGCGGAACGAAAAGGCTGGATGCGCAAATCGAATTAAATTGTTGCAAAAAACCATTAAATTTCAGAGGACTGCACTTAATTGTTGTGGGAAATTAAATTAAGGCGAATTGGGTCAAGAGATTAAAGCAGCACATCAACCATACGCCATGTGGGCAACACGCGCCCCCATTAGGAATCAAACGCGATGCACAGCGAAGGCAGTACGGTGCCATATACTCGTACTTTAATTCTGACAATTGACTATCGCTTTACATGAGCTGCTTATCATTAGCAAGTCTCCAATTGGCCAGCCTCCAAGTACAGTTAGTCGCTTCCCCTTCCATATTTTTATAGTGATTTATGCCTTCGTCTCGGACTGTTGGAAAGGGAAGGCTTTTACGCAATTTTGCTTGGCCTGTCAGGCGGCAACAGTTTTCCCCGGGTTTTGCGGTTTTATTTATGGGTCCATGGATACCCATTTGGGGCCGTGCATAACTTAGTGGCAGAGCAACCCGATAAGTGGTTGGGCATTCGCTTCCATGGGATGGAATGGAGCCTTAAAGACAGAATTCTCTGGCATTACTCGAATTTCCATGGAATTACTTTTCCTTCTGCCGTATGTCTGCAACTTTGCCAATGAAAATCATAAATTTCCATCCAAGTTCATAATTTTCCACGCATGTTTTCTCTTAAAAATTGACTTTGCTGCTTTCATGTTCGGGTTTTATTTTTTGTCTTCTCTCTAGTGATTTTTATTTTGTTTTTGCCAGAGAGTGAAAAGTTTTAATTATAAAACTTTAAGAGGGGGCAAATGCTGCGGCAAACGAACACTCGCTGCGAAATAAAAAAGAAATACGACAGCCCGCAATGCCAGACCAATACCCGGAGGTCGAGACCAAGAAAAAGAGTAAAACAAATTGAGTTTTTCCCCTGCATGGAGAGAGAGAGAGTGGCCTCAATTCTCCAGACATCTCCATCATAAATCCAAAGGGGTGTAAACAAGGCCAGCACAAAAAAGCAAGTCGAGAATTAATTATTACTGCATTTCTCTATTCTGATTGGCTTTTTCCTATCCATTGAAGGACTCAAATTATGAATGCAAATGCAAATGATAATTGCCATGTGATGCAGGGGCTTACCCCCCCATTTGTGTGTGCGCTGTGCATATCAAATAGGGAAATAAGGAGGGGCTTTCGCCACGATTTAAATGCAACAACCCATTGGGAATACTCGGACTGACACTCCCTTTATTCCTTTTAGTCCTTTATGTGTTATGCAAACTATAGTACACAAGCGTATGTATGTGCAGCTTTATTAGATCGATATCCAAGGGCAGCGTAGCTGCTGTTTGTCCTTAGTTATGGAGTAAACAGACGCAGAGATACACAAACACTCGGTGCAGCATTTGATAGACATAAGCTGGGTTTTAATAGCTGCCCGATTTAAGAGTCAGCTTTAAAAGTGTCATAGCAGAGAGCATTCCCATTGGAAATATCATATTTGATGGCCAGTCTCAACATACAGGATGGCAGCCATAAAAGTTGAAGTTTCTGGCTGCTCAACTTGAACATCAATACAATGACTTGCTCTTTTAACTGCTAGTCAACTTTTGACAGACATTTGAGTGAATAAAACTTTGTGATCCGCTTTGCAGCATCGGAGAGAACATTTAACCACCAAGCCACTTGTGCGTGTATTTTCCATTTATTTTTATTTAGCTTTTTCTTGGAATTTTCTTCTATTATTTTCAGCTGCATTTTCTTGGAAGTGCGTTTTTTTATTTTCAGTTGAAATTTCTACCGTTATTGAATCTATTTACCGTTAGCTCTTGCCATGGGACTTTACATATTTTTCGCTAGTTTCTTTTCAGGTTTTATTGTGAGGCAACACATTGTTTGGGGTCGTGGAAGGGGAATCATGGCATTACACCCTTTACATAAGAAGGGACGAAAAGTGAATGACAAAACAACATGCCACACACACGCACACACACGCACACACACACAAAGCACTTATGTAAATTGCAGCCTGTGCAGGAAAATGCTTCACAGGTCTAGAATTTTATGGCACGGGGGCCACGGGCAGGGGCACGACGACGACAACTGAAATTGCAACTGCAACTGCAAATGGAGAATGGCAAAATGTTGCAAGGCTGGCACAAAAAGGAGCTCTACCGACAGACAGGGGGCAATGGGGTGTTTGGTTGCAAGTGACAAAGCTTGACACTCCCACTCCGCCTCTTTTTGGAGGGATGCTCTGATGCGAAAACTGCATTGTCAGCTTAGAGAATGGCGTCAACTGTTGCTGGTTGCTCCTTTTGTTGCAGCTGCCCCTCCTCACTCTATCTACTTTCAACCCGCGCTCTGTCTGTCTCTCTGTGTTTTTGTGCGGCTTCAGCGCAGAGTGTGAGTGCGACTTTTGTCCATTTTAATTGTTGAAGCAGTTAATTGGATGGTACTCCCGGTACCCCACCCCTTAATTGGATTGAGATTAAGTTGGGAGCCCCCTGCTGTGATTTCTCTAATTTCAATCGAAACGGGACACGCCATGTGCCCCTGCCCATGCCCCTGGCTCATGTTGAAGGGCCAATAACTAAGCCGCATGGCAACAGCGTCAGCGGCAATGCCATTGCCAGTGCCTTCCGTTGCCAGGTTGATCCCCAGGCTTTGTAAGACCTACACAATGGCGCTGTATTTAAAGATAATGCTTATAGGAAATTTATTACATTTGCTTTTGCTTTTGCTTTTGGGACGTGCGTCGAGGCAGGAGAAAATAAAATGAAATAAAGCCAAATGCGTGTATAAGGCGCAAAATAAATGATACCCTGGCCAGAGAGCGGCAGAGACAGAGGAGCACCTGCTGAGCTTCCGCTTTTGCTAACAGAGAATTTCCACCATCATCATTTTCATCAGCAGAGCAGAGACGAGCACCCTTCCCCTCCAGCCACCTAATGGCAAGCAATCGACGAGGCGAGTTACAAGAGTAGAAAAAGGAAGCTAAACCTTGCTTTCTGAACTGCACACGAAACCCTCGCCCTGTCGGAGCGAGGCGCAACAGCCGGAGTGTCAAGAAAAATCCGCATTTGACAAATTACCAGCAAACAGGTAAACAGCGGAGTTAGCAGGCAGGAGACCCTGCCACGGGGCTGAAAATATCCGAAAGGTGTACACAGACATTATGTAGATGATGGTGTGATGGTGTGTTGCGGGCACGACAATCTACATAATCATGGTCATGTGTTGCTATTAATAAAAGATGAGCTGAAGCAACATTAAACGCTTGCATAAATGTGAATCATCCATCGACAGTGCCGCAAAGAGCCACAGAGCATTTATCTCACCCTTCGCTGTATTTATGATTTTTTTGAGGTGACATTTGACTTTTTCTGCTCAGCAGATTTCCGTTTTCCCCTCCACCTTCATCGACTATTTATTCATTGGTTGTTTGCTTTATGCGTTGTTTATTTGGCTTTTGTTTTATTGCAATTAAAGTGAGGATAGATGTCTGTATGTGTGTGCACTTGTGGTATCAATTATTCAGGACAAACAAAGGCGGCAACAGCGCCCAAGTGGCAGCTAAAACAAAGCCAAAAAGTCGAGCATAAATTATTCAAAACGTGAATTGATGAACCGAAACAGGCCAAAAACAGAGATTGAGAGATTGATGCCAGAGCCCAATCAATTCAAGGGTCAGGTCACCGGTTTGCCCGATTGATAATTCATTGGTGCCACTTCCGCGGTGGAAATGCTGCACCCAACTTTTGTCTGATTATAAAATCTGACCTTTGTGCGGCCTCTTACCTAACTTTGAGCCTGTTTAGAGGGGATAATTACAGAGCCTTAGAGTTAGGCAAACAACTCCATTACCTTTTATTTGAGGTTGCCACCCTTTCGGCCATAATCCTGCTTGGATAATTAAGAGCCACCCACCTCGCCTTTTAGTCCACTTAATATGATTGCCTAATGGCTGGTTGTGTCGCGGCGCGCTGTGAGCCCCACGACATTAAAGGAAACGAGCATCTAAGCCCCATGCCCATTCGAAAGAACGACAGCGATAAGCGGCAAAATAATACAAAGAAAACATAATAATCATAATGAAGTAGTGCGCATTACTTGGGAGAAATAAAAAGTGGTGTTGGGCTAAGGATTCTTACATAGAAATTGCACAGAAAAGTGGGAGTCTCTCTTTTCTCTGGCAGTGGCCATTATTTACTTCCTGTAAAATGAATCTCTACTCTCCAGTCTATGCTTAAACTCTGCAGAAACTATGCTGAAGGTTAATTAAGCTAAAACTTTGCGTCGCAGTCTAAAAATACTCGCAACAGCATGAACAATAGAGAGCATGGAGGAGCTCCTGCATGCGAATGACAGGTGAAACGGCAGTCAGACACTGTTTCTGTTCAATGGCCATTTCGCTTTCGGTTTGCTGTAACCAAAGACATTTTCGCATTGGTCGGAACACGCACACCTGCGGCGACCTCGTCTCGGGCTGGGTCCTCCCAAGGAAAACAAAAGGGTATTGTGATTTGGAATGACTATAGAAGAAGCTGTGGCACATGTGGTTTTGTAATGCTGGGGCTTCCAGTTGGCTACCAAATGGAATAGTTTAAAGCTCAGACTTCAATTTGCCGGTGATTGATGGAGTATTTTTTTAGGATTACTTTAAGAGAATATTGACAGAGCAATGAAGAGCTTTTGTTGAAATGACAAATCCACTAAAAATACATTTTTCCATTCCTAAGTTTCATACCAAATGAAATGAAATGCTGTTCAATGGCTGGGGGAAATTTCTTCTCTACCACGCTGATATTTTCCAAGGACATTCGATGGCGCTTTTATGTTAAACAAATTTAACTCTTTTCTTTTCTTCTTTGATTTCCGGATTTCAACAAAATGAAGGACACGTCAGGGACAAACAGAATGGGGAAATGGATATGGGATATGGGAAATGGGCAAATAAAACGCACAGCCCAATGATTGTGAGTGAGTTCTGATTGGAAAATCCTATAAATAGAAGGAAGCCCTCAGTGGGAATCCCTATGCCACCTACCATATAACTGATTAACCATTTCATGCAACATATTCAGGGGTTATATACATACAATATTTATTTACAGCCCACGATGACCCTACTGCCCCTACAGGACTCTCCTGGCATTCGGAATGACAATCCCTGAAATGATAAACGTCCCAGGGCTTTGGGACAATTGTTGCCATGGGGCTTTGGGGCTCGTTCTCACTCAATCAAGTGCTGAATAGCTTGGAGGTACACACGAGTATATTGTAGGCCCTGAAGTCCGTACGGACGTACTGCCCAAAGGGCTCTGGGGGCGCACAAATAAAAGAGGAGCGAACCGAAAAAGGTGCCAAATGCCAGGGAATGGAATTTTATGCGCATTAATTAAACGCAGAAAGCAGGAGCACGCCCAGGAAAATGCAAATGAATTATTTAGTCTGATATTTAAGCTGATTGAGATGAATTAACTTGAAATGAATATCAAAGGAAAGGAAAGGAAAGGGCCCTGCTCTGCTCTGCTCGGCTCTAGTCAACACGTGGGCGCCACATTAAAGTTGAGAGTCGGATTTCCCACGGCGATTTTCGCCCACGCATGTAATTATACCACAAAAAGGAGTCACTGGATTTTCATTAGCCCATGCATGTGTATGAGTGTGTGTGTGTGTGTGTGTGTGTGAGAGGGCCACTTTGGTGCAATTAAAGTTGCAGAGCAGCCGCCAAACTGCAATTTTTATTTGACTTCTTGCCTCCTTTTTAGCGATTATGAACAAGGAACAAGGCTTCTCTCTGGCGGTCCAACTTTTAACAACCTTTGGCGCTTTTTTTTGCCCCCTTTGTTTTGCCTCTTATTTAGCCCAAGTGGGCGTGGTCTCTGGCCTCTGAATTGCACAGAAAAGTTAGCTGTGTGTTAATGATTTTACGACTGCCATAGAAAGTTTTCCCAGCTCTTTTTGTGTGTGAGTGGCAAAAAGGTAAATAGTTTTGATAGCTTAGGAGCACCACATAATGGCTTCTAATTAGGTTTAATTGGAAATACACTTATACTCTTAGCTGGGATAATGGAGAGCAAAAGAACAAATGATATCAACTTACGTGGCTTCGGTCACAAATGAATCAACCAAGGATGTGGATTTGGGAAGGCTAATAAAAAATAATGAGAATAAAATAAGGAGTAGAAATAAAGGAAAAGCATATAGAATAAATTATAAAATAAATATTAATTGAATTGAAAAATGTAAACAAATCTATCTACCTTTCAAAAATAATTAAATGATAATAAATATCTAACTAAAAAGGTTGCAGCTTTGAGTGTTCCATTCTGCGATCAGTCACAGCAAAAGCTGCTTGCAATTTGTATTTAAGATTATACTTAAAGGTTTATCCTTTTGATGGATTATTCTTTCGTTAAAACTTATTTTCCCCTTTACCTGTCGTTAATTAACTAATTAGATTAAATAATTTCCTGGGGCTACATTTTGCACACATTTCCATCTGCAGTCGGAATCTGCTTTTGTTCAAACTTCAGGATATTTACCTGCAAAAGAAAGGGAGAAAAGAGTGAAAAGTTTCAAAAGTTAATGAAGATGAATATCGTTCAGTGATTTTATGTGTGTTAGTGTGGGAATTAATTAGACAATTTCGTGTTGGGACTGACAAAAGGGAGCCGCTGCTGAAATACTTCCGGCCCGACCGTTCCTGTCCTGTTCTGCGCTGACCCTCTCTTATTAAGCCTGAAGGATATGATATTACAAATGCGAAACAGAGCCGCAAACATGAAAGCGAAAATGAAAGTGCAAAGGTCACGCCAAGCGAACGGGAGCAGCCCATAAATCTCTCGGGCCAAGAAAAACAATTTCTTAACATAAATCAACTCGATTGCAGGAGGGAATTGTGAGTGAAGATGCCGAGCAGAATATCGCTTGCAGAATACTCGTATTTATGTAGCAATTTGCCAGCAAGGACAGCCCCATTGATAAACAATACAAATCGAATTGAATTCCATCGAAGCAGCAGCAGGAGGAGGTGGCACGGCGCTCACAAACAGAAGGTAAAACAATTGTTTCAAATTGAAATGTAATGTAAATCGTGCCCCCGGGGCAGGGCCGCCTGACCTTGACCCAAATGCGGGAAAATGCCACACGAGCCGACGTGGTCCCGTACGACGGTGTCCTGTGGCACACAGGAGAACATTACACCGTGTGGCAGGGCAGGCAAAAGGCCAACCAAGATAAAAGTCTAAGGCTGCCACACATCGCGAGCAGGCGATGGCAAGGACATTGGGTAGGAGGAGTGGTACCATGCCTGGCCATGCGTAATTTATGCCAACTGATGCCGCCGCATCATGCAACACAGTGGAAAAAATTGCAAATTTTATTCAATTAAGTGTAGCGCTTTTCCACCAAGCTTTCCATCATCCTCTCGCCCTCGCACTCCCACAACCACCAACAACAAACTTGTTTATGGCAAATTGTCAGCCACATCCCCAAGCAACGGCAACGGCAACGGCAACAGTTCCTCTTCTTCATGCGCGAGGAGGACCTCCTTCATCGGTTTTCTTGCTGCGTTTTTTTTACATAACGTGGCATTCATTATAGGGCTAATTAAGTATACGCCATGTTGTGTGCTCTAGATGGCAAAAGAGAGCTTGCGCTCCACGTCTCCATTCCAAGGAAAGATGCACTGCCATCCATCTGTGGCTGTTCCACTTCCGATCGATACTCGGGCAGCATATGGCAAGCGACATT
Organism: Drosophila subobscura; assembly: GCF_008121235.1. Classification (NCBI taxonomy): domain Eukaryota; kingdom Metazoa; phylum Arthropoda; class Insecta; order Diptera; family Drosophilidae; genus Drosophila; species Drosophila subobscura. The sequence goes on along the minus strand of NC_048533.1, from coordinate 7,638,656 downwards.
AGTTTGATTAGGGCACGCCCCAGAGACGCCTTCCTGCCTGCCTGATGGGAAAATTATTGTTTGTCTTTGGCTGAGAAAATCATTAAAATATGGCAAATGGTACAACCCAGAGCTGACACCATATGTAATAATGGTTGGGGGAAAATGCAATAAAGATATTTATTGGAAAGGGAACTTAATGAAAATCTTCGAAGAAGAAATCTCTTCCCTTTTGTATATCTTCCACTATAATCCAGAAATCTGTAGCTTGCTCAGCTCTTCCACAGGTCAGACTGGTCATTGCTCATACGCCGCGTAAGCCAAAGCATATGGCGGCACTTGCCCCGTCTCGCGATGAAGCGCATCCAAGGACTGCGCCATCATGCAGCAACGTGTTGACCTTTAGCACACGTTTCCCATCTCACACTCCCTTCCCTCTGGCTGTATTATCTTAATTGGTATGCAGGCAAAGCTGTGTTGGTATTGGTGTTGATTTAACGTTGTTTGTGTGTGTGTGTGTGTGTGTTTGTCGTATGACTTGGCATATTTCATTACTCAATTACAAAGCAAACGCTCGTTCGCGCTTGTTTTCTCTCTCTGTCCATGTCCCTGTCCTTGTCTCTGTCCAAGACTAAAACCGTTTGCAATTTTCAATTAACGGGTACACACAAACACACTGACAAATGTAGACACAGATACACACACTCCCACAAACAAAAGCTCAGAAATCAACCTCTGCCTAAGGCTTGCCCCGCTAAGAGATAATCAATGGCTGTTGGCTGTCCCACAGCGGAAACCCGTGGACTGTGTGAGTCCTGCCAAAGAATGCCAACTCACAGTTGAATGAATGAATCGCTGGTAAGAATGGATTGATGAGTCGTACCCCACACACACAAACACACACAGACTCTGACTAATGAAAGATGCAATATGGCAGAATGATTCAGCCTTCGGTTGGGTCGATTCTCTCTTCTCTAATGCAAAAGAGAGAATATTTAATTAAGAAATGCTTTTGACTCTGGTATGCGAGCGAACAAAGCCAGCCAAAGGATGTTTAGGTATTTATTGTTCAGCTAATAAATGGGGACAGGTTGTTCCTATTACAGTGGAGCCTGCTTAAGTTGAACAGCAGAAAACAAAAGATGAAGGTCTCCCTCTTGTTTTGATGAATGCCAATACAACCTATTATCTTGGTGATTTATTTATAACTAAAGATATTTTTGTTTATGTTCTTTCATTGCTAAGATTTCGAGGTCTTTCACCACTTTCATCTTGCCCGATAATTATATTTTTCCGGTTCCCGTTTTTCAGCCGAAGAAGAAAATAAAATAAAATACCTGTGAAAGGTTCCCAAACCACAAAGGTATGCTGGTTAAAAAGGTAACAACTTTTATTTAAAAACTATTTAGTAAAGTGTAAGAGCACATTTTTGACTTAATTTTTGCACAACATTTTTCCACACATTATCTGTACACACCTTGTACAGAATTATTTGTTCACCCTTAAATTACAGCTTCCGGGGACGAAAATTGCTTTAACTATAAAATATCCTGGCTGCAGATAGTAGAACCTAAAGACTTTAATTTTTTTGTGTAGAGCAACTTTTGACAGCCATTTGGAGGAGTCAGAGAAACCTTTTAAGGACGCTTCTGGGCATGAAAATTTAACAAGTTTTACGGAGGTCTGGGACACGCTCGTAAAATGTGGGGCCCTGTCACGTACAGGCGACACTGGGAATGTGTATGTGGGAGTTTCACTTACAGGCTACTCTTATCGTAGGATGTTGGGAGTGTTGGAGGACAAACATCCAGTGGATATTGCCATTAGCAGTAAAGTTTCGTCGCACCATGAAAATAATATTCAACGATATCAAAAGTTTCGAAAGAACACTCTGATTACAATCACAAAATCACAAAGAATGCCTCATTAAAAGTTATATTTCTTGGCCTCCAAAAAGGGTTCCTCAAATTCGATTAAAGGGGAGCCCGAAAAAGAAAGAGTTGAAATGCCAGTATTTTGGTTTAATTTTTGGTTGCCATGTAAATTGCAAATTTCCCAAAATGAAGGCAACCCAAAAAGCAAAAGCCATCGGTGACAGACTGACAAAGTGGCTGAGTGACTGACTGAAAGTCTGACACTGTTGTTGACAGTATTAATTGCTCACGTTAACGTCGAAGAGCGCAAAAACCGAAAATTGAATTCCAGCAAACGACAGCTAGGAAGGGCAAGAGGAGCTACAGCAGGACGAAAGATCCCTGCCTGAAGCAGCAGCAGCAGAAACGGCAGCAGCTAAAAACTGAAATTGAATTACCAGTGTTTTCTCAGTCGAACTATAAACACATTTGCTGCCAGCTGGCGGCTGTCGCTTGTTCAATGGCATTTCATGTAAGAAAAGAACAGCTAAACGGGTTTGGTCCCCTAGAGAGCTCGCAACTCTATATAAAATTTGTGGCGGTGTTTAGATGTATCAAAAAGCATATAGAATATCTATGTACCAATACCAGATAAAGGCAAAAAGCTATTTCATCTACATTAGATGATTTTCTCAGTATTTATTTTATTTTTTGAACCTCATTTTTTTAAATCAAGTAAAACTTAAGCTGGTAAAAATTCTCGATTTGTGTGTACAATTTTCAGTAATTTCCTCCAATTCATGATGCTCCCAGGTGTTTCACTTCATTGTTAGCACAAAAACTGGGCGCTCCTGTAAGCTCTTTGAATATGTCGAACTCCGAAGCAGATGGCCTCCCAGTAGCCCTAATTTTTGCATTACGTATACACACAAGCCCCACTGATGGGCTGTCATTGTGATTAGGCAAGAGCTTGGAAAAGCCCTGCCATAAATTTCAGCTGCAGAAGAGTCACAGGACCAGCAACAGCGCACCGAAAAATTTATGAACCACAGCGCAAAACAAAATGGCCGCTCTGAAAGGGAGTGCTTCGGGCTATGTGTTTTACAGTCGACCAAATCTACACACACACACACCCCGCTATTGCTGGAGGGGAGTCCTAGACACATGAGCAATTGGGACTGGCTTTTAAAACCGGCAACAGAGCTGCCATTAACGCAATGCAAATAGAAGCCCCAAACCATTTCATGCCCAACATCTCCAACCTTCACTTCGCTCCAACAATCCTTATCAAACGTTGATGCTTTCTACTCGCTCTCCCTCTCTTGTTTTTATTAATACTTGTTTTGGCATTTTATAGAGCGTGTAGAGTTTTATGTTAATTTTTAGATATTACTCAAGAGGAAGTTTATTTGCTGGCAGAAGGAATGGAGCAGAATGATGTGTGAAATACAAATACGAGCTACTCCCTGCATAGATGGATAAGCATTAGAGATATGCAACTTAATGGTCTACAAAAAAACAAGCAGATAACATTGAAATGGCAACCTGTAGATGGGATGTGGGACACTTAAAGAACTCGAGACTTTGAAAAGACTTTTTCATCTCTTTTCATCTACATTTGACAACTAACTTGTTTAAAGTAGAAGGTTTTAATATAAGTTTTGTACTTTCTTTTCTCACATATTAAAAACCATTTTTATCATCGGTGCAAGCCGGCAAAATAGAAGTAAAACACGTAGACTGGCTGCCCATTTTTACGATGCAACGTAATTTGCTATTTTGTAGCGAGTTCCTACTGCGAAATGCCTCAGAGATACAAACATTTTTATGTGTGTGCGTGCTGGCAGCAACCCACAACGCCCACTACCCCGTGGAGGGGAACAGGACACACATTTTGCTCTTTTTGCACCGAGGTTTTAATGGGAGTAGAACAGGGTATAACAGGCAAAGGATCATGTATTAATTTACGTACATAAGCAGAACTTTGACACTAGAAAATATCCAAGTGGTTTGTAGAAGGCTTTTGGGATTTTTACTCTCTTTTTGCATACTTTGCACTTCGTGTTGAAGAACAGTTCTTCAGACTTTTACCAGGTATCTCGTAGTCGTTTTACCCCCATCTCCAGCTACTCCTCTGTTGCTTCATTTGTTGGCATTTCTTTTGCTGGCCTGTCACTTCCGCCTTCGACCCGACACCGCTCCTTGTGCGTTAATATTTATGTTTTGCCAACGCTCTTCTTTGCTCTTAACGTAACTTTATCATCGTCTACGTCCACGGCAGGACGCCAGGCAGAGCAGAAAATAACAGAACATTATTATCATCATGAAGGGGCTCAACTTTTGCCTGCTGTCTGTTCCGCCCCACGCTTTTGCGTTAGTTGACTTCCGTGCGTGCACTTTTCCATCCTCCAACCTCCTCCAGTATCATTTATCTTTATTCGCTGAAGAAAGGAAAAGCTGCCAACATATGTTTCCCACAGAATTTCCATATGCTGACTGCCGTGTCCTGATTTCATTTCACTTTTGAATCAAGAGAAACAGAGACAGATAGCTAGAGAGGCAGAGAGAGAGAGACAATCCGAACATCTGCATTATTAGTACCTTTTGGCCAGGGCCAGCCTTGGGGTCACTTTACGAGCAGCATAAAATTTTATTCATTCGCTTTTCTTCCCCCCGTGTTGTTGCGTGTGAGGGCCATAAAAGTCCCGTCCGTTTGCCAAAACCTTTGGCACACTTTGGCATTTCTGCGGCATAATTGACCGCCAATTGATGTGGCAGAAGTGGGCCAGAGCCCAATCCATGCCATGGATACACGAACAGCGTTCAGCGATTTTTAGGGTCGAAAAGTGCATCTATAAAAATGGTGTTAAGTTGATTGGACATTTTGATGGCCTTTGATTAGTTACAGAGCTCGAAAAGACGCGAAGTGAAAACCAAAAACAAGCAGAATTAAGGTCAAAACCTTTGCACAGGTAACTTTAAAATAAAGTGGTGAAAGAGATAGCTCTTAAAATATATAGAAATTGTGGAAGGACGGCTAAGGACTGTTGTAAATGTTTCCAAATATACAAATGAAACTCATAAATCTCCCCTTAAATCTATTAAAAACAAAAGGCTATTAATTCCCACCGATTTCTAGAAAAACCAATGAAATCGCAAACAAATCAACTTGGTTTCCATGCATAGAAAGTACCCCATGGCGTGAGCTAAAAATCAACAAATGAACCCACTTATTACACCATTTCCATGTGTCCATGTGTGTGTGCAATTCCCAAACCAACAACAATGTTGAAAAATTCGTGACAAACACTTAATTTGCATAAAAATTAGTATTTATATTTATGGCACAAACGGAAACAAATGCCGCTCAGAGCAATAAATATTAATTTGTGGCCCAAACAATAAGCACAGAAACACAGACAGACAGAAACCGAACCACATGACAGAAGCAGAACCACAGTCCAGTCAGAGGTGGAGCCGGAGAGACAGAACCACAGCCCAGAGGCAGAACCACAAGTCAGAGGTGGAGCCAGAGCTGGTTTCCAGAGACAAAACCAAATCCACAGACATGATTTAAACAAAAACTAGTATAAAAAAGGGACAGTATAAATTGAATTAAATTGCTACAGCTGAAAGCAAATAGTTTTAGCGGTCCAGAAGGAGCCACCGCCCACTGCCCCAACCACGGCGACCCCCCACCGCGGCGCAGCTGGCAATTAAGGCCGAAAGCCGAGGAAACGAAACGAAATTGCACAAACAGCAATTGCCGTATTTTGTATTTTTTTCTTCTGTTTTTTTTGGGGGACAGAAGAGTGAGAGCTGACCACACAAAATTGTTGCTTTCAGTGTCGGTGTCGGCTTGGGTGTTCGGCTCGGGTCTGGCCGTTAATTTGCCTGGAAAATGTCAAATGGCGAGCGACCGAACAAGGCGTCGTTAGCACCCACGCGGTAGGTGGTAGGCTGGTGGCTATGCGGCTACAGCCACGGTTATGTGTCGTCCTGTCCGGGCATGAAATTTTAATACCGCCTTTAAATTTAAGTAGCCCCAAAAATTTGTGTTGTTTCTGTTAGGTTTCTTATACACTTCTGAAGAGGTTATTGCAGAAAAGGCAACGGCTGAGAGGCCTCCTTGGAAAATTTGCAGGTATAGCTACTGCCAGTCCACCTTCAAGAGCTCAAGTTATAAGTACATTTCATTAGCCCTCGTTCCTTCAGAGTATGCCTGTCTTCGGCTCCTGGAAATTAGTTGATTGTGAATTTTTGCATTTGATTTGGCAGGGTTTCAATTGGACAGTTCTACGTCTCTCACCCGCCGTCGTCTCTTATTTATATTTGTATATCCTTGGGAAATGTATTTTTATTTATTTTTTTGTTGTGTTTGTCGGGTAGGCCAAATGTTGCGTCGATAAATTTCTTGGGGCTTTCGCTTTCGCTTATTTATTTATATTGAGGCCAGTGCTTTGATTTCATTATGTTTGCTCTGTCTCTGTTTGTGGGTAGAAAGAACGTTTTTCTGCAGGCAGGTGGAAAAGAAAGAAACGAAGGACTAAGGTCGATACCACTCTAATATTTATATAATTTTTTGGGCCGCGGGTAAGCGAGTTTTCCCTCACAAAGAAGGGGCACACTTTTTGTGCTACATATTTGCATATGGGAAAACATATTCCAATATTTAAGTTGTTGCCTTTTCTATATTTGCATATAGAAAACATATTTCAATCAGTCAACCCCCCAGCATACGAATATGCAAATATTTGTTGCTTAACTTTTGTTTTCTTTTTCCAATTTTCCACATTTTCTGAGCCTTGTTTTGTTTCTCCATTTTCCCCAACTTTTGAGCCGTGTTTTAATGATGACCCGAAACGGCAGAAACAACTTTTCATATTTTGCGTAATTCTTTGTGTGAGGCAATCAAAAGTTTCCTCTTACTCTGACGCTCTTTTTAAGGGACACGCGGCACGAGTAAATTTTGTCAAGCGGCGTTAAAAATGCATTGCCTCGCGCTGTGTCCTGCTTTTTATTTGCCAAGCAATTTGAGAGCTGAAAACCAGATGAAACATGTCTTGCTTTGGGTCTATTTTATAGCCGTAGCCGTAGCCATAGCCATAGCCTGCTATTTTTGGCATAATTTTAGACAAAGGCAAGGGCACAGCACACACACACACACAGACAGACACAGGCACACATATGTATTTACACTCGTACAGCAACAGAGAGGAGAGTGCAAGTGCAAATAGTGTAAATGTCCTTGAAAGCGCCAACAACTATGGCCCTGGCGCATAGCACAAACGAAATAAAAAAATAAAGAGAAACGAATGCAGAGGGGCGCAGCAGTACAGGTGAAGGATTTCTAGGGTTAAAACTTAGAGGGGAATGCAATTCGGTTATTACATTTCCATGGAATCCTTTGCCAGAGGAAACTCTGTTTCATATCGATTTCCCGCACGAAATTCTGGTTTCCTGAGTTCGCCATAAAATACGTAGCATACTTATTGGGGCGAGCATTGCATTTCGAATTTCCACACCGAGGGACGCATTTTTAGTCAGAAAAATGTTGAGGCGTATATTAAAATGCAATTTTTCTGGGAATAGATTTCAGCATTGAACAGAAACAATTATAAATGTATCACATATTGGATATGGAATATTTCATGTTAAATAAAGCGCAAATTCAAAGGAAAGCTCCACAAATAATCTCATACAGTAATCATAATTTGAAACGACAAAATTCTGCGAATTCCCGCATTCAATTCAAACAAACATTTTTTAATTGCAAAAATATTCCCCTGTTCTATTTGCGCTCAATTTTTAATTGAATATCAATCGATGTTGGCCCAATTCGTGAGAGTTGCCCTAATGAGGAACACTTTATGCATGACAGGGAAAATTAAATAAATTAATTCATTGAAAATTATAGAGATTTAGCGGTGATTGCTGTGCCATAGAAGGGGCCCATCAGGACACACACGTTTTCTGAATGCACAATTATTAAATAGGCTGACAAAAGGCGGACCACAGAAACGGGAGGGAGCGGAAGTTCGTTCTAGGGAGAGCCACTGGAGCAGAGCAGGAGGCCAAGGCAGATGGCGTCGTTTTTACTCGTTTTTGGGGGCTACATCACATGTGCACATTTTGCAGAGAGAGAGTGAAAGAGAGCGAGGAGAGAGCGTAACTGTTCTCTCTTTGTATCGATCCACAGAACGAGCAAAAGTCAACTGGAAACTGGAAAGCAACCACCAAAAAGGAACATATCCTGCCTGTCCAACCCACCGCCCTCACCATCTGCCATCTGGCTCTGGCTCTGGCTGTGGGTCTGGCTGACATTGGTGACAGTTTTTCGCACACACAAAAAGCTGGTCAAAAAACTGAATGTACACGCATAAAGAGAGAGAGAGAGAGAGAGAGAGAGAGAGGTGGCGGACCCGTTCTCAGCGGGAGAGCCCTTTGCTCGAATGACTCAACATTTTGTGGTTATGCATAAGCCACGTGCAAAATGGATTTTACACAACAAAACAAAAGCAAAGAAAAGCGAAGCAAAGCGTACAAAAAAGCGTACATAAAAACCGCCGGAACGAGCAGAGAAGCTTGTCCAACTTGTCAATGTCAATTGATAGCGAAAGCGGGGGTCCTTCGGGGCTACAGAACGTGGAATAGGCCGTGTGACACATCCACATCAAAGTCAAAGGAAAGAAGGAGAGTCGAGGAGAGGAGAGTAGAGGCGGCAACTAACCAGAATGTCGTCTGGCAGCAGCTGTTGGCAGCTGGCTTCAGAACGTGCCCCCTCGTCGTTTCGGGGTTTGACATCCTCGAGCTCAGCTCCTCACACAATTAAATATTAATGCGCGAAATTAAGTGAAAAATAGCTTCAATGGTAATGGAGTGGGCGGGCCTGGGGCTTGTCTAAAGGATTAGAGAGCAACTTGTGGCATTAACACGGCCATCACATGAGGCTTAACTTGTCCAACAGCAACCAGAAATAATTGGATTTTATTTTCATTTGTGCTCTCAAAAGGATCTAGGAGGAGCCACGAGCTATCGCAGCACTAAGGTGACAGTGTTTACCCTGAATGAATGGAGGAGCCGCTGTGGTACGCAATTTTGGGTGCGGAGTGTTTACCAGAGATTGATGAAGTGTCCAGGACAAACAGAGTGGTAAAGGTCAAATGAGTAGGCGGAAAGTGTCGTAAATATAGCCAAACAATCATTCATTTTTAGGTTGAAGAAGCCAAGAAAAGGAATAACAGCGAATTTTCGAAATTTCTTAATTGAAAAGCATAGAAAATGCTTAGCAAAGTATAATATAATGTAGGGAAAATAATAAATAATCACAGAAATTAATTAATCAATTAAATAAGTGAATCAACTCTTGCTCAAGTGTTCCTCAAGTACTCCATTCATTGCCCTTTCATTGTCTATTTCTCAGTTTTTGACCGATAAAACGTATCTGTGGCATGACCAAGCAGTTAGAAAATAAATCTACAAGTTAAACGTAGATAAAGCACTCAAAATGGGCCACAAATCTATATGCTATGACCTGAATATATAAACCTTATTCAAAATGGCCAAACTTTGCATTGAATAATCAAAGAAAACCTCAGGAAATCGTCATTTCCATCCACAATTCAATGGAACAATTCTAACCATAAGCCAATTTAGCCAATTTTCTTTGCATTTTCATTGCACAAGCAAAAATTGGTTGCAATCAAAGTTTGGGGCTGGGGCAACAACAAACGAAATAAATCAAAAGTTTCTCTATATATTATTCGGACCCGTATGCGGAGTTTATCAGGAATTTGGTTTGCAGTTTAAGCAATTATGTTCAGTCACGTGAGAGCGTGCCGAATGCAATGGGTGGCAGCTTGAGACTGCTGCAGGGATGAGAACAGAAGCAACTCCAGAGAACTCCAGCTGAAATATGATAAATGGCCGACGGAGGCGGGGCTAACTGCCTGCAGTTGGCCAAATGCTAAAAGGTACAAATAGCAAGGTCATAGTGGCACGCCATTTCAGGACAGAGGCACGGCACGGCACAGAGACAGAAGCCTGTCAGGCTGCATGGAAAAGGCAGGCTAGGAAGATGAGCAAACCATGAATGAGATGAGATGAGATGAGTGTATATAGTGTGTGGCAGTAAGATGGGTTGAATGGACTCACCTTTTGCCAGCTTCCTCGCCTTCGAGTCCCTCACCGCCAGCGGCAGCGGCCGCAGCAGCTGCTTCCTGATCTATTGAGGCACTGGCCACCGCCTCAGCGGAAGTGGTGGGTGCGACGGCAGCGGGAGCCGCTTCTCCTGTGGGTGCTGGAACATCCTCATCGCCAGCGCCGCCCTTAACGGCGCCCACCAGCGAAGTAAATTGATTTGTTAGACCCGAAAACATGTTTGGTGCGTTTTGTGTGGCTGTTGATGATGCTTTAAAGGATTAGCCTGCTTGGGGGCTCTGCCTGCTGGTGCGCTGCTGCTGCGTCCTGCGTCCGAGTGGAGTGTCGTGTGGGATGTCCTGCACGGAGATGTACACAAAACGAATGCCCCACGAGGCTCCAAAAACCAAAAAAACGTGCGCACGTTCGGCTCTTTCACACTCTCGTCGCTCTCTGCAAAGGCTTCTGGCTGGCTGCTGCTGGTGCTTCTCTTTCTCTCGTTCCTCGTTCGCTCAACTTTTACTACACTTGGCAGAAATTTTGTAATAAGTTCTGTTCTCGTTTCCGTTTCTTTCAGTGTGTCGCACCACAGAAGTTTCACTTTCAACTCTCGCTCGGGAGTTATGTAAATTTTCGCATTTAATTTCTATTTTCGCACGCTGCAAGATGATTGAAAGAAAAGCAATTCAGATTTTTATCGCAATATGGCGTTGCACAAGAGACCTGAGAGGGCAGGCAGGGAAAATCAATAAAACAGGCATATAAATTGTCTGAAACGAGCGAATAATTCGTTGCTATTGTGCACAATTTCACGATTCGATCGATATCTCGCCAGCGGGGAGGGGCACCACCGTTCGAATTTCACTTGGATATATGCATATAGTAATAATAGCGCCCTGGCAATGGCAATTTACCACTTGAGGTTTTCTTTTTTCTCGGTTTGGATTGGGGGAATTGCTCCAAAGACAAGTGGGAACTTTTGGTTTTTACGGCTGCCTACTTCGAAGGTCCTCTGAAAACTGACAGAGCAGAGGAATTTCGGTTGCTCAAATACAGTGTACGTACTTGTCCGTGGCGTCGCTCTGAGTCTCTCTCCTGTCTTCGTCGGTAGCGACTGGAAAGCCCCAATGGATCCACGAATCTCTTCCTCGCAGAGTTCGCCCGCAACACCCACTTCTGTTTGTGCAGCGCGTTTTCCTGGTGGAGGGTTTTGCTTTGTGCGCTGGAATTTCTGGCTAACGTCTGCGCATGTGCCAGCTGTTTTTGGCGTTGTTAATGAATGCGATTAAATAAACAATTGACACGTCTAAGTTTAAAACTGCGCAGAAAATATACAATTTGTTTGAATCAGCTGATGAGTGTGACCGTGGTCTAATCGATAAAATATACCGACCGACTCTTAGAAATATATCGAAATATACCTATTAATTTTCAAAATAGCTCCCTATTTTTCAAATTTATTAATGTATCTCAACATTGTCAAAAATTGTTTATTCAAGTGATTCTTGTAGTTGCATCCTTTCTCTTTACTTAATAAGCCAATTTATATATTTCACCCGAAATACAAGAAAACGATCAAGTTTCATAATGTTCGAAGCACTAAATAGAATTCTATTATTAATTTTTACAAAATTAAACTAAAACTAAATTTTTACACACTTGGACTCCTTACTACTGGACTATATTATTTATAAAACAAATCAATTAAATAAAAACGGCAAAAGCAAATACATTGGAAATATCGATACTTGCTGGAAAATCACTTGCACCATCTCTAGTTGAGCGAACAGCTGGCTGGCTTTGAAATTTAATTCAAATTGGATGAAATGTTGCTTTGCAGAATATCATGTTTGAATAGATGTATTTTTAACAATTTCACACCCACAAGACCTTGTTGAGTAGAAATATGAACAAATGCACATTACTTTGTTCATACAAATCTATTTACAGGCAACACTCAAGTGGTCCTCGTACTTAACACATATTTTATAAATCAATTATAAGCTAATCATTATTTTCGTTTGGAGGTACATCAGGCATGGAATCAGCGCACTTGCCGCCCCCTTCTTGGCGGCGCTTCCGCCTCTGCCTCTGCCGCGGGATCGTCTTTCGGTGGCTGCGGCCGCTGGGCTTTCAGTTCTTGGTCGAGGCGCTCTTTGGCCCTGAAGACCTTTGACTGCAGATAGAAGGAACCGCCTTTACCGCGCTCATTCACACTGAACAGATGCTCGTAGTTCTTCGTAATGCAGTCCACGTTCTTCAGGTCGTCCACATTCAGGATTTGCTTGGCCTCCTCAACGGTCATGCCTGGAAAGTAAATGGAGAGTGAATCATGGTTCTCCTTTAATTGATTTCACCGGCTTACCTGTACGCAGATTTGACTCTGCAGTCTTGTCGCCTTGCTTGCCGCCACCTGCTCGACGGGCGGCCTCCTGGGATGCGGCTATCTCCTGCCTGAGCGCCTTGGTGAAAGCGCGTCCCACTGCCTGAGCACCCAGAACGATGATTTGTGCAAGGTACTTCGCCATTGATGTTGTGTCCGCACTGAAGCACCTGAATTTAGGCGTATATCTGTTACACGATTGTATTTGTTTCAATCAAAATTGAGTTTTTTTGACAATATGTACAATTATACAATGTCATAACCTAAAATCGGCACACCAGCTGTTTCAGGGTCTATCGATAAAATATACCAATAGACCCACGGAAAAATACCGATAAATTTACCAAAAAAATACAGAGAAAAAGATAGAATTAACCCAATTAGAACTGAGCTTTTTTTTTTTTTTTTTGATATTTAATCGCTACAGCGAAATTGGTTGGTCGCAGAGATGAGTCCGCATTGACCAGGTACTTCAGTTTTGTGTTGAATATTATAAAAAGTTACTGAAAATGTTGAGCTCAAAAAAGAGTTGTTTGCCGAACGAACACTAGAATTGTAGAACTGATCTTAAATTCTTACAGATTTCGTGCGTGTATTTAAAACTGTCAGGGTCGACAATGGGCTAACATTCTAGTCGATAGTCTTGCTCTTGGGCGCTGCCAACTCATTGGAAATAGATATCGAATAGCAGCCATGTTAATTTTTTGCTGTTTCGATTTCTAAGTTCATCTAAATTCAAAATTGACTAAAATGACCAGAAAGAAGCCCGACAGCTGGAAGAAACTATACTTTCGACTGATACGAGAGCACTACAATGAGCAGCGTAAAGTGCAGATCATACGCAATCAGCTGCGTCGCTTCCAGGCCCATCGCGCACGCATGCAGACTGACTTCCAGCAAGAGGCCGAGCGTTTAAGGAAGCAGATGGAAACGATGGACTATATACGACAAGAACTGGATCGCCTTGAGCGCACCAAGCACAGAATGACACCAAAGAAGAGGCAGCAACTGTCAGCGCTGCAGAAGAAGATGCCCGTCGACTCGCTGGAGGAGCGGTTGAAAATAATGGAAATTTCGGAGCTATCAGATTCATGGCTCCCGGCTCAGCCAGAGGTGGAGAGGCAACTGGTAAAGATAAACGCCGATAAGCGAGCGATTAAGCGTATCAATGACAAAACAATGGTCACCATAGAAGATATACGCTGCCTGGAGACCATCAGCAAATTTCTACGCAAGGGAAATTGCACCCGCATCGAGATTCGACCCTATGTGAATCGTGGCAACTGGCTGGAGCCAACAACTACAGCCGGCAATCCGTCGGATGTGAAGGCCACCATTGTCCTGGATCGGCTGCACAAGGTGGGAAAGGGAAAGGGAAGGACCAAGGGCAGGCACTTGACGCGACAGCAGCTGGAGGTGCATCCCCGAAGTATTCTGCTGAAACTAACAGATCTAATGCCCGACATGTATCACTATCTAGATCGTGGCAAATAATTTATTAAGCAAGAATTAGTCTACTTAAACATAGGAAGAATTATGCTCTAAAATCCTGTTTCAGCTTCCGTTTCGGGCGTACATATTTACAATTTACAATAACAACTAAGAATCATTGATCATTTCGGGCTAAAACTTGAACTTGGCTACGATTTAGCGCTTCCTGGCTAACAGAATTATTTGTGTGCAGTTGTTGTTCTTAACAATCATTTGCATTGAATTTATGGCCTGCCTCTTTGCTTTGCTTTGCTTTGTATTTGCGATCCCTAACTCCTCCTTCATGCTGCTTGCTGCTCAGCAGAAACCCGGATTGGTGTGCTCTATGATGCAGCGTTTGCAGTACTTCTTCACCGCCCGATAGCCCTCGATGGATATCTGACAGTCCTGGATGTTCAGCTGCTGCAGCCCGCGGCAGTAGTAGGCAATGCACTGGACGCCCCGGTCCGTTATCATATCACAATTGCGCAGGCTCAGCTTCTTGAGGTTGGGGCAGCTCTCGGCCAGGGCACGCAGTCCGGCATCGCTCACATCGCACTTGCCAATGTCCAGGGCGCGCAGGCGCGGACAGGATCTGGCCAGAACGGTGATGGAGTCATCGCTGACGGCCTCGCAGCCGCGGGCATTCAGGTATCGCAACTTGTAGCAGCGCCGGGCAATCACCTTCAGCCCGGCATCGGACACTCGTTCGCACTTGGCCACGGACAGATAGCGCAGCGCCGCGCCCAGCTTGGCCAGCTCGTAGAGGCCAAAGTCGGTGATGTTGAGGCAATCGGAGACGCTCAGCTCCTTCAGCGAGACACAAAAGCTGGGCACAAACTTCAGACCCGCATCTGTAAGAGATTGCAGAAGCGTTTTAGAAAGGAATTGGCCATGTGCTGGACTCTGCCTACCCGTGATTTGTATGCAGCGCCGCAGATAAAGGTACACCAGCTGGGGGCAGTTCTTGACCACGATCTTCAGGCCCATGTCATCGATGGCCATGCAGTCGGTCAGATCCAGATATTGCAGCAGCAAGCGTCTCGGTGGCTCCACATGTGGATTGGGACTGATGCTGCTCACCTGACTGCAGCCTGTAAATACGGAGAGAGGTTAGCTTTGGCTTATTAGAGGCTGTGGAAGCTGTCACCTGTCACATCTAGATGCTGCAGATTGCTGCACTTGGTCAGGGCCTCGACCAGCGCCTGATTGGAGACGCCCACACAGGTCTGCAGCTGCAGGTGCGTCAGCTCCGGGCAGCGTCGCGTCAGTAGCTGCAGGCCCTTGTCCGAGATGCGGCAGCCATCGGCGAGCATCACGCGCTCCACCTCCGGGCAGGCGCCATTGCAGCTCTGGCCGCACAGCTGCCGGAAGATCATCTTCAGGGTCTTGTCTCCATTGAGGTGCTCGCCCCGCAGTGTGATGCATTTCCAGAGCACGGGACGCCAGGCCACCTGCTCGAATCTGCGACAGACTCGCGCCACACTGCACAGCTCGCAGCTGTCCAGCCAGCTGAAGATGCGGACAACGGCCTCGTCAGGCAGGCGGTCAAAGTAGGGGCCACAGCGGAAGGGACCCTTGCGGTTCCAGGGCGGCGGACCGATGGCTGTTCCTGGCGCTGTGCCGCCGCCGCCTCCGCCTACTCCACCTCCTCCTGCGCCCGCTCCGCTGGATGCTCCACGACGCGGGGTGGTGGTGGGTGTACTGCTGGCCATGATGCCACCGCCACCGCTGGTGGTCGTGGAGGTGGTGACATTGCCCGCTCCGCTCGAGTGGTGGCCGGTGGGTGAGGGTGAGACGAGCGTGGCATAACCCTGGTCCAGGCTGGGCGAGAAGCGTCCCAGATTGCACAGGCCGTCGGAGAGGCTCTGCACTTTGGTGTGGTGGTGATCCAGCTGGAAGGCGTTGGCGGGCGAGTTGGTGCTGCGGTTCAGCAGGTAGCGATCCGAGCCACTCGTCTCGCTGGGGCTGGAGGTGCGCGGATGATGAAGGCGTTCTGAAAAGGGTTTACCATCAGTTAGGATTGATTTCTTCAAGAGATTAGGCTGCAAGGATCACTCACCTGGCAGCCGCTCATTGCCGCTGCCGCTGCTGTAGTCCTCCAGGTAGTAGCGTTCGTTTTGGTACTGACTCGCCTCGGCGCCCAGGGGCAGGGCGCGCAGCGCATTCCCCAGATACAGCGACTCCATCTTCTTGTCCAGCAGATACTGGGCTCCATTGCTGCCGCCGCCGTTGCTGCTCAGCACTGTGGGCACGCTGCAGCGTCCCCCCTGCGTGCGTCGCCTGCCGCCTCCGCCGCCGCTGCCACTTCCTCCGCCGCCACCGCCACCCACATTATTGTCACTGGAGTCCTCCGTGTCCGCACTGTTGCCATGCAGCCAGCTCGGCCTTTGGGCCCCATACTGCAGGACATGCTCCAGCGTGAGAAAGTTACGCGGCTGTGGCACGGGTGCAGTGCCCCTTGTGGCAGGAGCCGGCATTTCGGGCGACTTCTTCACCTGCCGCCCCACCGAGGCTGTGGAGTGGGCGGCCCCGTAGATGCTCTGCTCCTGGCGCGTGTGCCTGCCCCTCAGCTCAAAGGTGGCCGCCTTCTGTTGCACCATGTGGAGCACGGCAGCCGTCGTGGCTGTGGCCTGCTGTTCACTGTGCGGCGTGGAGCTGCGCGATGCCAGCGCATCATTCGTGTCCAGACTCAGGTTCGGTGACTTTCGCGACATTTTGTAGGCCTGCGGATCCAGCGGACTGGAGCTGAGTGGATGCGGATGGTGGTAGTGTGCCGCTGCCAGTTGATCGCGCACCGCATTGCTATTCCTGCCCAGGGAGGCCAGTGGACACTCCAGTTCGGTGGCCCGTCGTGTGCTCGTCTTGTGGGACATGGTTTCGATCTACTTGATAGCTTTCTAGAATGACGCTGGAAAGTCTGGAATAAGAGTGGGAAATGTGCTTATGAGTATGGCGATAATAAGTGTTGGAAAATACTGAGAAGTGTTGGATAATACTCAGGAGTGTTGGATAGGGAATGGCAGTCTCTAGAGGTTGCAGTGGGAATGATTTATTGCTGTCGTGTGGGCAGGCAATACCTTCAAAATTGCTATCAAATCTGGGAGATAATAATACTATAAGTACATACATTCTTATAGCAGAAAATACTTCCAAAATGGTCATGGAAATGCTATATTTAGGAACTTCTTGTTCAGTTTTATTTTATTTGAAAACGTTCGAGTTCGCTGAAATTATGGCGAATATTTAAGTATTTTCCATATGTGGAGATCTATGCAGAAACTGCATTCCAGTGTTGCCAAACGTATCCAGACAGAGACCCGCATATCAAATGCAATTAAATTCCAAGATGGCCATGGACAGATTTTGTTTTGTTTATTGATGTGTGGAGTGTGTGGGCAGCAGCTCTAAGTGGGTCTCCATGCCACATTTGCAATTATTAGAAAAAGACAGACAGATGGACAGACAGACAGAGAGGGAGAGAGAAGGAGACAGCGTGTAGACATAGCTTGAAGTCATAAAAATGTACGATTAGTATTTTTATTGAGGAACCACTCCTTCAAGCAACAGCCAACTGCTGCTGCAGTTTGACCTTTCAAAAGACATGGAATCAGCCAAACAACGAGATTCAGCATTAGCCGGAGACAAAAACTGCCAACAATTTGAGAGTGAAATACGTTAAGGAGTTGAGATTGGCCAACGGCGAATCTCTAGCCATATATGCCTAAGTATATATATTTTTAGATGTACAATTAATAAGCGGGTATCGCCCACGCTTCTATCAAATCATTCTTTGTATTATTTCTTGTTATTTGGCCACACGTATGCTGTCATTTCCATTGAGCATTGAGCTCCGGATGGCTGGATGGCTACGGCTTCAGCCTCAGCATCAGCTTCATTCATATTGTTGTTAGGCACAAAAAACCAGTTTCGATGGATGGATCGGTGGTTTTGTCGGAGGAGTATTGAAGCGTTAAAGAAGCAGAAGCAGGCGTGGGCCGTTCTATTGCTGTAGATTGTGGATGCTGGATGCTGGATGGTGGATGGTGGCTTGTGGCCAAAGCATCCCGCAATTTGGCCCGCTGTTATTGGCCTAACCTTAAGACCTTAAATTAAGTTGAAAGTAACCCAATTCGGGCAAGATCTAGCCAGGCACAGCACCGGCAGCAGCCATTCGCATTCTCATTCTCATTCTCAATCTCATTCCGATTCCCATCCATAATATCTGTGTTTGGCAGGAGAGGGAGGCTTTGCATAATTTACGGGCCAGCTATCTAAATAGAAAACTATAAATTTATTTCACATTTTTTTCTGGTTGGGCCTGTAAGCGGTTGTTAAATCTTCTTCAGCATTTTTTTTGGGTTGGGCTGCGACTGGGTAAAGGCACACCTACAGATGGGGCACCTCTTGGGGTTGGGGCTGGGGATGGGGGCCTGGCACACTTTAAGACGAGACCGAGCAGACGAGACGAAATAAATAAATCAAAGGCTGCTGCGGCTGCTCACAAGTGGAACCGATCCGTTCCGATCGGTGTGATTTTATTTTTTGTTTATTGTAATCAAATTTGAAATTAATTTTTTGTACTTTTGTGTTGTATCATTTCTAGCCTTGCCATAAATAAACACAAATAAGCCACAAAAATAACACCCCAGCCCAAAAGCCACACCTGGGAGGACAGAGGCCGAAGTCTAGAGCACATCTGGTGGGAAGGTGGGATGGTGGGAAGAGTGGGACGGTTGCGGGACAGCAAATATGTCTTGTCATTTGGCTTATGGCAGCTGATTAATCTTAGCCATCTCCGAAACCGAAACCAAAGCCTGTCGCCCCTCATATGGAATGTCGCTCAACTGGTTCGCAGCGCCCCAAGACCCCAAAAAAAAGACTGAAAGAAAAGGAAAATGCTTGGAGCCCAGAGAGATCACTCCACTTGAGAGAGGCTGAGAGTTATTTGATTTCTCTGTCTCTCTCTTTCTGTCTTACGATCTCTTCATAATTCACAAATAGTTAGACAATAAATAATTAATAAAGCACTTTGGATCTGGCTCTGTTTCTGTTGCTGGTGTGTGGACAAAAGTGTCAAATGGTTCATTGGGCAACACAGCATGGAATTTGCATAAATTTACATGCAAATGTAATTCATTTGGTTTTGGGTTGGGTTTCTATTCTGCCTGGAGAGCCATGCAAATGTGATTAGTCAGACGCCATTAAGTGTTGTAAACATGCAAGAAGATGGTGTCATGGTCTTGTTGTCCAACACACTTTTGTAGAGCAGAATGTGTCAAAGGTGGGAGCATGCACGGGGCGAGAGCTGTTAATGGAGTTTTTGATAAGATTCGAGAGTCATTAAATGAAAAAAGCAAACGCACTAAAGAAGAAGAAGTTTCAGTTTTTGGGGCGTTGTTCAACACTGAGTAAAACTGTGGTAGTTAGCAGTAATTCTTATTTGGTTATTTTGAAAGCAAATAAGCTAAAGCAAAGTTCTATTACGCAATTACGGCTATAAAAACAAACCTCTTCTTTATTTATTCTATTTTATTTGTTTTCTTTCTGTATTTGATCAATGTTTTCATCTATAATTAATATACCAGACCACCTTCAATCGCTGACAACCTCCAAGTTGTTCAATCAATTGCCATTCAATTACCAAGCGAATATTTTTTTATTTTTATTATTTCTAATAACGAATATAAAACCAATTGGCTTTTCAATTAAATCCGCATATATATATTTTTATTGTGAGAATGCGAGAATTAAAATCAAGCCAAAGGCCAAGCCACACTCATCTGGCTTCGCATGGGAAAACTGGTCTACGTGCGGATTTGTATCAGCATCTCTGTGGATATATTTCTGTTTCTATTTGTGCAGACAGTCCGAGACATGTCCGAGAGCCAAGCCTCTTGAAGTGCGCTCGACAAGCGCAAACGAGCATTTAAAATATGACAACAACAAGTACTAATTATTTAATATGCTTAATGAGCAAATGTCGCCATGCTGGAGGCCCACAGTGCGCACTGCGCCATACACACACAAGGTGGGGTTCGGTTCGGTTTGGTCTGGTCTCGATGCCGGTGGGGTCTCGCTGGTCATAGTGGGCCAAAACGTGCAGCAAATTATGGTGTTAACTGTTTCTTTCAGCGCTTTTTCGAGGGTATATAATTTAGTTTTGAAACTATTAAGCTTTGCTTTTTGGAAAGGCAACAGTGGGTAGAACCAAAGTACTTAAACTGAGAATTGCATGAACCTACTTGGAGAATGTTTTATTGAATGGATTTATGGATACCGTAGCTATAGGGTTAAAGGTTTAGGGGTATCGAAGATAGATTGGTTCAGAATTTGTGGCAGTATAGAAGTCATTTTTGATTACCTATGACATTCATATTTCTCTGTTTCTGCCCCACAGTGCATTCAACAAAACTAATAACTGCTATTTTGTATGTTTCCTGTGTGTGTGTTTGTGTGTCGGCGTCCGTTGTCTGCACATGGCTGAAATCTAACGCCAAGAGCCAACAACAAGAGGCTACAGCGAGTGCTTGGCGTGGCGCCACACAGGAACAACACCACATCGACCAACGACCATACATACACGAGAGGAGTCGGCGTCGTCGTCGGCGTCGGTGTCGGAGTCGGAGTCGGACAGGGGGCACCTTTTGGCCTCCATGCCATGGCATGCTGAGCGCCTGGCCCCACTCTGGCCCGACACACTCTATCTGTATTTATGTGTGTGTTTGTATCTCTATCTATGCCCCTGTGTGTGTGCGGCTACCGTTTGCTGCTGCCGCCGTCGCTCTGTGGGTTGGCTTTTTGCATAGTGTCAATTTTGATTTAGCAAAACGTTGCCCCTGCCACTGCCCCTGCTTGCTGCTGTGGCTGTGGTTACATCGTGCTGTCAGCGCACCCGCCTAACACCTCCTGGCCAAATGCACACACACGCTCAGAAACACAGAGCCAACAGTAAGCTCCATAGAAAGTGGGTGGCGCTGACAAGTTTTTAGCAAAAAAAATGAGTGAAAAAAAAACATCAGAAAAATATTTGTTGCGCATGCCACAGCAAAGCACAGTGGAAACTGGGTGCAGCAGCATCAACTGGATTTTCACAAAAAGATTTCATACAAAATGCAATTAGCTTAGGAAAAGTATAAGCTATATTTAATAAGTACGCTAGATATAACAGGTAGGGCTGTATATCTATACAAAATTATGGTCCCACGACACTTTATGAGAAGTGTGGAACATTTTCAAAGCTTCATAGATGCATTGGCAACTTAGAATAAGTTATCTAATCTAATTTATATTTTAATTAAAATTAAATGGTATCATTTTTGATTTGCATTTTTAGATTTGCCAGGCAAATTTTCGTACAGAGAGTTTTGATCTCGAAATTGTTGCCATGGAGGCAAAAGGCAAACCTCTGGCATTTGCCTGTCGTTGAATTAAAGTACCAATTGCGGAGGATGGCCTTGCCAGTGCTCCGATCCAGGCAGCAGGCATCTCCTCTTGACTAAAATATCCAATATTTCAATATTTGTTTAGAGATTCTGATGGCTGAGAACCGCTTACTCGTCTGTGGTTGAGTTTGCCGAAATAGCACCAGAGAACTTCAACACCGAAGAACTGGGATTGCTCTTTTCTTAATATCTATTTATAAAAAATACAAGTGGTATGCTCCAAAAATATTGGTAAACAAACGCAAGTGCCAGCCAGGCGGCACTTTCAGTAAATATTTGACTAGTTGGTGGTTCAAGAGCATCTGCCATTCGAAACAATAAAATAAAGCTATGAGAACTATATAAATGGATCTACTCGTATGTTGCCATGCCAAAAAATTCTATAAATAAATACATATGTGAAGGGTACAAAATGGTCGCAAAGTTCCACGAATGTTGTTAAAAAATGATTTTATTCCTTAATTTTTACATTATAGTATTCTTGGATATTCTTATGAATAATTTCTATAACTATCACCGAAAGGTCCAAACATCTTAATTTACTTTAAGACTTTGACATTCAATGAACGAGCTACAAATTTCTAACACTCTCTAATTTTTACAAACAATTTCTTCGGCAGATCACAATATTGTTAAATCTATTGGCATTTCCACCCAAACCACCCCAGTTGAATGCCTGGCACTTTCCCGTAGCCGTATTGTAGAAAAATCGCTTCAAAATGGCCTTGCCCGGTCCAGTCCTCATCGGTAGTAAGCATCGTGCTTGGCCTAAGTTCAATTGAATTTAGAAAAAATATAAACACTGAATTTTGAAACCCTCTACTTACGACCGCTGATGTGTGGCACAAAGATCATTAAGATCAGACATAGATACAACCGTTTCAACAGCATGATTAATGTAGCACTGACTTGTAAGTGGATAAATGTCAGAGATACCGAATATTAACATGGTTTTTATAGGGGAATTAATAATTCATGGGAAAGCGCACAGCTTAGATACCCTATAAAACCCATGCTTAAGTGTTTGCCTTATTAAGGATTATTTATATTCATTGGTCGAATTTATGGGTGCATATTTTGGGATAAATTTAGTAGCCCATTAACGGGAGCAAACATAATGCGAGAACCTAATAACCCTTCTAAGTGGGTACATTTACCTGTCACATTTATTTGCATTCTGGCGCTCGTTAAATTGCTGAAACCTCACCGAAACAACAGCTAAGTAAATAAATATTCTGTTGCAAGGAAATGTGTTTGAATTGTTTCATTTGGAGTTCGGTTAACGAACGGTTCGATTCATTTAAGTTAAACGAACTCGTTCGCTGGACGTGGATGCTTCTCGTGTGTGTCTGCTGTTGTTTCTATGCAAATACCTCAATGAAAAGAATTGAAAGTTGTCGTTGACACAGATCACAGATTACACAGAGAATTCCAAAAGAGTTTTCGCAAAAAAGAAAGAGAGGAGACTGTATAGGGCGGTGCTTTGAAATGGTCTTAAATGTCACTATATGAATAAATAAATATGTAAATAG
The DNA here is from genome assembly GCF_008121235.1 of Drosophila subobscura. Lineage (NCBI taxonomy): Eukaryota > Metazoa > Arthropoda > Insecta > Diptera > Drosophilidae > Drosophila > Drosophila subobscura. Next base: position 7,615,855 of record NC_048533.1, on the reverse strand, counting down.
AGGCATTCATTTTATAAAGGGAAAGAAAGATTGATCTGGTAGAAAGTATGCCGTGGAATAGCTTGAAGATTCGTTGTGGCAAGAGAATTAATTAGAGCATATAGCAGAGATCTCTCTATTCGGAAAATGACTGGAATTCGGTTTCAATTTGTAGATTCTTCAATCTGCAATTACTTTGGCTGCAACAAACAAACTTTCTCAGACTGCTGAAAACTCGTTTTCCATTTTCGCTCACTCAAGTTTCTTGCCAAAGAAATGATTAAATATATCTAGATATAAATATAAATTGATTTCTTGATGACTTTGCTAGCCATCAAAATTGGTTTCGGTTCGGTTTTAGTTTTTTGTATTTTTCGGAAATTTCTTTAATGGTTCTGTGCCATTTCTTTGGTCGTCATTATCTGTAACTCCAAGAGATTTCACCCCACAGCCATTAAAGGGGAATGCGAAAATTTTAGTCAAACTAATTAAACCGAATCTTATATAATGAACCGTGAAGAAAATACGACCCAAGAGGAGAGCGAACGAGCGAAAGAGGAGCGAAAAGTTGGAGGAGGAGGAGGAGAACCGAAAGCGGAGAGCGAAAACGAAAAGGTGGAGGAGGAGATTGAAACATTGAGACTGGCCATCAATCAAAGGCAAATTCTTGAGAGCTTCTCCTTCTTGTTTCGGAGAGCATTATTCGAATTCCATTCGAAGTCGAACGGAACCAGTTCGTGGTCAAAGTCTTTTGTTTTCCAAAGACAAACCTCTGGCAGGCACTGTGGCTTAAGCGATGCTTAACCCAGAATTAAATAACCAGCAAAAGCGGAATAAATCACACAAAAAACGTAAGGCCCAGAAACGAGGCAAATTACATGCTGCTGCTGCTACCCCAAAAAAGTGGGAGGAGGAAGAGGAGGGCCGTTGACGTTGACGGGGCCAACAATTGTGGACGTGAATGATGGCACAGCTAATCCAGATCCGAGATCCCCAAATCCAGGCAGACATAAATCCAGGCCAAGTCAAAGTCCAATAAAAATGTCGACCAAATACAAAAAAGCGACAAATGCTTGACGGACAAAATGTCAGAGTTAATTTATCTAAAAGCTCTGCCCGACTTTTCAGAAACAGACAGACAGACAGACATACAGTCAGGGAAAGAGAGAGAGGTATAGAGAGAGAGCTGAAAATTTTAATTAAGACAAAATATTTGAAATTCTATGAGCGACAACGAGATCTCCTCTAACAAGAAGCCAGCAATTTGCCGCGCGCAATTTTTCAAATTACATTTCATTAAAGACCAGAAGACGGAACGCCACAGACAGTGAGAGATGGCCAACCAGAGAGACATAGAGAGAGAGGAAGAGAGATGCAGATGATCGAGTGATAAGTGGCAGAGAAATGGACAGCAACAAGTCGCAGGACACATCGAATGACTAGATACCCTGTAGAACAGTAAATGGATATAGGCTATACAAATAATTGTACATAAAATATTCTCAATAAAACAGCTTTCCCAATATATTTATGACATCTCCATCTGGTGCCAAACGTTTCGCCAAAATGAGTGCACCCTCTCCCAGTGCAAGGAGAGGGTATACAAAACAAAGAAGAAACGCAAAGAACAGCAACAACAAAAACGCATGTAAAGCACCGTTTTGTCTGAATCTCTTTGGCAACTTTTCACTCGTACACACACACAAGCACAAGCAGTTTGCAGCCAAAGAGAGGAGATTTCAGAAGAGAGCCTGATCGGAAGAGAGAGGAACGGAACGAACACTCAACAGGTTATCTTTGGTTCGCCCGCATGGGAGACTCTCTGAAACGACGCCCGCATAGACTTCACCGCATCCAGCTTCCTCCACAGCTCTACAGTTCTGCGGCGGCCCTCTGCTCTTGGCCTGGCCTGGACCTGGACCTGGAGCTAATATGCGGCACATAAATTGTTTAACAAATTAAATTTTAAAGTTCAGCCTTCAATTCCCTGCCACAGCAGCGGCGGCAGGGACATCAGCAACAGCAACAATTACAACCACAACTAAAGCAGCAACTATGTCAGTCACTTGGCAACATGGCCAACTAGCAGCGAAACAACATTCCAGCTGCCTGCCTCAGCTCTCGACTTCAACAGCCCCTCCCCTCTCCAACCCCTTTGTAGCTGGGGCAATCATCAGGCCCGTAACTAGCTGCAGCCACAAGTTGCCACAAGTTTGCCGTTTCTAATACAAAACTGTCGCTTGTGGCGTGAGAGACTCGACTCCAACGGAGACGGCAACGGCGACGGAGACGGAGACTCTCTTGGCCCCAACTCGACTCGAAACAAAATAACACAAAAAAAGACAACAAAAAATGGGTAAAAAAAATAAATAATAAAAAATACGTCGCATTGCATTTTAGTATTTGCTGATTGCGCTGTTGCTATTGCTGTTGCAACTTCCAAGAGCTATGGAATCATATATACAGACACATTCGCACACAGACAAGCTCTAAGATGGAAAAAGAGACACACAATAAAAATTGCGGACAAGAAAGGAAAGTCGATTAGTCAAGGGTTAATAACGAAGTGGGGAATACTCTAAGAGGGGTAAAGCTACAACAGAAGGGGGGAAGCCTATGAATTGTTAAACGAAAACTAAATTACGACTGAAACTCGACTGATTCTGAGATAAATCCACTGCTTAATCCACTGCTTAGCTGAATGAACTGTTCCCAAAGTAAAGCACTGCTTATCCGATTGCAACCACTAATCTACTGCTTAACAAAAGCTGTCTTTAATGCGATCTTTAGTAGGGAAAACATCATCTATTAGGAGAAGAGGAATGTGGAAATCTAAACAAATCTAGTTTGTCACTGTTGACCCTCAGTAGGGAAAACTTCCTTCCGCAGCAAAGTTATTCGAATTCCCAACATATGTAAATACCAAGTCTGTAAGCTGAACTGCATGCGAACTAGTTAAAATATTTCCCGAACAGGTTTAAAGCAGATTTCATAAATTAATGGCGCAGGTTCTGAATCTGAAATGAACTCAAAGAGAGTTATTACCGCGTAGTACTAACCTAGTCCACATTCTACTATATTATTTTATTGTTGTTCCATAAAACATAATTGTAGCCACAAGACAGTTCTCACATAACGACAAGCCATTTAAATTTGAATATACTTACGCATAATCTTTAAAGCCCACACAGACATTGATGTCTTTGGGGAGACACTTAAAATTGTTTTGCAAACATCTTTAAATATTTATCCTCTGACTAATCCCCCATTAATGCCTGATTGCCGCCGCCAACCCATTTCACGCAGCTAATGGAGCCCCCATTAAGGTAGGTTCAAAAATATATAAAAATAAGAAATAAATATAAGAAAAAGGAGAGAGAAAAAACTGTTGAAAATCTCATGAAATCGGCGAGCGGCTTTTCCATGTCTGCGACTTGTGGCGGCGGCAGCCTTTTGGCTTGAAAGCTTTTTGGCTTTGATTGCCAGCGCCGGATTGGGGCTGCTGCTGCTGCGGGCCATGGCTGGCCTGGACTGGACTGGCCGACTGGCTCTCTGGATTGACTCTCAAAGAGCTGGCCAAATGGCCTGGCCTGCTGGCGGCTGCCTTGTCATTGCAATGCGCATATGTTGACATTTTTGTGTAGGAAATATTTTAAATTGTTGGTAAATGCATAAATAAATGGACAACCAACTCTTTGCGGCTGCTGCTGCTGCTTTCGCTGCTGTGCCGCTGGCAAGGAAAGTGTATGCCAAAATGTTGTGTCAAGCCTCTGTCTGACAGATATCAAATGATCAATTTATAATCATTTAACATGTACAAATTACAACAAAAAAGATACGTACAAAAAAACAAACAAAAAAACATTAAAATTAATGCAATATAATAAATTTGTTTGCTTGTTTTTGCTTGCTAAATTAATATCTAGCTAAAAAGCATCAACAGAGGCACCCCCCGGGCAATTGGCTAATGATGTGAAGAGCTGAAAACATTTGGCCAACACGTGTTGGGCACGACCCGGAGCGACCCTCAGAAATCTGCGTGAGAGAAGAGCCAACGACTGAGTGAGGGAAATCCCAATGATTCCAGGGAAAAAGAATAGAAAATCTATGCTAGACTCTGGATTCAAGAAGTAGGAGGGAGGGCTGCCAGAGCCTCTTCATTCGTTGCGCTTTAAGTGGAACATGATGTTGAGGCACGTACTATTTTAATAACACTCTTTCTTCTATGGGAAAAAATATGCCTACACGGTACCCCATGTCATACTGAATTTCGAGTACAGATAGACTGGTAGGATATGGTAAATCCATCTTTGATATTTGATCTGCAATCGTTATGCAGCTTATGGGGTGGGAAACATGGTTCCTTCCTTCAAATACCAAATACCCTGGCATTAAATATTATATTATAATCGCATAGAAAAAAAAGGAAAGTCGTTGCCGAGAGATAATTGGCAAATGATAGATGAATAGATAGCTGTTATGTTATAAGACAGGCATGAGATTCAATCATTTGGCCATAAACATATCCGTTGCAGCAACTTCTGGTTGGGGCAAGTAATGGCCAGTGCCACAGCCATTGCCGCAGCCAGAGCCGGAGCCTCTTTCGGCCAACTTCCTTGGCTCTCGACTACTATAATTTGCATGCAGCACAGAGAAGGAGTATGTAAGTATGTATGTACATATGTATATCTGTATTTTATATGAGTCTATCTGTATCTGTGTGTGCCCGCATCGCTCTCTCTTTCTCTCTCTCTCTCTCTCTCTTTCTGTGTATGCACTATGTGCGTATGTGAGAGAGCGCGAACGAGTTACAGGCCAAAGTGGTGCATGCAGGAACAACAACAACAAAAACAATAAATATATATCTTCAAAGGTGTGATTTTAATGTGACAACTTTTGCAACTGGTTCGAGGGGTTCCGGACTGTTCGAAAACCGAGGGTTTCCCATCGAATCCATCGGAATCCATTGCGAGGTGTCCGCCTATCGGGTTGAACACTCGCTTTAAATGTACGAATAATTTCATTAGCGTTTTATGATCATGCAATATTAATAAAAAAAAAGCGAAACACTAAGAACCCTGCCCTGCCCCTCTTTTGCATGAAGCCACACAACGTCAGAAAGAGAGGGGGGCGGTGGCATTAATAATGATGGAAAGAGAGAGAGAAAGAGAGAGCGAAAAACCTGATTGGGGGAATTGCAATTTAATAAGTTGTGATCTGTGTCTGTCCCCCCCTCTTCACCACTCTTTGCTCTGTACCTTTTTGATGATTATACAGGTAACTCCCTTTGGGTGCTCATTTATGCAACGCTTCTCCTTCCTTTTTGTTTATTTGGCAGTTTTTGCAGCTTCTTCATTGAATTTCCATTTAATTTCGCTTTTTTTTTGCTCTTTTATTCTTGCTTTTTGTTTGGTTTTCGTTTATTTTATTTTCTTTTTTATTTGGTTATTCCACAACAACACTTTTCTCTCTGCTTTATTTTCTTTCGATCTTTCACTGTGTGGCTCTTTTGGCTTTGCTTTTGCTGTTATCTTTCTCCCTCTTCTTCTTTTTTGCGCTCACTTCACTCACACTAACACAAACACTGACACAGGCACGTAGGTAGGCAGGCGGCACGCAACGAAATGCGGCGCCTCAAGATTCAGTTTCATCCGCTGCGGACACGGTCGGATTGGAACAGCGCACGACGACAGGTAAATGGTGAGTGGCAAGAGCGTCAAAGATATCCGCACATCGCAGTCAGAGCGTACTTGAAGAGAGGCCAGGGACGACTCTCTTGGAAACTCACCTTAAGTGGTGGCAGAGAGAGGATCAATTCTGCTGTGCCAGCATTGCCAGACGCAAAACCGAAGACTCAAGCAACAAACTTGGTGGATTTTGGGTATGAAAAACAAAAGTATTGAAAGATAAATTGTGCACAGTTTTACTATAAAATATATAATGTTTTTCAGTTCAATAAAATTAAGATTGCTTAATTGTTTGGTAACTAGATAAATCGTTAAGGATTATTCAAAAATGTTATTAATTTGCCAAAAATCGTACAAAAAATGAAGTGGGAATTTTAAGGCAACTTCAAAATTACTAATTGCTGTATTAAGACATGGCATAAATTTAATAAATATTGTGTCATTTATGTGGAGGCCAATTCCCAACCTATTTATTTGAAAATCATTAGTCACCACATTCCTAAACCGAATTTTACCTTGCACGTTACATTCACTCTCTTATTCTATATCTGTGCTACTTTTATGTTGCTTTTGTGGTTTTTCTTGGTGATCGCAATAACAATTTCCACCATGGCATACCTAAAGACCCACCGTATGCCTTTGGGCTAAACTGGCATACAGAAAGAGAGCGTGAGAAGAGAGAGTGAGAGAGAGAGTCAAGGTGTATGATTAAAAGGTGAGAGAAAACCTGTTGCTGAAACCAACTACGAGAGAGCTCTCTCTGACAACGCTTCACCTTATACACCTAGAAATGCACTTCAGAAGAGCGCAACCCTCTCGGGTTTCTCTGCTCACACAAATATTTCCACTAAGAGCACGCTCTACTGTATACGTGTGTGCGAGTGTTCATGTGAGCTGGATTACATGCGCGCATGCGCTGCTCACGCCTCTGCCTCTCCCGTTTCTTTGCCCTGTCTTCCTTCTGTTTCCCCCTCTTTTGTTTGCAATGGAATTTCTTTCTTTTCATAAACATGTTTCGAGCGTATTACAGCATTTATGAGAGCGTGAGGGAGAGAGAGTGGTGCCGCAAAGAGAGATAGAGAGAGCTAGAGCACAGAGCACTAAGCCAAAATGTGGCATGAAACAAGTTCAGCTTCGACTTCGGCTCAGCCACAGCCACAGCCATAGCCACCGCCTCGGCTTCAGCTTCAGCTTCAGCCTCTTGGCTTCTTGAATGACTGCGGCACAGGAATGCAGTGTTGTAAATAGCTGCGGCAACGCCAGCTGAAGCAGCACCAGCGACTGCAACAGCAACAGCAGCAACAGCAGCAGCACCAGCGACTCCAACGGCCCTGGCGACATTGTTGTTGGCCGCAGAATCAGAGCAAGTCGAAGACCCAGGCCGGGTCCAGGCCAGGCCAACAGATCGCGACAACGATCAGAGCCGCAGCCACAGCCACAGCCAGAGACCGAGAAGAGCTGGAGTTGGAGTTGGAGCAACGGCAGCAATGAAAATTGCTGAGAGCGCCCCGAGGGCTTCCAGCTTGGGATTGGGGACTGGACATGGTTCGGGTCTCTTGTGCGCTGCTCTTGACCACGATCGATAACACACACACACCACAAACACCACACACTACATCACACCACTCGTACGAGCAGGCAGGCTGTGCTTATGAATTGTCTTGCAGATTTCTGAACACACGGAATTATGCCTTTATCTCAGAGGGTTAATTTTTCTGGGATGTTGTTCCTACTGTGTTGTGTCTGCTGTTGTTTTCCCTAGTCCGGGTAATTAAATCGCAAGAAGTTGATAATATATGGTGGAAAAAAGGGCTCCCAAGTGTAGAGGAAAATTGTATTCTTTTTGGCCAAAAGGGTTTCTGGTCTACCCGGCAGTCGACTAAGGGGATTGGGGTATGTTGTTTTGCAGAAGAAGTATGCAACAGGCGGATGACGGGATAATTTAAAAAAATATTATCAACAAATTTTGGTGGGTCAGACATTTTTGATCTAGAGTTTTTATAATTAAGTACAGAATTTAATTGGCTGTCTTGACTGGGAATTCCATTTAAAATGTTCTCCATTATATTGCTGCAAATATTAAATATGAGCATGAGGTATCCTAAAGTCTAAATATTGTAACAAAGTCATTCTTACATGTTTCTTTTATTTTGGCCAAAAGGGTTTTTATTTTTCTCTGCCGCTGCAGCGGCTGCTGTGTATTTGCCCGATGGGAAATTATTCATGATAACAGAGATTGCATTGATTGATTGTGTGGCTGCACTTGGGGTTCGGCTGGGATCCGTTTTGTGCTGTGAGCAGGCGAGGAGCATAGCTCCTGATCTTGAGTTATTTGAGCTATTAAATGCCTGTGATTTGGCCATAAGTTATGGTACATCGACAATCAATTGTTGGCAGGTCTAGCTGGATTCCACATGTGGCCAGAGTCCGGGCCTGTGGCAACAAAACTCTGAAATTTAATAGTCTACAAAGTGAAAGGGGAAAATCTGGAAGGTGCATAAAGTGGAGGGGATACAGTTGAGGAATTTAAAGAAGGAACAATCTGAGTACATTATATTCCTCCCACCAAAACCTCTTCTAACTTCACTTGCCCCTCATTTAATTGCAATATCATTGAGACTTTTTGACCTTGTTATCCTCATGAGTTATTAATTAAGTTCCACAGGGGAGAAGGGTGATCTCCAGCAGTAAATAAGGCAACCCAAACCTTTTAGTGTCCCAATATAGTAACAGCAAACAAGCCCAAGATAGAAACCCTTAAAATAGGCAATGAAAACCAAACGTTTTTGGCCTCAATTCCTTTAGAAAACAGAAAGAGAGTTGAACAACCCAATGCAAAAGGTGGGATAAGGGAGAGAAGAGAGGGTCTGAAAGTACATAATATATGACCATATATTGGCACAAATGAGCGTGCTTTCAATACATTGACGAGTTCCCCTTTTGGTATCGATCAAACAGAGACAGAGACCAAATCCGAAACCAAAACCAAAACGCAACCAGAGGCGCCAACCAATGACTAAAAGATTCCTCAACTTTCAACACCCAAACCCTGTCCCCCTCGGAAGGGGCGACGGTCTCCCATGACGACAATTGCATTGCCGCAAAGGAAAATGCTAATGGGAATGTTTCGGAATCCTCTCTCTTTCTCTTTCTCTCTGTCTCTCCGGGCAGTGGCGAAACTCCTGACTCCTGACAGGGCACGACATGGCACCAAACACATTATGGAGGCACACTAAACTATATCTGGGGCCCCCTCTCCACACCTTGGCACCGAGTCTATAAAAACCCTGACTTGTGTTTGCTGCCGTTTCAGTGCAACTTCAACGCGTTGTCGTCCTGTCGTCCTGGCCTGTCGCTCACTCAAAGAAACAATTAAAGTGCAAACCGCAAGGCGGAAGGAAGTGCATACCACAAGTGTTTCCCCTACCCACCAACCATCTCTCTATCCCATCAAGCTGCATGCCATCAGTTGCAACTTGCAATAAAGTTTTTAGCCCCTGCTCTCCCCCAACCGTTCTTGTGTTCCTGCCTCCTCCAACACCGATGTTGGTAAAATGAAAACAGAAAACTTCTTCAAGTACGGCGCTCCTTTGTACAATTTGAAAAGTACTCGGACTCACTCGCAGAACCAACCGCAAGCGAGTGGCATCGGTAACAGCCACGGAACAGGCCATCACCATCACCACCACAGCCACCTGACAACTGACGAACTGCGTCATCTCACGCAGCAGCAGCAGCAGCAGCAGCAGCAGCACCGCATCTCTGGTTACTCGGACAGGGAGAGCGTTGCCAGCGGTAGCAGTGCTGCTGGCAGGATTAGGAGGAGATCTAGGTAACTTACAGGGATATTAATTAATGAAATTGAAGATTCTCTTAGCGGAATAAGTTTTTAATATGAAGACAGTGATTCTGAAATTTTAAAGCTGCGAAAAGACCTTCTACTAAAAGTAGAATGCGAGAGACACATTTAATTTCTAACGTTTATTTTGTGTTAGCTCTAAATGAGCTGCACATTAAATGAAGATATTTTGTAATTGATTATTAACTCATTTGAGTCAAGGATAAATGTGTACAGGTTTCTCTGCCAGAAGTTCTTCTTATCATCATTCAGGGTAGCAAGGATTTAACCACCCCCACACACATATGTGTGTTTGCTCAACCATGACGCATGAACACACGGCCAGAAAAGGAGCAGGGTTAAAAACCTGCAACATTTGTATGTTGGCCAACCTGTTGTCCTGGCAACGACTGACACTACAACTCCAATTGTCACCCCATTGTGGACTACAGACAGCCTCAGTTTTCTGTTTCTGTTTTCGGTTTCAGTTTCAATTTAAGTTTCAGTTGCCGAGCAACTTCGTTTTCTAGTCATGTTTCTCCCAAAAAAAAGGAAAGAAAGAACTTTAATTAAAATGTGATCTTGGATGAGTGGCGTTTAAGCAGACCGTTTTCGCTTTTCGTTGACAACTTTAGAAACTTCTCTATGAAGTCCTCGAAGGGCGGCATTACCAAGAAGACCAAGACCATGGATTACACCAACTACGCCTACAATGAGGCTGTGGGACGTCTCAAGGTAATGCTGGCCGACAACTCCTACACCCCGCCCAAGGTCGGAGTGAGTGCTGCCGCCTATATGCGTAACTTCAATGAGGATTCCGGTGACAATTTTTCGGATAATTTATCGGTGAGAGGGAGTCCCACAAAAGAAGGGAATATTTGTGACTTTACTATTATTTAATTAGGTGATTGAGCGTCCAGTCTTTTCGGACATTTCCAAGTACTTGTCGCCCAGCCAGAAGTCGCGGATGAGCTCGTACCGTCCCAAGAAAACGTATGGGATGCAGCCAATGGGCTATGGCATGTCCGTCTCCAAGGAGAACTTGTCCTCCATGGCGGCCCTCTATACGGGCAGCAATGTGCCAGCTGCCCCACTACCTCCTCCGCCACTGGCCACGGACAGTGTCCAGGCACCGGTGGAGATTTTCAGCTTCATTGAGAAGCAGGAGGACTACATCGAGCAGCTGGAGAAGGAGTCCAAGTACTGTCGCAACGAGCTGACAAATCTCTTGGGCAAGGTGAAGGACGTCATCAACGAGAATGAGCAGATCACGGAGAATGCACGCTCAGAGCTGGCAAATATGGGTTCGGGGAAGTCTGGTTCCGGCATGCCCCAAGGTGCTGTCACGACCAGTCCGTCATCCGACAGCGATGAACACTTGATTTATGGCAGCGGCCGTAAGACTCCGACAACTCCGAGGAAGAGTAACCTCAAGGTGCAGAGTCCACGGTATGCCAGTGCTCCCAACATCGTTTACGAGGCTCGCATTAGCGAACTGGAGGCGGAGCTGATGCAGGCCAACATCGATCTGAAGCGCGTGAGGACTGAGAACGAGGATCTCAAGCGTAGGCTGGCCCACACGGATCCCATCACGACGGTGGCCACTCTGGGCGGTGGCAACTGTGAGACTCATCGCAAGCAGCTGGACTGCCTGCAGCAGGACAAACTCACCTTGGAGGAGACAGTGCGCCACTTGCAGCGAATGCTGGACGACTCCAAGGCACAGGGCCAGGGCAGCTCCACCTCCAAGCGCTACATCAGCGACCTGGTGCAAATGGAGCGCTCCCAAGCCGAGCTGGAGGTGCGTCACCTTCGCGACGAGCTGGATCGTCAGCACGAGCGTGTCCGGGAGCTGCAACACGAAATGGCACGTCGCCTGGCAGAGGAGCGAGCCAGCGCAGAGAGGCGCTACAACACCCAGGTCGATCAGCTGGGCGGCGATCTGAGCTGCCAGTGGGAGCAGGTGACCAAGCTGCAGCTGGAGTTGGAGCGACAGAAGCGGTACGAGACCGATCTCAAGCGGGACGTCACCAATCGCAACTCACAGATCGAGGAGCTGAAGAACGAACTGAGGGCCAATCGCACCAACTTCCTGGCGGACATGGCTACCTCAAATGCGGAGAAGCAGTCCCTCGAGCAGGAGATCACCTCGCTGCGCCTCCAGCTGGATCGGGCTGCCCGGGAGAGCAAAACGGAGGCAGCTCGCCTGCAAGCGGAGATCAATTCTCTGCGTCAACGCTTGGATCGCGGGGATGCAGATCTGCTGCACTCGAAGCGGGAGGTTTTGCGGCTCAACGATGAGATATCCAATCTGGAGAAGGAGGTGAGTGCTTCGAGGTCACAATAGATATATTTTGTATAATATAAATCGAACCCTTAGCTGGCCTATGGTGAGCTGAAGAACGAAATACGACCCACCAAGAAAGATTTGGACAAGCGGATCTCGGAAATGCAGGATAAGCATGGTATGTGTGGTGAAAAGTTTAACCTATCTTCAGTCTTTGCCTCCGTTCTCACCTTTCGTAATACTTGTTTGTTTTAATCACACTTTATATCACTCTCTCTATAAACTCTGGTTAAGCTATTGATGCTCATATTGCCCATAAGCGTGCGTTGGTTTCATTCTAAAGATAAAACTAAAAACAATACCCAAAGTGATTCGATCTCAAAATTATAGTCATACAGAAAGTTCAATAGTTTATCCATGAGTTTCTGTTCTGTAGTTCTGCGTTGCCATTTTATAACATAACATCCTATACTAGTATATGTCTGTAGATTATCCACTAAAGCGTATAATATCTGTTTGTAGCGGATACGGTTAATGAGCTTGAGGAAATGATAACATCTCAGAAGCAACTCATGGATAAACTGACGGGCGAGTGTAAAACCTTAACGGGCAAATTAGAGGATACATCGTACAAGCACAAGTAATTATGATCCCATTATGTATCCTACTCGTATGCCATAAGAAACTGCAATCATTTTGGTCCTAGAACACATGCAACTTAGTTTTTGCTTCCATCCATCATTAACCTTACATAACCTTAAGTAACTCGACTTCTACCAAAAGGATTTTCAAGAAATGTTTTTCAAATGAAAGCCGAAGCATTTATAACTATAATTATTGCAGTTTCATGTAGTTGATTCATCACGTTTTTATTATAATGACACTTGAATGTATGTTTAATGGATATTTGATAGAAATATAGCTCTTAAGATATGGAAACCACCGCACAGCGCAATCTGAAATTCAAGGCCAATCCAAAGTTTCGCTCTCACCATTTCCGTTTTCCGTTGAGATTCGTTCCACACAAAAAGCAAAAACAAAACAAAATTTGTCGACCTACCTACTTAGTAGAGACTGGATTAACACGCCTGTACTTGTACTTCTTCAAACCTTTTCTTTTGGGCTGCCTGCGCAATTTTCACGGTAATTAGAACCAATTTGCGATCGTATGATGCCAGCAACAACCACAAACGTGCCCATGACCACAACAACAACAGCAGCAACAGTAACCACAGCGCCTACAACAGTCAGAGAAAACGCAAACGAGTTCATTTTGCAGATGCCTGATTTGGATATCCCAGATGTTACGAGCCCCATGCCAGAAGATGTTGCTGATGCTGATGTTGCTGCTGCTGTCGAAGGCGATGAGATCCTGCAGAACATAATCAAAAGCAACGAACGCCTGGCCCAGGAACTGGCCAAAATGCCACCGCTGCCAAAGTTATCCAGCTATAAAAAGTCCAGAGCTGGAAGCCACTTAAAAGCGGAAAGAGGCAAGGCAGAAACAGTGCCAACACCAACAGCAACATCAGCGCCAACAGCAACATCGACATTGGGCTCAAAGCCAAAATGTTTTTGCCCCAGTTTTATGCGTCATAGGCACGAACATGAGCACATTTATACGATGCCAGCAATGCGCAGGCGCAGCAGCAGCAGCAACAGCAGCAGCAGTAGGCCAGCAGCAACATCTACAGCTCCATGTGCAACATCGGCTGGTCCATCAGCAACATCAGCGAAAGCGCGTACACAAACTACACACAGCAAGAGCATGCATTGTCACGGCCACGAGTACACCCTAGACACGACGCACCACCATCACCATCACACCACGCATCACGAGCACCAGCAACATCGCACCACCGAACCTGTGCAACAGCAGCGGCAGCAGCAACATTCAACTTCGGGTTGCTGTCATCCATGCAAAACGGATCCGTTGCCTTGGTTGCAACAGCATCTTGTTTTGAATCAGACCATCAGCAGTAGCAGTGCCAGTCCATGTCAGGCCCCGTGTCAAACGCAGCATTTGACGGTGGACACTGATACCCTGGCCACAAACGCTGCAACAACATCATCTGCGTCAGCCTGCAGAGGTCAGGGCAGCAATGCCTTGAGTGCCAGCATCAAGCCCAAGCATTATTTCGAGCAGTTGCTGCAACGCGATGGCTGCCACAAGAAGCCGCGACCCCCCGTCACAGTAGATGTTAATGTGCGGCTGGTGCCCAAGCAGGCGCGACCCAAAGTCAATCCCTCGCTGAATGAGACATTCGTCAAGGAGTTGGACGAGGTGGCGCAGGCACTCAACGAGACTTTTGTCAAGGAGACAACCTCACCAGAGTTGGCGCAGATCGACAAGCAGCTGAAGCAGCTGGAGGAGGAAGAGGATGGGAATGTGATTGAGGAGGAAGAGCAGGAGGAGGACGACGAGGAGCAAGAGCAGGCCACCAAACTTTGATAGCGCTTTGAATACATAAAATAGTTATAAGTTTAAGGTATACATTTAGAGAATTCTAGTTTCATTTTAGTTCATTAAGAAACTTTTATTTATTTTATATAATTTTCGTTGATTGATTAATTGTATTATTTTTCGTGGCTAAACCTAAAGCGAGGAGAAGCAACAGCTACGTGCCACAAACGAGCAGCTGATGGCACGTCTCAGACAGATATGGGCCAAATATAAATCACAATTGCCACAAGTGCACAATGGAAGCCCGGAGCACAGCTCTGAGGAGTCAAAAGATGAGCACAAATTAGAGAAATTGCAGGTAAAAGTTGCTTTGATGTATGTGACTAATGTTTGTGTGTGTTTCTCTTTCTCTCTTTCTTTCTTTCTTCCTTTCTATCTCTGTCTATATACATCTCTTCTTTGACCTAACTATCACTTTCTGAAGAGAGGAAATATCTGCTTTACAATCGAATCTAGAATATCTATCCAATCGCATGTTAAGCAATGAGGAGCATATGAGTAAATTAGATACCACACCACATGATTATACTAGCTTAGTTCCTGGAAAAGGTAAATCCCTGCCTCAGAATGGAGCCCCAATTTACTCGAAGTAGAGCACCAAAACATATACAGACACATCCAAAAAGATATTTTCTATTCGTCAGAGACCGAAGGAACAACTGCCGCGCAGGAAGTGGAAACGAAAGCAGTCTAGACAATTCATTTTTCACACTCTGACACTGCCACACTTTCGATACTCGATAACTTTGAATTGGCTGGTCACACTAATCGAAATTCTTGTACTCACACAGCCGCTTACGACTACCAGGCAGCGGCATATGGCACAACAATCGAACCCATACAAAGCACCCCACAACTACACAACAACAGCGCCGACGATGACTACAGCGGCGGAGGAGGAGGAGGAGGCCTTGGTATTGGCGGAGGGGATGCAGTTGCCACAGGATCACTTGCAGCAGCAGCAGCAGCAACAGCTGCACCAGTCACAGCAACAGCTCTTGCTTCTGGGGCAGTTGCAGCAGCAGCAGCAGGAGCGCGAAAGAGCAGCATCAGCAATGGTGGCGGCAGCACGGGTCTCCTCTCCGACTATGGACTCCAGGATAACGATGACGAGAATCTCAAAGACAACCTTGGCTTGGGCGAGAAGCAGCAACAGCAACAGCAACAGGAGCAGGACAGGCAACGAGAACGCGAGGAGCGAGATCGAGAGTTGCAACAATTGCGAGAGCAGCGAGAGAAACGCGAACGGGAGAGGGAACGTGAGCGAGAACGGGAACAGGCAGAGCAGCAGAAAGCAGAGCAGCAGCAACAGCAACAGTCGCTCCCACAGCAACAGCAACAGCCACAGCCGCAGTTACAACAGCAACAACAGCCTCTCGTCGACAGCAGCAACATCTCGAATGCCGGCAGCGCCAATCTGGCCGCATACAACACCGACTACAGTGCCTACGATCAGCAGCAGTACGATGCGAGTGCCTACGATCCGAATGCCTATGCCCAGCAGCCCTACGATGGCCAACAGTACGACTACGGGGATGCCACGGCCGGGTACGACTACAGTGCCGCCGACTACGGACAGTCTGGATACCAGTATGACCCCACGCCAGCAGCTGCCACAACCAACCAGCCACAGCCACAGTCCCAGCCGCAGCAACCCCAAGTCCAGCCTCAGTATCAGGCAACAGCTGCGGCACCTCCTCAGCGAGTCGCAACGGACTACAACCGATCGCCACCGCCGATGGCCGCGACGCCCGTCACGGGGATCACGTCCCCACCAGCAACAGGAGGTGGCCCTGCAGCAGCAGGAGTCGGAGCGGTATCCACCGCGAGCCGACCACAACCGCGCCCGGGCGGTGGAGCTGTGGGGCCAGGAACTGGATCCACAGTCGCCGGCAGCAAATCCACTCTGCCACAACAGTCTGCCCCGGCAGCCGCCGGCAAGAAGTAGCTGGAGTCCCGACCTGGAGGATCCCCTGCTGCTGGAGTGCTCGATCAGCAGTCCCAGCCTAATGCGCTCCTCCAACGACGAGACCTGCTCGGAGCTGGCCGATCTAAGTGAGACCTTTGTAGTGCTGCCCGATGGCTCCGAGGATAGCGTGTCGCCAGCCCAGACCACCATCATTACGGCCCGTCGGGCCAGCGCACCGGCCATAGTGCAGCAACAGGAGGAGGACATTGCCAACGCAACGGTCATCATAGAGCGCGATCTAGATGCCCAAACATAGGGGACAGCAGCACCATAGTTTCTTCCAGCGATACTTTCTTCAATCATCAAACGAACTCGTACTTCTACTCATATGTTTTCCAGCCTAACAAATACATAAATATTCCGTATTTTTTGTAATTACAAGAAAACCTTTTTAAAGCAATAAAAATTGAATATTCCAAAGAA
The DNA here is from genome assembly GCF_008121235.1 of Drosophila subobscura. Lineage (NCBI taxonomy): Eukaryota > Metazoa > Arthropoda > Insecta > Diptera > Drosophilidae > Drosophila > Drosophila subobscura. Next base: position 7,599,208 of record NC_048533.1, on the reverse strand, counting down.
TTTAATAGTCGTATGCTCTGCTTTTCTTTGGTGGATGTAAACAAGTTCAATCAACTTCAAGACTATCATCAGTAATTCATTTATTAAAGCTTTCTTGGTTTGGGCTGGGCTGCTTCCTCAATTTTCCCAGTGCCACGTCAAGGAATAAACATAAATGTTACAACTAATAAACAACTTAATGATTTAAGGCCCACGCAATGCTGTCAAAACAATCAAAAGCTAAAGAAAAGTCAGAAAGGCTCTTCTTTTATTGAAAGATCGAAGCAATAAATACACTTAAGGATTTCTGGGGAATTTTGTTTGAGCTACATATGTATGTGTACATTGCTATATGAGAAGTATACAATGATACAGAAGCAGAGATTAATATGGTATTTATATCATGAAGGAAGTTTAAGGATGAAAAATCCTAAAAGTGGTTGAGTTTGATTAGTTTTACTTTGCAACATTTTCTTGGATTTAGTTATTTTCTTTTCATATACAGCAAGCATTAAAGGTTTATGCATTATTTATACTATTATTTGACCTTTAGTGTGCACCCGGAAAGATGGATTGTAAAGCTCCTCAGTAAAGCTTCCTTTGGCGTGCTGGCCATCATTATATTGCCCCTTTCAAGGGCACCTCCTGACGAATGGGCCTCCCACAGTGCCTGACTGACTGGTTTGGCGATTGGCAATGACAGTCATGAGAACTTCGTGAAGCCCCCCCCCCCACAGAGCACTCATAAAGTGCGCAAATAAAATGAACTTGACTTTGACATTGGATCTTAGATGTTTTGTAGCTTTGTGTGTTATGAGGTAGTGGTGCTGAGACACGAATTTAACTAATTTTAT